>NW_028225180.1:85303908-85816408 GCF_052327205.1 Somniosus microcephalus
TCTCCCGCCCCGCCAGCCTTTACCTAGATGGCGGCGATGGGCACGCTCGGCTCCGCCCCGCCAGCCTTTACCAAGATGGTGGCGACCGTGGGCCGCTGGTTTGGAATCGGGCTCAGCGGGACGGGCGGTGCCTAGCTCGGGCGTGGCTGGCGTGAGAGGCCGAGGCTTCGAGGCCTGAGGCCTGCAGGCAGCTCATCCACCGCCGAGGGGGGGGGAGAGCCCAACTCCCCTTTGCAAATGGATTTTTTTTTTCTTTTAAAACCAACTTTTTTTTTGCTGGAAATCTATGTTTCATATCATTTAATCCCCATTACCATTTTTTTAGCTTGAGGCCCGGCAGGTGTTTAATGGCCGCCGCTGAGCTCCCGCTCCCGCACTAACGGCAGTTTGAATGATTAGGCCCCGCCCACCCCGTAGGATTGGTCAACCATCACGTCACTCAACGCTAATGAGCGGTAGGATTGGTCAACCGCTAATGAGCGGATCTTTGAACGTTTTTTGAACGTTTTTTGTCTACTGTCGAAACAATTTTTGTCTGACCAAAAAGTAAATACGCCTATGACACTCCCCTGATCATAACCTTTCTTTTGATATAACATATGTGTAGGTACGCTCTATAACTTTTGAGTGTATAGCGGACATACAGACAGACAAACCAACCGCTTTATAAATATAAATAGAGACTTGCTGGAGTGCCCGGCGGTGCCGAGGGTTTTTTGAGGGCATGTTGTTGTTGGAAGAGAAAGAGAGAGCGACTGGGGGGGAAGAGAGAGAGCGATGGGGGGAAGAGAGAGAGCGACTGGGGGGGAGAGAGAGCGACTGGGGGGAAGAGAGAGAGCGACTGGGGGGAAGAGAGAGAGCGACTGGGGGGAAGAGAGAGCGACTGGAGGGAAGAGAGAGAGAGAGACTGGGGGGGAGAGAGAGAGACTGGGGGGGAGAGAGAGAGAGAGACTGGAGGGGAGAGAGAGAGACTGGGGGGAAGAGAGAGAGACAGAGAGAGAGGGAGAGAGAGAGACAGAGAGAGAGGGAGAGAGAGAGACAGAGAGAGAGAGAGACAGAGAGAGAGGGAGAGAGAGGGAGAGAGAGACAGAGAGAGGGAGAGAGAGACAGAGACAGAGGGAAGGAGAGAGGGAAGGAGAGAAAGGGGTGGGGGGAAAGGGAGGGGGGAAGGGGTGAGGGGGGAAAGGGGTGGGGGGGAAGAGGAAGAGGGGGGAAAGGGAAAGGGGAAGAGGGGGGAAGGGGGAGGGGGAAAGGGGAAGGGGGGAAAGGGGAAGGGGAGGGGGGAAGGGGAAGAGGGGGAAGGGGGAGAGGGGAAGGGGAAGAGGGGGAGGGGGAAGGGGAGGAGGGGGGGAAGAGGGGGAGGGGGAGGGGGAAGAGGGGGAGGGGAAGAGGGGGAGGGGGAAGAGGGGGAGGGCGGGGGGAGGGAAGGGTGTGTGGGAGGGGTGGGAGGGGGGAAAGGGGTGGTGGTAAGGGGGTGTGGGGGAGGAAGGGTGGAGGAGGGAGGGGGGAAGGGGGGGAGGTGGGGAGCCAGCAGACCCTCTCCCCTCTGCCAGTGTTCAGAGTTGCACTGCCGGCGGCGGTTGGAGAAGGCTAGGCTCCAGGGCCTGGGGCACCCGCACTGACATGGCCCAGCCGAGCGCAGCGCCTCGGTCAGCCCGAGCTCCGCAGCCACCGTTCGGACCGCAGGCCACAAAGCACCCGAGCCCAGCACCGGCGATGGCTCCGCGGAGCTCCGTGCCGCCCCACCAGCCTTTAGAAAGATGGCGGCGGTGGCTACGTTCGGCTCAGACCCGCCCAGTCCACAAAGCACCCGAGCCCAGCGCCGGCGATGGCTCCGCGGAGCTCCGTGCCGCCCCACCAGCCTTTAGAAAGATGGCGGCGGTGGCTACGCTCGGCTCAGACCCGCCCAGCCAGCCTTTAGAAAGATGGCGGCGATCGCGGGCCGTTTGTTGAGCAGGACGGGAGCTGCCTAGCTCGGGCGTGGCTGGGGAACAGAGGCCGAGGCTTCGAGGCCTGCCTGCAAAAATGGTGAAAGGTAGGAAAATTAATGAGGTTAGAGAAAAGATTTACAAATTAATTAACTTTTTAAAAAAACAATTTGTGTTTTAAAAGCAACTTTTTTTTTGTGGAAATGTAGATTTGAAAAGAAACACGCAGAAAGTGGGAAAAAGAAATGAAGAGTTAGGATTCAAGATGGCGGCCACTCACCTCAGCTCAGAAGGATTAGGCCCGCCCACACACGCACCGATTGGTCAACCATCAGGTCACTGAACTGTAGGATTGGTCAATCGTCACGTCACTCAACTCTAGGATGGCCCGCCCGCACACGCAATGAACCCGCCCCCGTGACGCAGCGATTGGTCAACCGTCAGGTCGCTCGACTGTACGATTGGTCAACCTTCACGTCACTCAATGCTAATGAGCAGATAATGAGCAGAATTTTGAACGTTTTTTGGATACCGTCTGAACAATTTTTGTCTGACCAAAAAGTAAATACGCTTATGACCATTCCGGAATCTTCAGCTTTCTTTTGCTGTAACACATGTGTAGGTACGCTCTATAACTTTCGAGTGTATAGAGGACATACAGACAGACAGACAGAAGGAAGAACAGACAGACAGACAGAAGAGCAGTTTGTTATATATATATAGATAGATAACACGATGTTCTTCCATGTAACAGGCATTGTATTATTATCAGGGCTATTGATTTATGGCATTGGCTCCCGGTTAAGCAGCGCCTTGATTGCAAAATTCTCATCATTGTTTTCAAATCCCTCCTCCCTATCTCTGTAATCTCCTTCAGCCCCACAACCTTCCGAGATATCTGCGCTCCTCTAATTCTGCCCTCTTGAGCATCCCTGATTATAATCGCTCAACAATTGGTGGCCGTGCCTTCTGTTGCCTGGGCCCGAAGCTCTGGAATTCCCTCCCTAAACCTCTCCACTTCACTCCCTCTCTCTCCTCCTTAAAGACGCTCCTTATAACCGACCTTTTTGGCCAAGCTTTTGGTCACCTGCCCTAATTTACCTTATGTGGCTCGGTGTCAAATTTTTTTGTCTTAAAATACTCCTGTGCAGCGCTTTGGGACGTTTTACTACATTAAAGGTGCTATATAAATCCAAGTTGTTGTTGTTGTAACAGAATAAGTCACATGCATTATGTGGTGTTCTGGAAATGTTTACCAGTGTTTTGTGGGGGTGATCAAATTTCATGATTCGGTCCCTGTTTCTACAAAAACTGTACCTTGATAATTATATATTGTCTTCTCCAGGCTCTTAATTTTTACCTCTTAAGTTTTGTTGAAGCTCAGGATCTACAGCAAGATGCAGCAGGTAGATCATCATTAACTGGTGTTTAACAGCCTTTGGCGGGTGGGGGGGGGCGGGCAGTTCCTGGAATGTGGTAGCATCAGGTGTGGGAGGGCAGGGCAGTGGGGGGGGGGGGTTTGCCCTGGCGCTCGTCAGAAATGGGATAAGGGATTGGATTTGGCAGCACTGAGGAAGAGAGTGTTTGAAGACCAGGACCTCAAACCCGGCACTAAGCTCATGGTCTACAGAGCAGTAGTGATACCCGCCCTGCTGTATGCCTCAAAGACATGGACCATGTACAGCAGGCACCTCAAAGCACTGGAGAGGTACCACCAACGCTGCCTCAGCAAGATCCTGCAAATCCATTGGCAGGAAAGGCGCACCAACGTCAGCAAGCGGAAGCCAAGCGCAAGGAGCGCACGTCAACCCAAGCACCCCACCCACCCGCCCCTTCAACCACCATCTACCTTACCTGTGACAGAGACTGTAGGTCCCGCATTGGACTCATCAGTCACCTGAGAACTCATTTTTAATGTGGAAGCAAGTCATCCTCGGCTCCGAGGGACTGCCTAAAAAGACTGAGGAGGTGATCCTGAGTGTTGTGTCGGTACCTTTCTACCTAGACACACTTTAGGACTCAGAACTCAGAGATTCAAACATGAAGTGCTTTATTGGAAGGAAAGGAAGTTCTGGAAAGTTCCGAACAAAGAGAGCTAAAACTTAACAGAGAACACCCAACCATTTATCTCCTGTGACAGCGCCACCACAGGTGGGAGGAGAGCACACAATAGAACACACAATACATAACATTTCCTCCCCTCTTAAATGGAAGGTCCCTAGGGTAGAGATAGACTGCCTCAACCCCTGACTTTACCCTGGGGTTTATTCTGCCCCAGTCTTGTGGGTAAGTCACTAAGCCTACAGACCCAAGCGTCTTGGAGGCCGCCGCTCTCTGACAGGATACCGGCGGTCATCGCTGGCTTCCACAGCAGTAGGCATTGACACAGGCCTGGATGGAGAAGGTGCCTGTGTCAGTCGAAAGTCAGGAGTTTGCACAGGTGGAACAGTCTCTTTGACTTCCTGTGTTGGAGAAGAGCACTGTGGCAAAGGATGCTGGTTTGCGGTATCATCCGGAAACAGTTCAGGCAAACCAGCTGTTGGAGCCTCTGTGGCTGTCTCTGCTCCTAGCAACAGTTGATCTGTGTGTCTTCTCCAGACGACGTCCTCAGCAGTCTCAACCGTGTAAGACACAGGGCACGTCTGCGCGATCACCGTAGCAGGAACCCATTTCGGTCCAGTGTTGTAGTTTCGAGCTAGGACGTGCTCTCCCGGATGAAACCGTCTCTCCTTGGCTCTTTTCTCTCTCTTTTCAACTTGAGCTTGTTGTTGACAATGGACAACCTGTTCTGCCCTTAGAGGTTTGAGTAAGTCAAAACTTGTCCGCAACTGCCTCTTCATCATGAGCGAAGCGGGGGAAGTTTTGGTTGTGGCATGCGGCTCGTTCCTGTAGGACAACAGGAAGCTGTTCAGACGTTGGTTGATTGAGCCCTGACCTTGCGATGCCTTCAAGGCGTGCTTCAAAGTTTGCACAAACCTTTCTGCCTGGCCGTTAGTAGAGGGATGATAGGGCGCAGACCTGATGTGTTGGACACCATTCACATGCAGGAAGGTTGCAAACTCCTGTGATACAAATTGTGGACCGTTGTTGTGGTGTATGTAACCTGTTCCACCTTAAGAGAACTTAAGCCTGTTCCACCTGAAGAGATGTACTACTTTCTCTGGCTGCTGTATACGTAATACCGGTGGTGACCACCGGTATATAAGCACTGTGTAGTAAGATGTATTGCAGATCGTCCTGACCTCCAACCAGTAAAGACCTGTTGAACTTTAAGCTTGTAGCCTGTGTGTTATTAACTACAACTAGAACACACAGACTTTACAGTGGCGACGAGTCAGATTCTTACCCTGCGGCAGTTATATCCACGGCGGCTTCGTCCACTGAACGGACGTCGAAGAGAGGTTTCCACCCTCATCACCCTGCTGGAAGACACATCGCGCGGCAGACATCGAGAAACCAGAGTGCAGAAGACACCCTGAACTCGAAGCCTCCATCAGCGGCTGTCAGCTATCTTCTTTCTACCTCGGTAGTGGGTAAGCCGGGCAGCGACGCGACCAGAAAATCGGCCACGTTGGCTGTACAGACGGGGAGGGAAGACGGAGGAATAAGGGCGGTGAGATCGATCGCGACCGCAGATAAGGGCCGGGCCGCATTCGGGCCGAAAGGCACAGCGCGGGGACATCGATCGTGGCTGGTGATAAGGGCCGGGCCGCATTCGGGCTAAAAAGGCGCAGCGTCTGGGGGCAACTGAAGGCGCGAGAGCCGCGGTGAAGCGGAGACAGCGTCGGGGGAAGGGTGAAGACCGCCAAGCGCGGGAGAACGGCCATTTTGCAGGCGGAGGACGAAGAAAAGAGCGCGGAAGCCGCCATCTTGGATAAAAATTAAAAGAAATTAAATTGCAACGATGCCTAAACATGGGAACATTAATACCTTTGATAGCGACATCGAAGATTGGGCTATGTATGTAGAACGCATACAAAATTATTGTAAAGCAAATAAAATCCCAGATGCAGAGAAAGCACTAACATTATTAAACTTAATGGGTGCGAAGACATACGGGCAATTGAAACACCTTGTATCACCAGATGAACCGGCGGATAAGACGTTCGAGGAGATTGTTACTGTCCTGAAAAATCACCTAAACCCCACGCCGCTGACGCTAGCGGAACGATTTAAATTTTACAGCAGAAGGCAGCTGAAGGATGAAAGCAATGCTGAATATTTAATGGAATTGCGTAAGCTAGCAAAGTACTGTCAATTCGGAACGAGATTGACAGAGGCGCTACGAGATAAATTTGTGTGTGGTTTATTAAAAGAAGATACACAAAAGCGATTGCTCGAGGAGAATGAGCTGACGCTTGAGAAAGCGGTCACTATGGCAGCAGCACACGAAGCCGCAGCGAGAGGCACGGCAGTAATGCAGCTACGGTCACCGGAACTCAGTACAAATAAATTGGGTTTGAGTACTGTAAAATGTTATTGTTGCGGAAAGACAACGCACGATCAGAACCAGTGTTGGTTTAAAAACCAAGAATGCAGAATGTGTGGCAGGCTTGGCCACATAGCTAAAGTATGCCGGTCAGGAAAGAAGACCAGCAACAAAAAGTCACCACAAGGAAAATACATAAAGGTACACAAGGTGACAAAGAACAGTTTGACCGAACAGAAGTCAGATTCAGACGCTAGCAGTAATGAACTGGGTAGCTTAAGAGTACACAACGTTGGTAAGGATGCAGATCTCCAGACAATTTGGGTCACCCTTCAGATAGCAGGAGTCCAAGTAAAGATGGAATTGGACACTGGATCGGCATTGACGGTCATGAATAAGAAAGATTACAAAAGGTTATTCCAACATATTCCCCTACGGGATACGGAGATTATATTGAAAACCTACACGGGGCAAAGAGTGTACCCCGTCGGAAAGATAGAGGTAAAAGTGGTCCACAAGGGCAAAGAAAGCCAAGCAATGGACTTATATGTACTACCTGAAGGAGGTCCACCACTACTGGGACGGGAGTGGATTAGGAAAATGAATATGGACTGGCACTCCTTGAAGGCACTAACGGTAGATTCCGGGGAAACAGATGTCAAACCTAAACGATTGTCCAGAATATTGGATGATGCTAAAGAGGTGTTCCAGCAGGGACTGGGAACACTGAGAGGAATTACGGCAAACATCAAGATTGATGAACATGCACAACCAAAATTTTTTAAAGCCAGACCGGTACCCTATGCAATACGACCTACTGTAGAAGCGGAACTGGAAGCGCTAGAACTTTCAGGTGTACTGTCTAAGGTAGATTGGAGTGAGTGGGCTACGCCCATTGTTCCCGTTATGAAACGTCCTTCGAGCAACAAGCCAGGAGAACCAGGGAAGGTTCGCATCTGTGGAGATTTCAAAATCACCGTTAACCCGGTGCTTCACACGGTGCAGTATCCGTTTCCGCGGATTGAGGATATTTTTGCTTCGTTGTCTGGAGGGAAACACTTCACCAAGATAGACCTGGCGCAGGCGTACTTGCAGATGGAGGTTGAAGAAGAGTCACGCCAATACCTCACGATCAACACGCATCGAGGTTTGTACCGGTACAATAGACTGGTTTTTGGAGTGGCATCGGCTCCAGCAATTTGGCAGAGGGCCATGGAGCAGGTATTACAGGGAATTCCAGGCACACAATGTTACCTGGACGATATTCTGATTACAGGTGATGGTGATGAAGAACACCTCGCAAACTTGGAACTGGTGCTCAACAGACTGAAAGAGTATGGACTTAGAGTTAATCGGCAGAAATGCGAGTTCTTCCAGAAGCGGATCTCGTACTGTGGTCATGTCATTGACCGGGAGGGGCTTCATAAGTCTCCTGACAAGATAGAGGCAGTTGTAAAGGCTCCCGCTCCGGATAATGTCTCTCAATTGAGGTCGTTTCTAGGATTGATTAACTATTACCATAAATTTCTACCAAATCTATCCACGGTACTGCACCCGCTAAACGCTCTTTTACAGAAGGGGGTACCATGGGAATGGAGCGAAAACTGTAAGAAGGCATTTCGCAAAAGCAAAGAATTGATCACCTCAGAGGAAGTGTTGGCTCACTTCAACCCGACACTACCTATTCGGTTGGCTTGTGATGCTTCTCCATATGGTATTGGGGCAGTACTCTCACACAAGTTGCCAAATGGCACGGAAAGGCCAGTCGCGTTTGCATCCAGATCATTGACCTCCGCTGAGCGTAACTATGCACAGATCGACAGGGAGGCTCTCAGCCTTGTATGGGGAGTGAAGAAGTTTAATCATTACCTGCAGGGCCAAAAATTCACACTTCTGACAGACCATCTGCCGTTGGTATCCATTTTTAACCCTAAGAAGGGTGTTTCAGTGATGACAGCACAGCGTCTCCAGAGATGGTCCCTTTTCCTAGGGGCACATCAATATCAAATAGAATTCAAAGGTACGAAGCAGCATGGCAATGCTGATGGGCTGTCGCGCCTGCCACTACCTGAAGAAGAAGAAATGACGAAAGTTGACCCTGTTGAGTTATTTCATTCAACCATCATCGAGTGTTTACCAGTCACCAATGCAAGTATTGAAAGGGAGACCAGGAACGACCCGACACTGTCCAGAGTCTACGAGGTGACAGTGAAAGGATGGCCAACACGTGGTGATCCTCTGTTACCGGCATTCTCGGCAAGGCGAGACCAGCTGTCCGTCTGCCATGGTACTTTGATGTACGGGACAAGAGTGATTATTCCTCCCAAGTTAAGGGAAAGAGTTCTAAAAGAACTGCATGAAGGTCATCTGGGGGGAGTTAAGATGAAAAGTCTTGCTAGGGCTTATGTATGGTGGCCGGGTATTGACCAACAGATAGAGGAGTTGACGAAAAGCTGCGCTGGGTGCCAAAAAGTGCAACATGCACCTCCGATCGCACCACTACACCCATGGGAATGGCCTTCAGCCCCATGGCAACGCGTACATATTGACTTTGCTGGTCCATTCATGGACTCCATGTTCCTAATTGCGGTGGACGCACATTCCAAATGGCCAGAAGTGCTCAAGATGAATACCACTACTTCAGAAAAGACAACTGCGGTGTTAAGAACAATATTCGCAAGGAACGGATTGCCAGAACAGATCTGTTCGGACAACGGACCACAGTTCGTGTCGGAAGAATTCCAAAAATTCTTAAAGAAGAATGGGGTGAAACATTATACCTCTGCCCCATATCACCCGGCGACAAACGGGTTGGCCGAGAGATTTGTCCAAACATTCAAAAAGGCAATAAAGGCCATGAACGATGATCAGATTCCGCTACAGCACAAGGTGGACAATTTCCTAATGGCGTATCGAAACGCCGCTCATGCAGTGACTAACCAAAGTCCTGCCATGATGTTTTATAACAGGAGGTTGCGGTCCAGGTTGGACTTGTTAAAACCAAACGTGCGGAGGGAAGTGGAAAACAAACAGTTCCGGCATATTAATAACAAGTCCACGCGAAGTTTCGAAGTAGGACAACCAGTGTTGGCAAGGGGCTATGGAAACGAAAAATGGCAGCCCGGAACAATTCGGGCCAGACAAGGACCTCTGATGTACACAGTAGATATTGGTAACAATGTGATAAGGCGTCATGCGGATCAATTGGTAGAATCAAGAGCAAGAGTCGAACCCATGGTTGCGACAGAGACAACTGTGGAAGACGTTAATGAACCTGAAGCGTCTACCTCGCCAGGGACTGTGCCTGATGATGACGTCCAATACATAGGGAACCAACAAGCAGAGTCACCTCAGCAACAAGAATCAGAGACCACTGAAAGGCGTTATCCAGACCGAATCAGAAGGCCTCCTGAGAGACTGAACCTTTGAACTGTTTATACCTGAAGTTATATATGTATATATGTTATGATGTTATGTTAAATGGGGATATGACTATTAAGCTAAAAAGGGAGGATTGTGGTGTATGTAACCTGTTCCACCTTAAGAGAACTTAAGCCTGTTCCACCTTAAGAGATGTACTACTTTCTCTGGCTGCTGTATACGTAATACCGGTGGTGACCACCGGTATATAAGCACTGTGTCGTAAGATGTATTGCAGATCGTCCTGACCTCCAACCAGTAAAGACCTGTTGAACTTTAAGCTTGTAGCCTGTGTGTTATTAATTACAACTAGAACACACAGACTTTACAGTTGTCACTTACGAGTTGTTCCGGTGAGCCGTAACGGCTGAACATCTCACCAAGTTTCTCAATTGTTTTCTCTGCCGTGGTAGACCTCATCACAGCGACCTCCGGCCACTTGCTATGAGCATCCACAACCACCATAAACATCTTCTCTTCGAAAGGACCGGCGAAGTCCACATGTACTCGCTGCCACACTTCTGCAGGCCAATCCCAGGGGTGTAGGGTTGCCAGCTGTGGAACATTCCGGACCCTTTGACATGGGGAACATGTTTTGGCTTTCTCCTCAATATTCCCATCAAGACCTGGCCACCAGAAGTAGCTTCTTGCCATTTCCTTCATCCGAACCATCCCACTGTGGCCTGTATGAAGTTGTTGCAGTATAGGTTCCCTCAGAGGTGGTGGAATGATGACACGGCGTCCCCAAAGAAGACAACCTGCCTGGACGGAGAGCTCATTTCTTTTTGAAACGTAAGGTTTCAAACTAGGAGAATCTCCTATAGCTCTCCCTCGAATGACATCGTCCATTACCTCAGACAGGACTGGATCGTTGCGGGTGTACCTTCGCACCTGAACTGCAGTGACATGTGCTCCCTCCACTTGTCTAAAGTAGAAGATGTCTATCTGACGAGGCTCTGGGGGAGTAACAGGCAAGGGTAGCCTCGAGAGACCGTCTGCGTTGCCGTGCAAGTCTGATTTGCGATATTTGATGTCGTATGTGTGTCCTGACAACAGTAAAGCCCACCTTTGCATCCTGCTTGCAGCGAGAGACGGAATTCCGGTGTGGGGCCCGAAGATTGAAGTCAATGGACGGTGGTCCATCAGGAGTGTGAACCTTCTCCCAAACAGGTACTGATGAAATTTTCGAATTCCAAAAACGATTCCCAAGGCCTCGCGCTCGATCTGCGCATAGTTACTCTCGACCTTGTTCAAGGTGCGTGATGCGAAGGCGATAGGTTTCTCTTCACCCGAAGGCATGATGTGGGATATGACTGCTCCCACGCCATATGGTGATGCATCACATGCTAGCTGCACGGGTAGCTTTGGGTCGAAGTGTGTCAGGACCTCCGATTTCAGTAATGCTTTCTTTGCTTGGGTGAAAGCTTTGTTGCACAGTTCAGTCCATTTCCATGTTTTGCCTTGACATAGCAACTGATGTAACGGCTTCAGCAATGTTGCTAAGTCTGGAATAAACTTCCCATAGTAGTTAAGTAGCCCCAGAAATGAACGTAACTGGCTCACATTCTGGGGTGCTGGGGCCTCCACGATCGCCTTGACCTTTGACGGCGCCTTATGCAGGCCAGTAGCGTCAATCACATGCCCCAGGTACTCAACTGAAGACTGAAAGAATTCACATTTGTCTTTACGAACTCTGAGTCCGTACTCTTTCAGTCGTTGTAGTGTCGCATCCAAGTTCAGAAGATGATCCTCCTCATTTGTCCCAGTGACAAGGATGTCGTCCAGGTAGCACTGGACTCCTGGCAGTCCACTCAAAATCTGATCCATTGCCCTTTGGAATAGAGCAGGGGCCGACGTAATTCCAAACGGAAGGCGGCAGTACCTGTATAGCCCCTTGTGTGTCACAATTGTCAGCAGCTCCTTTGATTTGTCATCGACATGCATTTGTAGATAAGCCTGGCATAAGTCTATTTTGCTGAACTTTTGCCCTCCGGCCAGGCCCGTAAAAAGATCCTCAATGAGGGGAAGAGGGTACTGTTCCGCAGACTGCACCGGGTTAATAGTCACTTTAAAATCCCCACAGATTTGAACAGATCCATCCTTTTTCAGGACAGGAACAATGGGTGTGGCCCATTTACTCACGCTCACAGGCTCCAGGACTCCATTCTCGACTAAGGCCTCCAAGTTAGCCTCAACTTTTGGCCTAATTGCATAGGGTACAGGTCGGGCTTTGTGAAACTTCGGCTTGCTGTCAGGTTTAATGTCCAGTCTCACGCTGATCTTTTTCATGCTCCCAAGTTCCCCATTGAAGAGTTCTGCATGTTTGTTTAACACTGCAGTCAGACCTAACTCCCCTTTTGACATCATGCGGACTGCAGGCCAGTCCAGTGTGATTTTCTCTAGCCACGCACGTCCCAGTAGCGATGGGTAATTTCCCTTTACCACATATAGTGGCAGTTTTGCAGTCTGTCCGTTCAATTTAACTGTCACCTCAATGACGCCTCTCATGGCCACAGGTTCGCCGGTATACGTCTTTAGCACAATGTTTGTTGGCTGAAGGGTAAGATGCTTTAGCATTTTGTTGTAGACAGTGTCTGAAACAAGGGACACAGCCGCGCCTGTGTCCACCTCCATCCGCACTGATTGTCCCTCCACCAGTGGTGACACCCAGTAGCCATTTGAATCACCTGCAACCGTCAGTATATGCACCTCTTCCTCCTCAGAGGTGTCGCTCCCCTCTATTTTGCTTGTTCCATCATACTGCACTGAATGAACACTCCTTTTCCTCTTGTCCAAATACAGACATTTTGCTCCCATGCTTCCCAGCTTTGTCTGTTCTTTTTTTACCTCTACAGGCGCGTTCAATGTGACCCTTTTTGCCACAATTTCGGCATTCCAGCTCCGTTCACCAGCAGTCATTAGCGTAATGGCCCGTTTTCCCACAACGGTAACATGTGCCGTTCCGCGCACCTTTAGGCTCAGACGACACCTTGTGAACTCTCCCTGTTGAACTCAATTGGTGAGCCTCCTTTTCCGCCATCTCCATGGAGACACTAACTTCAATGGCCTTTTCAAGAGTAAGATTGTCCTCAGTAAGAAGGCGCTTCTGTGTGGCTGCATTTTGCAGACCACACACAAGTCTGTCTCTAATGGTGTCATTCAGCACCTCCTTGAACTGGCAGTGTTCCGACAACCTTTTTAAAGCAGCAATAAACATCGTCACTGATTCCCCCTCCTCTTGATTCCGTTTGTGAAATCTAAATCTCTCAGCAATAACCAGAGGTTTTGGTGAAAAATGTGCTCCAAGAATTTCCACTAGTTGCTTATATGTTTTAGTTCCTGGCTTATCTGGCTGCACGAGTCTGCGAAGTAAATTGAATGTCTTCGGCCCCATTACACTCAAAAAGGTAGGCACGATCTTTTCATTTGCCACCGTATTCGCCAATACAAAATAGTCAAAACGTTCCGTATATGCGCTCCATTGCGCCACATTTTCATCAAAATCACCGATGTTTCCTAATATAGTAGCCATCTCACGTTTCGAATTAAATTTTCTGTTTACTCACTGCACCCGTAACGTACGCAGATTCATCCGCTCCTTGTTGCCACTTGTTGTGTCGGTACCTTTCTACCTAGACACACTTTAGGACTTAGAACTCAGAGATTCAAACATGAAGTGCTTTATTGGAAGGAAAGGAAGTTCTGGAAAGTTCCGAACAAAGAGAGCTAAACTTAACAGAGAACACCCAACCATTTATCTCCTGTGACAGCGCCACCACAGGTGGGAGGAGAACACACAATAGAACACACAATACATAACAGAGGTTTTGCAGCATTGGGGCAGAGTCGTAAGAACAGGAGGAGGCCATTCAGCCCCTCGAGCCTGTTCCGCCGTTCAATCAGCTCACGGCTGATCTGTATCTTAACTCCATCTACCCGTCTTGGTCCCAATTCTGGGAGCAAAGTTCCCAGGATCCCAGGTGAACGTTTCTAAGCTCTGGCAGTATTGGTGGATAATTTTGCCCTGTGATAGTCCACAGCGTCTGGGAACACTGGGGGTGGGGGCTGAGAAGAAAGGTCTGGCAACACAAGGGAAGGTCCCAGAATCTGGCATTTGAGTGGGTCCCTCCATCTGGTAGCACTGAAGAGGATCCTGGTTTCAGAGAATGGGAGGCCAGAGATCTGAGATCTCACAGGGCTGAGGGGATCGTCTGATAACACTGAAGGTAGGGCCCTGGGGTCTAGCAGCACTGGGGAAGAGATGCTTCTGGGGTGTAGCACTGTGGGAGGTGTGCTGAGATGCTAGTAGATCTTTTTTGCACCTTCTTCAGTGCCTTGATATCCTTTTTATAATATGGAGACCAGAACTGTTCACAGTACACTAAGAGGGAAAAATTCAGTTGATTGCACCTCCTGTTAGCGCCTTAAGAGGGCGTTAATGGGGCGCAAAGCAACTCGTGCCGCGCGAAATTAACTAGACATTTTGCAGCGGCGCTAAACACTACCGCCACGATCTCCTGCGCCGGCAGATCGTGCCGTCAGTCGAGTGCGCAACGCTCCGGTAGCGCCCCGGACCAGATATTGAGTGGCGCCCCCTGCCTTACCGCCTGCAACGACAGGTTGAGGGGAGCATTTTGCAGTCGGGAAGGGACTGGGGGAGCGCTATTTAAAGGCGACTGCTTCCTGCCTTTTTTTGTTGGTGACATTTTTGCACCACACATTCTGAGAGAAAGAGAGAGGGAGACTTCTGGAGAGATTCAACGCTGTGTGAAGGAGTTTTGGGTACTGAGCAGCACTTTGCAGGTTTATTTTGATTTGCCCTTCCTTGCTTCGCCAGCGCTCTGAGGTAGCGCCTCACTCCTCGGCCTTTGCGCCTTAAGACAGGTGTAAAGCGCCTGATTTAGCGCTCCAATCACCTCCAGGGGCGATAAAAGCCAAGTTTGCAGTCGGAGACGATAATTAGCGCCAGGTGCTAAACTTTGCGCCCGGCCGATAATGGCGCCCCAAACGGGGCGATACTGAATTTTCCCCTCTAAGTGTGGTTTAACCAAGGTTTAACATCACTTTTCTGCTTTTCAATTCTAGGGCCTAGAAATTCAGTGGGCTGCGCCACCCGTTAGCGACCAAAGAGGGCACTTAGTGGGTTTTACGCCACTGGCCATGCCTCCCGCTAAATTTAGCGGGACGCTAATGGCGGCGCTAGCCGTTAGCGCTGCGCCGCTACCGATGACGTCATCGGTGTGCGCAGCGCCCCGCTACCGCCCCGATCGCGAAATTTGGTAGCGCCCCCTGCTTTAACACCGGTCGCAATTTGTGACCGGTTCAGGGGGGCCTACCTGCGGCGGTAGAGGCGCTGAGGTGCAGGGCGGACATTTTTTTTGCTGGCCGCCTGCCAGCACCTCTCCGCGCCGCCGTCCCCGACCTCCTGAGCCCCCCGCCCCCCCCGCCCAACGGAGTGCCGGCTGTGTCCCAAGAGCCCGGCACTTCTCCTCGGTGCCGGGCTCTTTTGCCGGCACTCGTGCTCTTCAAGCGCGCTGCAGCACGCCCCTCCGCTTTAAGAAGGGGAGGAAGGCCTGCAGTACCGCAGCGCGCCGTGCCGCAGCGCTGCGAACTTCAGTTGCAGCACCCCAAGAGGGATGTGGGGCGCCTCGAGTAGTGCCGCGCTTCCCTCTGGGGCGCGCAAACTGAATTTGCGGCGGGCGGCCGCGACTTCTTCCGGGGCACTACCTCCGGCGCCCTGGCGAGGCTGACGCCCCAAACAGGGCGCCAGTGAATTTCTAGGCCTAACTCTCTAGAAATGAACCCCAGTGCTTTGTTTGCTTTTCTTATGGCCTTATTAACCTGCGTTGCTACTTTTAGTGATTTGTGTATCTGTACCCCCGGAACCCTCTTCTCCTCTACATTGTCACATTATCACATTGCTGCTTGTGGGAGCTTGCTGAGCGCAAATTGACTGCCGCGTTTCCCATATTACAATAGTGACTCCACTTCAAAAGTACTTCATTGGCTGTAAAGTGCTTTGAGACATCCGGTGGTCATGAAAGGCGCTATATAAATGCAAGTCTTTCTTTCTTTCTATCTTAAATATCTTTAGTCTCCCTGGTAAATACTGAGGCAAAGTCATTATTTAATATTTCAGCCATTTCGCTGTCATGACCTTTGAGTTTATCGTGTGTGTATCCCTGAGTGGTGCTCTCCCTATCCTGATGTTTCTTTTGTTATTTATGTGTCTGTAGAATACTTCACTATTCATTTCTATATTGCTTGATAATTGAATTTCGTAGTTTCTCTTTGCCTTCCTAACTGTTTTTTTGACTTCTTTCCTAACCTTTTCGCATTCCCTTTCACATCACCCTCTCCTTTGTTGTCTATGTACTTAGTGTATGTCTTTTTCTTCCGTTTCAATTTTGCCCTTATTTCTTTATACATCCATGGTGTGTGATTACTGGCGAGTCTGTTCTTGCTTTTTAGTGGGATGTATTTCTCCTGGATGCTACTGAGCACCGTTTTAAATGTTTCCCACTGCTATTCTATTTCTTTGTTTGTCGATAAATTTTTCCAGTTTATTTTCCCCAGTTCCATTCTCAACCCCTTAAAATCAGCTTTTTGCCAATTTATTACTTTGGTCTATAAGTCTTACTTATGTCCTTCTGAATCTTTATCTTACACTTTATTACTGAATCAAGCAGACGCACGCTAGCCATGTCCTGCTCTCTAAATCTACGATCTCTAGGCATTTCAATCTTCTGTCACTTCAATCAGTTTGTAAGGCTCAAATGTACAACTGGTGCACAAACAGAGCCGACGGTAATGCTGTGGGTCTCCCTGTTCAGCGATTTCCCCAGCATTTCAGTCAGCTGGGAGAGGTGGAGAAGAATCACAATATCGAAGTAAAAGTGGAGGGTTCTTTCAGACCGAGTATGATAAAGCTTTGGGAATTAAGGGATATGGGGATAGTGTAGGAAGGTGGCATTGAGGTAGATGATCTTATTAAATGGCTCGAGGGGCCAAATGGCCTACTCCTGCTCCTATTTCTTATGTAAGGGTAAGCAAGATAAACACATGAGGGAGAAAGGAATAGAAGGACATGCTGATAAAGTGAGATGAAGAGGGGTGGGAGGAGGCTCGTGTGGAGCATAAACACTGGCATGGACCAGTGGGGCCGAATGGCCTGTTTCTGTGCTGTATGTTCAATGTAAGTCTGCTTCCTTCATTTCTACATTTAACTGCATCGACCAGCTATTTACCCAACCTGCTAGCCTATCAGTGTTACAACCCTAGTCACAATTTACCACACCCCCACTTTGGGGCTGTGAGCAAATTTCAATATTGTTCCCTCAATTCTTAAATCCAAATCATTTATATGTCGTAAACAAAATCCACAACACAGACCCTTCTGGGACACCTTTCACCACATTTTCCAGTCTGAGAAACATAGAAACATAGAAGATAGGAGCAGGAGTAGGCCATTCGGCCCCTCGAGCCTGCTCCGCCGTTTAATGAGATCATGGCTGATCATCCAAACTCAGTACCCTGTCCCTGCTTTCTCCCCATATCCCTTGATCCCTTTAGCCTTAAGAACTATATCTAACTCCTTCTTGAATATATTTAATGAATTGGCCTCAACTGCCTTCTGTGGTAGAGAATTCCACAGGTTCACCACTCTCTGGGTGAAGAAATTCCTCCTCATCTCTGTCCTAAATGGCCTACCCCTTATCTTTAGACTGTGACCCCTGGTTCTGGACTCCCTGACCATCGGGAACATCCTTCCTGCATCTAGTCTGTCTAATCCTGTTAGAATTTTATAAGTTTCAATGAGATCCCCTCTCATTCTTCTAAACTCTAGCGAATATAAGCCCCATCGACCCAATCTCTCCACATACGTCATTCCTGCCATCCCAGTTATCAGTCTGGTGAATCTTTGCTGCACTCCCTCCATGGCAAGAACATCCTTCCTCAGATAAGGGCCCTTGAGCTCTCACTTAACTGCACATCAAATTATAATCTCCCCGCCCACCGATGCAACTTCACTCCCTCAGCGCCCCGCCTCTCCAAATATTTCATCCCATCACAATCCTGCTCTTCTCCAAGAATTTTTATCCCATCGGCATTCATCTCCTGTGGAACACCGTACACTGGGCTCCAAGCTCCCCCCACCCCCGCAGCACTACACATACATCCTTTTACTCCTACCCTCTAACCGTGCAGCCACACTTCCCTTAATTCCATGTGATATTATCTTTGTGGCATCTTATGCCCTTTTAAAAGCATCCGTCTTTCGGATGAGACGTTAAACCGAGGCCCCCGTCTGCTCTCTCTCAGTTGGACGTAAAAGATCCCACAGCCACTATTTCAAAGAAGAGCAGGGGGGGTTATCCCCAGTGTCCTGAGCCAATACTTATCCCTCAACCAACATCACTGGTCGTTATCACATTGCTGTTTCTGGGAGCTTGCTGTGTGCAAATTGGCTGCTGCGTTTCCTACATTACAACTGTGACCACACTTCAAAAAAAGTACTTCATTGGCTGTAAACTGCTTTGAGACATCCGGTGGACGTGAAAGGCCCTATATAAATGCAAGTCTTTCCTTTTTAAAAAAAAATCCAAATAAACCATATCCACAGGATGTCATTTATCTATCTTCTCTGCAAAGAATTCTATTAGATTGGTCGAGACCAAATGTAGTCTTCAGTTGAAATGGGGTTATAGGGCAGGGATAATTGGACCAGGGCAAATTAAGGCGGAAATCAGTCCACAATTTGAAGTCATACATTGTGTCTTTATTATTGTAAGTGCCGACACTAGTGGGAGGTTGTAAATACATTATGACAAGTTTACAGAGGCAAATTCTCTGATAAATGGGAGCGTAGGAATTTATAATGGTAAAAACTGACAGGAAGCGCATGCAAAGCTGGAATTTTTAATATATTATTATACAGATAGTTTGATAATCCATCTAACAATCCACCTTAGTAAGTGAGCACTGAAACTCGCCTTCTGCTGCAGCGCTAAAGAGACCAAAAGGTACCTCTAACCTATTAGGCCATTGGCAGAGGAGCTGTATTTGTAAACCGAAAACATTCCAAAGAAAGAAAGACTTACATTTCTATAGCGCCTTTCACGACCACCGGTCGTCTCAAAGCGCTTTACAGCGAATGAAGTACTTTTGTAGTGGAGTCACTGTTTTAATGTGGGAAATGCAGCAGCCAATTTGCGCACAGCAAGCTCCCACAAACAGTAATGTGAAAATGACCAGATAATCTGTTTTAGGGATAACTATTGGCCAGGACACCGGGGATAATTCCCCATCTCTTCGAAATAGTGCCATGGGATCTTTTACGTCCACCTGAGAGAGCAGACGGGGCCTCGGTTTGACGTCTCATCCGAAAGACAGCACCTCCGACAGTGCGGCGCTCCCTCAGTACTGGCCCTCCGACAGTGCGGTGCTCCCTCAGTACTGCACCTCCGACAGCGCAGCGCTCCCTCAGTACTGCCCCTCCGACAGCGCAGCGCTCCCTCAGTACTGCCCCTCCGACAGTGCGGCGCTCCCTCAGTACTGCCCCTCCGATAGTGCGGCGCTCCCTCAGTACTGCCCCTCCGACAGTGCGGCGCTCCCTCAGTACTGTCCCTCTGACAGTGCGGCGCTCCCTCAGTACTGCCCCTCCGACAGTGCGGCGCTCCCTCAGTACTGCACCTCCGACAGTGCGGCGCTCCCTCAGTACTGCCCCTCCGATAGTGCGGCGCTCCCTCAGTACTGCCCCTCCGACAGTGCGGCGCTCCCTCAGTACTGCCCCTCCGACAGTCCGGCGCTCCCTCAGTACTGCACTGGGAGTGTTAACCTAGCTTGATGTGCTCACGTCCCGGGAGTGGGACTTGAACCCACAACCTTCTGACTCAGAGGCGAGTGCGTTGCCCACTGAGCCACAGCTGACAAGGTACACAAGAATGTAAAAAATAAACTCTTTCACGCGAAGTGTCATGTGCGCAACGCATTAAAGGAAAGGAAAGGAAAGGAGAGGCAGTGAAGGTCAGGAAATGTGTAACGCTTCAGCATATGAAATGAAAATGCTAACCTTCTCATTCCGAGTAATGGAATGCTGAAACACCGTGCTTGACCTTTGATGGGTTAAAGATACGGAAATTGCAGACTTGTAAAATGAAATTAGTGTACAGTCACTCCGTCAGACTCCGAGCTCCGACTGAACAAGATTGCGGCCTCGGGGTCTACAACAACTGGTTCATCCATTTGAAAGCATGCGCTATTATGTGAATTAAAACATTAATAAATGTGTCAGACTCCATAACCAAGGACATCAAAAAGTTATTATTTATTACATTTCCTTTTTTTTCCCCCAGAGAGAAGCAGGATTTTTTCTACCGTGATGAATTGTCACCTCTTCAAATTATTATTAAATCGCATACAGAAAACAAACATAACACTCCACGTTCGGAGCACTGGAAGATTGGAATTTCATTTCGACTTCGCAATGGCAAGAAAACTTATCATCTTTCGTGGACTTTCAGAAATTCATTTTTTATTACGATATAGTTTTTTGAACCCAGCTATGAAAATCACCCGAGAAGATGAGATTTGGCTATGTTATTTTCTCTTGGAATTTCTCACCTCTTGTAAAGAAAGATTTGCATTTCTCCAGCGCCTTTCACGACCACCGGACGTCCCAAAGCGCTTTACAGCCAATGAAGTACTTTTTGAAGCAGAATCATTGTTGTAATGTGGGAAACACGGCAGCCAAATTGCGCACAGCAAGCTCCCACAAATAGCAATGTGATAATGACCAGATCGTCTGCTTTTGTTATGTTGATTGAGGGATAAAGATTGGCCTTGACACCGGGGAGAACCAACCCCCCTCGCTCTTCTTCAAAATAGCACCATGGGATCTTTTACGTCCACCTGAGAGAGCAGACGGGGCCTCGGTTTAAGGTCTCATCCAAAAGACGGCACCTCCGACAGTGCGGCGCTCCCTCAGTACTGCCCCTCCGACAGTGCGGCACTCCCTCAGTACTGCCCCTCCGACAGTGCGGCGCTCCCTCAGTACCGCCCCTCCGACAGTGCGGCGCTCCCTCAGTACCGCCCCTCTGACAGTGCGGCGCTCCCTCAGTACCACCCCGCCGACAGTGCGGCACTCCCTCAGTACTGCCCCTCCGACAGTGCGGCGCTCCCTCAGTACTGCCCCTCCGACAGTGCGGCGCTCCCTCAGTACTGCCCCTCCGACAGTGCGGCGCTCCCTCAGTACTGCCCCTCCGACAGTGCGGTGCTCCCTCAGTACTGCCCCTCTGACAGTGCGACGCTCCCCCAGTACTGCTCCTCAGACAGTGCGACGCTCCCCCAGTACTGCTCCTCAGACAGTGTCAGCCTAGATATTTGTGCTCAAGTCTCTGGAGTGGGCCTTGAACCCACAACCTTCTGACTCAGAGGCAAAAGTGCTACCCACTGAGCCACAGCTGACACGAGTTATACTATGCTTGGGTGAGATGTTACACTGAGGTCCTGGCTGACTGTATCAATGGCCGTCTAAGATCCCGCATCACAATGCAAATGGTCTGGTGTCCTGGACAATGTTCCTTCCGCAATCACCAACACCAAAAAACAGACTGACTGGTTGTTTTTGTAAATACTGTTTGGAGTTCTTCCTGTGCATATACTAGCTGCCAAATCTGCCTACACTTCAAAGTCATTCATTGTATATATTCATACCACACTTAAGAGTACTGTGTACAGTTCTGGTTGCCATATTATAAAAAGGATATAGAGGCACTGGAGAGGGTGCAGAGAAGATTTACAAGGATGATACCAGAAATGCGAGGGTATACCCATCAGGAAAGGATGAACAGGCTGGGTCTCTTTTCTCTTGAAAATAGAAGGCTGAGGGATGACCTAAGAGAGGTCTTTAAAATGATGAAAGGTTTTGATAGAGTGGATACAGAGAGAATGTTTCCACTTGTGGGGAAGAGCATAACTAGAGACCGTCAATATAAGATAGTCACCAAGAAATCCAACAGGGAATTTAGGAGAAACTTCTTTAACCAGAGAGTGGTGAGAATGTGGAACTCGCTTCCACAGGGAGTGGTTGAAGCAAACAGTATAGATGCATGTAAGGGGAGGCTGGACAAGCATATTAGGGAGAAGGGAATAGAGGGTTATGCTGATAGAGTTAGATGAGGAAAGACGGGAGGAGGCTCGAGTGGTGCATGAACGCCGGCACGGACTGGTTGGGCCGAATGGCCTGTTTCTGTGCCATATATCCGATGGAATCCTATGAAGTGCTTTGGGAACATTTCTGACAGATGTGATGAATGCAAGTCTTCCCTCATTTGCATTGATCATCCGTGTCCATTCTTCACAAGTGAGCGTCGACAGGCTATTAAAACCATTTGCACAAATTAATGAATCATAATCAAGATGCTGCCTGTGATCACACTTTTGTGCAGTTAGTGTTCGCAAATCAGGATCCACCTGCAATAATGTTGCTTCCTGAAGCACCTAAATTGTCATGGAGCCAGGGAAACTGGTGAAACTTCTCATCCAGCTGCCGATTGTGCAGAGCTTATTCAAAATGAACCAGCAAAGACATCATAAGCTGGAGTTTGCGCCACGATCATGGCGCACAACTGAAGGGCAGGCGTACCACCACCGCCGTCCTGAGTTCCATTTCCCTATCCCCCGCGCCCACACCCCCCACTCCTGTTAGGACAGCTGCCCCTTGCATCAAAAGAAAGAAAGGAGGAAAGGAAGGAAGAAAGAAAGAAAATGAGGGAGAGAGGGAGAGAGGAAGGGAGGAAGGAAGGAAGGAGGAAAGAAAGAAAAAAGAAAGAAAGAAAGAAAGGAGGGAGAGAGGGAGGGAGGGAGGAAGGAAGAAAGGAAGGAGGAAAAAGAAAGAATGAAAGAAAGAAAGAAAGAAAAGGAGGGAGAGAGGGAGGGAGGGAGGAAGGAAGAAAGGAAGGAGGAAAAAGAAATGAAAGAAAGAAAAGGAGGGAGAGAGGGAGGGAGGGAGGAAGGAAGAAAGGAAGGAGGAAAAAGAAAGAATGAAAGAAAGAAAGAAAAGGAGGGAGAGAGGGAGAGAGGAAGGGAGGAAGGAGGAAAGAAAGAAAAAAGAAAGAAAGAAAAAAGAAAGAAAGAAAGAAAGGAGGGAGAGAGGGAGGGAGGGTGGAAGGAAGAAAGGAAGGAGGAAAAAGAAAGAATGAAAGAAAGAAAGAAAGAAAAGGAGGGAGAGAGGGAGGGAGGAAGGAAGAAAGGAAGGAGGAAAAAGAAAGAATGAAAGAAAGAAAGAAAGAAAAGGAGGGAGAGAGGGAGGGAGGGAGGAAGGAAGAAAGGAAGGAGGAAAAAGAAAGAATGAAAGAAAGAAAGAAAAGGAGGGAGAGAGGGAGGGAGGGAGGAAGGAAGAAAGGAAGGAGGAAAAAGAAAGAATGAAAGAAAGAAAGAAAGAAAAGGAGGGAGAGAGGGAGGGAGGAAGGAAGAAAGAAAGAAAATGAGGGAGAGAGGGAGAGAGGAAGGGAGGAAGGAAGGAAGGAGGAAAGAAAGAAAAAAGAAAGAAAGAAAGAAAGAAAGGAGGGAGAGAGGGAGGGAGGGAGGAAGGAAGAAGGGAAGGAGGAAAAAGAAAGAATGAAAGAAAGAAAGAAAGAAAAGGAGGGAGAGAGGGAGGGAGGAAGGAAGAAAGAAAGAAAATGAGGGAGAGAGGGAGAGAGGAAGGGAGGAAGGAAGGAAGGAGGAAAGAAAGAAAAAAGAAAGAAAAAAGAAAGAAAGAAAGAAAGGAGGGAGAGAGGGAGGGAGGGAGGAAGAAAGGAAGGAGGAAAAAGAAAGAATGAAAGAAAGAAAGAAAGAAAAGGAGGGAGAGAGGGAGGGAGGGAGGAAGGAAGAAAGGAAGGAGGAAAAAGAAAGAATGAAAGAAAGAAAGAAAGAAAAGGAGGGAGAGAGGGAGGGAGGGAGGAAGGAAGAAAGGAAGGAGGAAAAAGAAAGAATGAAAGAAAGAAAGAAAGAAAAGGAGGGAGAGAGGGAGGGAGGAAGGAAGAAAGAAAGAAAATGAGGGAGAGAGGGAGAGAGGAAGGGAGGAAGGAAGGAAGGAGGAAAGAAAGAAAAAAGAAAGAAAGAAAGAAAGAAAGAAAGGAGGGAGAGAGGGAGGGCGGGAGGAAGGAAGAAGGGAAGGAGGAAAAAGAAAGAATGAAAGAAAGAAAGAAAGAAAAGGAGGGAGAGAGGGAGGGAGGGAGGAAGGAAGAAAGGAAGGAGGAAAAAGAAAGAATGAAAGAAAGAAAGAAAAGGAGGGAGAGAGGGAGGGAGGGAGGAAGGAAGAAAGGAAGGAGGAAAAAGAAAGAATGAAAGAAAGAAAGAAAGAAAAGGAGGGAGAGAGGGAGGGAGGAAGGAAGGAAGGAGGAAAGAAAGAAAGAATGAAAGAAAGAAAGAGAGGGAGGAAGGAAGGAAGGAGGAAGGAAGGAAGGAAAGCAAGAAACAAAGGCTTGCATTTCTACAGCATCTTTCACGACCATCGGACGTCTCAAAGCGCTTTACAGCCAATGAAGTACTTAAGGTCCTTTCAACCCCTTTGCAGTCCCTAGACATCAGCAGGCTCCCTGTTGGTGGTGGGGATTTTGCTTGGAGCCCGCGCGGCATGAGAAACCACCCCCGACCCCCCAAAAAGGGCAGAGCTTGCGGTGATCTTGGGGTTGCAGGTGGAATATCACTGTGAAGCGGACAATCCAGCCTCACAGATCGCCGAGCCGGCCTGACTCGAATACCAGTCAGTCCCACCTCCACTCCCATTGATAACTCTTACAATGAAATGAATGACTTTAACGCAGAGGCTAGCATCCATAATATGGGGAGGATTTACAAATACGAAGATGCAGTTACGAAGGTCAAAGGTTTCTGCAGATATTTTTCGCCAGCTTGTTGATGACATTAACTCCTTGATGGGGTTTGGTTCCGTAGGTCTAGGGTTGCAAAGGGGTGGAAAGTTTCCGGTAAATTTCCAGAAATTTTCCACGGGAAGTTTAGCTTGGGAATTTTGCCCAAAAAAGCACATGCTAGCATAATATTGTTTTTTTTGTATTTCTTTCTTTTTTTTCCACAGGTCCTCTCTTATAATTACTAACAGAGATGGAATCTTAATTATTAAGGAATTTCTTAATCAATATATGTTTATCTTCTTACTTGGCTTGTTTTAATAATTACAAGTTTTGTGTGTGACTGTGAACAAATGTGTCCTGATTGGTTGGATGAGTGGATGAGCGATTAGCTCCCTCTATTTGTAATATTTGCATATCGAATTGTGATTGGCCTGCAGGCATCTGTAAGACTGCTATAGTTTTTTTAAGATCCAGGTTAGGGGGCCTGAGGGAAGTCATTTTGTTTTCTGCTGATGTTGTGATGATGCAGTAAGTAAATCAGACTTTATACCAAATAAACCAGTTACTTGTTGAATTCTGTTGTCCTTCAATTTAAAATATACAAAATAATACACTATTGGTGATGTAGCATCGTGTGTGTACAGGTCATGCTTCCATCACATGGAGCATCAGCAAAAATGTACTCACCCTGTTGCAATCGTGCTGATCGACCGTAGTTCGACACAGAGATGAATGCCCTTTATTTCTCTGCATAGAACAATGCCACATTTACCGTCGGATGTGTGGAAGCATTTTACCCCAGGCATTAAAGATGGGAAGACTGTGTACATGTGCAAACACTGTAGAAAGCCATAAGTAAAGAATGCCACAAAGATGCAGCAGCATTTATCCAAATGCAACAACTTCACTCAAAGCTCATAGCAGTCAGCCCAGAGTTCCTCTGCTTCCATTCAAGAAGATGATGGTTCTCATTCATCATCAGATCAGACTCCTTATCATCAGCAACTCCTGGCCCACTTGGAAGGTTCTTTGATACAATGGATAACCATAGCCAGAAGAATGCAGATGAGTGCCTTGCTCGAGCTGTATATGCAACAGGCTCAACACTCATGCTCACAGCCAATGTGTACTGGAAGAGATTTTTCAATGTTATTCGCCCTGCATACTGTCCTCCCACCAGACATGCTTTGTCTACTTATTTGCTGGAGGCTGAGTATAACAGGTTCCAAGGAAAGCTCAAAGAAACAACAGCGATGGCAGACTGTGGTGCAGTTATCTCAGATGGGTGGTCAAATGTACGAGGGGAGGGCATCATAAACTACATCGTCTCCACTCCCAGTGTTCTTCAAGAGCACAGACATGAAG
This sequence comes from Somniosus microcephalus, assembly GCF_052327205.1. Taxonomy (NCBI): domain Eukaryota; kingdom Metazoa; phylum Chordata; class Chondrichthyes; order Squaliformes; family Somniosidae; genus Somniosus; species Somniosus microcephalus. Next base: position 85,329,909 of record NW_028225180.1, read on the forward strand.
GACAACAGACACACAGGCACATACATTGCTGATGAGCTGAAAGCGGTCATCAACGATCTTGGATCACAATAGGTCTTTGCAGTAGTTACAGACAATGCTGCGAATATGAAGGCTGCTTGGGCTCAAGTGGAGGAGGCCTACCCTCATATTACGTCTATTGGGTGCGCAGCTCATGGGCTTAACCTGCTCCTCAAGGACATCATGGGTTTGAGAACCATGGAAGCACTGTACAAGAGAGCCAAGCAAGTTGTTAAGTATGTCAGGGGAAAACAGGTAGTTGCAGCAACCTACAACTCCAAGCAAATGACAAAGAACAAGAACACCACACTGAAGCTGCCCAACAACACTAGATGGGGTGGTGTTGTCATAATGTACAACAGCCTTCTGGAGGGTAAGGAGTCGCTGCAAGAAATGGCAGTATCCCAGTCTGGGGATATGGAAACCACCATCAAGAAAATACTGCTGGATGATGTGTTTTGGGAGAGAGTGGTTAGCAGCCTTAAACTACTCTCACCAGTAGCATCTGCAATTGCTCAGATTGAAGGAGATGACGCTGTCTTGTCAGATGTTCTCAGGCTTTTTACTGATTTAAAAGAACAAATCAGCATTGCCCTGCCCACATCCCTGCTGCTCAAAGCAGAGGAGAAGGCAATTGTTCAATTCATACAGACGCGTCAAGAATTTTGTGTCAAGCCGATTCATGCTGCAGCATACATGCTGGACCCAAAGCATGTTGGGAGACCAATACTTTCTGGAGAACAGATCAACAGCGCTTACAGTGTGATTTCTACCCTCTCACACCATCTCAATCTGGATGTGGGCAAAGTTCTGGGAAGTCTGGCAAAGTTCTCTACCAAGCAAGGTCTTTGGAATGGGGATGGATATGGGAATCATGCAAGCATATCAGTGCACATACCTGGTGGAAGGGACTTTGTGCATCTGAGGCCCTGTCACCTATTGCATCGGTGATACTCCAAATCCCACCTTCATCAGCGGCCTCTGAACGAAACTGGTCACTTTTTGGGAATACGCATACATAGGTGCGCAACAGGCTGACTAACAAGAGAGTGGAGAAACTGGTGGCAATCCGGGTGAACCTACAACTTATTGAGCCAGATACAGAAGTGTCCACCACACAGCTAGACACTGACACAGAGGAGGAAATGGACATGTCAGAGCCAGAGTCAGAGAATCAGGAGGAGCAATGAGGAGTAGAAGACTCAGAAGACTCATGAGTAGAAGACTCAAAGGGACAAAATAAGGACAAATTACAGGCTAAATAAGCTGATGCTCTTTTTATTATATTTTAGATGGGTCTTTTTTGTGGGGGTTCAATAAAGTTCAAAATTATAACCTAAATAAAGTTTTGAAAGCCTGTTTTTATTTGTATGGAACAGTGGCCTAGAAATTGAGTTTTGGCGCAGCCAGGGCTTTAGCGCCAGAAGTTAGTGCCGGCGCTAAGTCCCCCTGCGCGCGCCAAAAATTCAGTAGCGCCGCGCCCAAACGGCTGCCGGCGCTACTGGAGGGTTTCAGCGCCTCCCAATGGGCGCTAACTGCCCCATTGCGGCGCTGTTCCGGCGCTGCGGCACCCGATGCGGTGCGGCAGGCTGGGGACGTGCAGGCCTCCTCCTCCCGTTAAGGAGGAGCTGCCTGCACCCGGCCGCGGCCCGCGCAAATCAGCTTAAAAATGAGCCCGGCACCTCGGACAAGTGCCGGGCTTGCATCTGTTCCGGGGGGCGGGGGGGGGGGAGAAGTCCGGGGAGGGAGCTGCGGGCAGGCGGCCGGCGGGAAAGTGGCCGGCCGCCGCGGGGCCTTTAATGCGCCGGCGCAAACTGGAGTAAGGCACCTCTGACAGAACGTTGCTTGCGGCTGCCACGGGCGAGGCGGCCGCAACTCAATTTCGGAGTTCGGGCGGGTTACCACGGCAACCGGGACGCTGCGCACACCGATGACGTCATCGGTGCCGGCGCAGCGCTACCAGTGCAACGCCGATTTAGGGCCCCAGGGAATTTTTAAACTGGCCATAACTCTGGCGCTAGTCCCTCTAGCGCCTCAAAAGCGGCGCTAAGGCAACTGAATTTCTAGGCCAGTATGTCTATTTTGACGACAAAGATAATATAAGGGTCAGAGACAAAAACCATCAGTGAGCAAAAAAACTCAAAATTCCCATAAATTCCCAAAATTCCCATAAATTCCCAAAAATTCCCATGGAAAATTTCCTCTTTTAAAAATTCCCAGAATTTTGCAACCCTACGTAGGTCACCCTCTGATATCTCACCCATGTGCCAATTCTTCATGTGTGAGTCTGACGGTGAGAATCAGCAGGCTATTTGGCTGTTTAGGAGCCAACAGCAAAAACATGAATTTATATAGCGCCTTTAATATAGTAAAGCATCACTAGGCACTTTACTGGAGCGATTATCAAACAAAATTTGACACCAAAAGCCACATAAGGAGATACCAGGACAGGTGACCAAAACTTGTAGGTTTTAAGGAGCGTCTTAAAGGAGGAGAGAGCAGCGGAGAGGGTTAGGCAGGGAATTCCAGAGCTTAGGAACCAGGCGGCTGAAGGCACGGCCGCCAATGGTGGAGCGATTAAAATCAGAGATGCTCAAGAGGCCAGAATTGGAGGAGCGCAGAGATCTCGGGGGTTGTAGGGCTGGAGGAGGTTACAGAGATAGGGAGGGTTGTAGGGCTGGAGGAGGTTACAGAGATAGGGAGGGTTGTAGGGGCTGGAGGCGGTTACAGAGATAGGGATGGTTGTAGGGGCTGGAGGAGGTTAAAGAGATAGGGAGGGTTGTAGGGCTGGAGGAGGTTACAGAGATAGGAAGGGTTGTAGGGGCTGGAGGAGGTTACAGAGATAGGGAGGGTTGTAGGGGCTGGAGGAGGTTACAGAGAGAGGGAGGGTTGTAGGAGCTGAAGGAGGTTACAGAGATAGGGAGCGATGTAGGGGCTGGAGGAGGTTACAGAGATAGGGAGGGTTGTAGGGGCTGGAGGAGGTTACAGAGATAGGGAGCGATGTAGGGGCTGGAGGAGGTTACAGAGATACGGAAGGTTGTAGGGCTGGAGGAGGTTAGAGAGATAGGGAGGGTTGTAGGGGCTGGAGGAGGTTACAGAGATAGGGAGGGTTGTAGGGGCTGGAGGAGGTTACAGAGATAGGGAGGGTTGTAGGGGCTGGGGGAGGTTACAGAGATAGGGAGGGTTGTAGGGCTGGAGGAGGTTACAGAGATAGGGAGGGTTGTAGGGGCTGGAGGAGGTTACAGAGATAGGGAGCGATATAGGGGCTGGAGGAGGTTACAGAGATGGGGGGGTTGTAGGGCTGGAGGAGGTTACAGAGATAGGGATGGTTGTAGGGGCTGGAGGAGGTTACAGAGACAGGGAGCGATGTAGGGGCCGGAGGAGGTTACAGAGATAGGGAGGTTTGTAGGGGCTGGAGGAGGTTAATGAGATAGGGAGGGTTGTAGGGGCTGGAGGAGGTTACAGAGATAGGGAGGGTTGTAGGGGCTGGAGGAGGTTACAGAGATAGGGAGGGGTGTAGGGGCTGGAGGAGGTTACAGAGATAGGGAGGGTTGTAGGGGCTGCAGGAGGTCACAGAGATAGGGAGGGTTGTAGGGGCTGGAGGAGGTTACAGAGATAGGGAGGGTTGTAGGGGCTGCAGGAGGTTACAGAGATAGGGAGGGTTGTAGGGTCTGGAGGAGGTTACAAAGATAGGGAGGGTTGTAGGGCTGGAGGAGGTGACAGAGATAGGGAGGGTTGTAGGGCTGGAAGAGGTTACAGAGATAGGGAGGGTTGTAGGGCTGGAGGAGGTTACAGAGATAGGGAGGGTTGTAGGGGCTGGAGGAGGTTACAGAGATAGGGAGGGTTGTAGGGGCTGGAGGAGGTTACAGAGATAGGGAGGGTTGTAGGGGCTGGAGGAGGTTACAGAGATAGGGAGCGATGTAGGGGCTGGAGGAGGTTACAGAGATAGGGAGGGTTGTAGGGGCTGGAGGAGGTTACAGAGATAGGTAGGGTCGTAGGGGCTGGAGGAGGTTACAGAGATAGGGAGGGTTGTAGGGGCTGGAGGAGGTTACAGAGATAGGGAGGGTTGTAGGGGCTGGAGGAGGTTACAGAGATAGGGAGGGTTGTAGGGCTGGAGGAGGTTACAGAGATAGGGATGGTTGTAGGGGCTGGAGGAGGTTACAGTGATAGGGAGGGTTGTAGGGGCTGGAGGAAGTTACAGAGATAGGGAGCGATGTAGGGGCTGGATGAAGTTACAGAGATAGGGAGGGTTGTAGCGGCTGGAGGAGGTTACAGAGATAGGGAGGGTTGTAGGGGCTGGAGGAGGTTACAGAGATAGGGAGGGTTGTAGGGGCTGGAGGAGGTTACAGAGATAGGGAGCGATGTAGGGGCTGGAGGAGGTTACAGAGATAGGGAGGTTTGTAGGGGCTGGAGGAGGTTACAGAGATAGGTAGGGTTGTAGGGGCTGGAGGAGGTTACAGAGATAGGGAGCGATGTAGGGGCTGGAGGAGGTTACAGAGATAGGGAGGGTAGTAGGGGCTGGAGGAGGTAACAGAGATAGGGAGCGATGTAGGGGCTGGAGGAGGTTACAGAGATAGGGAGGGTTGTAGGGGCTGGAGGAGGTTACAGAGATAGGGAGGGTTGTAGGGGTTGGAGGAGGTTACAGAGATAGGGAGGGTTGTAAGGGCTGGAGGAGGTTACAGAGATAGGGAGGGTTGTAGGGCTGGAGGAGGTTACAGAGATAGGGAGGGTTATAGGGCTGGAGGAGGTTACAGAGATAGGGAGGGTTGTAGGGGCTGGAGGAGGTTACAGAGATAGGGAGGGTTGTAGGGGCTGGAGGAGGTTACATAGATAGGGACGGTTGTAGGGCTGGAGGAGGTTACAGGGATAGGGAGGGTTGTAGGGGCTGGAGGAGGTTACAGAGATAGGGAGCGATGTAGGCGCCGGAGGAGGTTACAGAGATAGGGAGGGTTGTAGGGCTGGAGGAGGTTACAGAGATAGGGATGGTTGTAGGGGCTGGAGGAGGTTACAGAGATAGGGAGCGATGTAGGGGCTGGAGCAGGTTACAGAGATAGGGAGGTTTGTAGGGGCTGGAGGAGGTTACAGAGATAGGGAGGGTTGTAGGGGCTGGAGGAGGTTACAGAGATAGGGAGGGTTGTAGGGGCTGGAGGAGGTTACAGAGATAGGGAGGAGTGTAGAGGCTGGAGGAGGTTACAGAGATAGGGAGGGTTGTAGGGGCTGGATGAGGTTACAGAGATAGGGAGGGTTGTAGGGGCTGGAGGAGGTTACAGAGATAGGGAGCGATGTAGGGGCTGGAGGAGGTTACAGAGATAGGGAGGGTTGTAGGGGCTGGAGGAGGTTACAGAGATAGGTAGGGTTGTAGGGGCTGGAGGAGGTTACAGAGATAGGGAGGGTTGTAGGGGCTGGAGGAGGTTACAGAGATAGGGAGGGTTGTAGGGGTTGGAGGAGGTTACAGAGATAGGGAGGGTTGTAGGGTCTGGAGGAGGTTACAGAGATAGGGAGGGTTGTAGGGGCTGGAGGAGGTTACAGAGATAGGGAGGGTTGTAGGCCTGGAGGAGGTTACAGAGATAGGGAGGGTTATAGGGCTGGAGGAGGTTACAGATGTTTTGATTTCTTTTTGAGTTCAATAAAGACTCATTTCTGAAAGAGGATGTTGTTTAATCTAAAGTCTTGTTCAAGACTTTCTACAGCTTTTTACAGAACACACTATGCTGTGATGCATCTCGAATGAAACTGAAAGTAAAACTCCTCTGGACTGCTTGTCTCTCACATGACCTCTGCTGGTCAGGCACAAGTAATCAAAAACACAGACAAATATGCTGTAAGGCATAAGTAATCAAACACAGACAAATATCATCACTATTTGCTGATATCCTTACAACAGAGATAGGGAGGGTTGTAGGGGCTGGAGGAGGTTACAGTGATAGGGAGGGTTGTAGGGGCTGGAGGAGGTTACAGAGATAGGGAGGGTTGTAGGGGCTGGAGGAGGTTACAGCGATAGGGAGGGTTGTAGGGGCTGGAGGAGGTTGCAGAGATAGGGAGGGTTGTAGGGCTGGAGGAGGTTACAGAGATAGGGAGGGTTGTAGGGACTGGAGGAGGTTACAGTGATAGGGAGGGTTGTAGGGGCTGGAGGAAGTTACAGAGATAGGGAGCGATGTAGAGGCTGGAGGAGGTTACAGAGATAGGGAGGGTTGTCGGGGCTAGAGGAGGTTACAGAGATAGGGAGGGTTGTAGGGGCTGGAGCAGGTTACAGAGATAGGGAGGGTTGTAGGGGCTGGAGGAGGTTACAGAGATAGGGAGGGTTGTAGGGGCTGGAGGAGGTTACAGAGATAGGGAGGGTTGTAGGGGCTGGAGGAGGTTACAGAGATAGGGAGGGTTGTAGGGGCTGGAGGAGGTTACAGAGATAGGGAGGGTTGTAGGGCTGGAGGAGGTTACAGAGATAGGGAGGGTTATAGGGCTGGAGGAGGTTACAGAGATAGGGAGGGTTGTATGGGCTGGAGGAGGTTGCAGTGATAGGGAGGGTTGTAGGGGCAGGAGGAGGTTGCAGAGATAGGGAGGGTTGTAGGGGCTGGAGGAGTTTACAGCGATAGGGAGGGTTGTAGGGGCTGGAGGAGGTTACAGAGATAGGGAGGGTTGTAGGGGCTGGAGGAGGTTACAGTGATAGGGAGGGTTGTAGGGGCTGGAGGAAGTTACAGAGATAGGAAGCGATGTAGGGGCTGGAGGAGGTTACAGAGATAGGGAGGGTTGTAGAGGCTGGAGGAGGTTACAGAGATAGGGAGGGTTGTAGGGCTGGAGGAGGTTACAGAGATAGGGAGGGTTATAGGGCTGGAGGAGGCTACAGAGATAGGGAGGGTTGTAGGGGCTGGAGGAGGTTACAGTGATAGGGAGGGTTGTAGGGGCTGGAGGAGGTTATAGTGATAGGGAGGGTTGTAGGGGCTGGAGGAGGTTACAGAGATAGGGAGGGTTGTAGGGGCTGGAGGAGGTTACAAAGATAGGGAGGGTTGTAGGGGCTGGAGGAGGTTACAGTGATAGGGAGGGTTGTAGGGGCTGGAGGAGGTTACAGAGATAGGGAGGGTTGTAGGGCTGGAGGAGGTTACAGAGATAGGGAGGGTTGTAGGGGCTGGAGGAGGTTACAGTGATAGGGAGGGTTGTAGGGGCTGGAGGAGGTTACAGAGATAGGGAGGGGGGCGAGGAGGCCATGGAGGGATTTGAACACCAGGATGAGTATTTTAAAATTGAGGCGTTGCCGGACCGGGAGCCAAAGTAGGTCAGCGAGCACAGGGGGTGATGGGTGAACAGGACTGGGTGCGAGTTAGGACACGGGGCAGCAGAGTTTTGGATGAGCTCAAGTTTATTGGGGGGCGAGGAGTGGAAAATGGGAGGTCAGCCAAGAGAGTGTTGGAATAGTCAAGTCTTGAGGTAACAACAATCAAGCCCAAACCTGTCCTCACCCAACATTCATAAGTGAAGACTCCCAACAGGGATCGTGAGGACGAGGAACACTGGCTGATTTACTTCTCCCTCGCCCGGGAGCAATGAGGTCAAGCAACCGTCACTCTGCATGAGAGCAGCTAACGGGAATGACACCCAAGATCCTGCTGCTCTGTGTTCCTTCTTCTTAGGCAGTCCCTCGGAACCGAGGATGACTTGCTTCCACACTAACAATGAGTTCTCAGGTGACTGATGAGTCCAATGCGGGACCTACAGTCTCTGTCACAGGTGGGGCAGACGGTGGTTGAAGGGGTGGGTGGGTGGGGTGCTTGGGTTGACGTGCGCTTCTTCCGCTGTTTGCGCTTGGCTTCCGCATGCTCCCGGCGAAGAGACTCGAGGTGTTCGGCGCCTTCCCGGATGCATCTCCTCCACTTTGTGCGGTCTTGGGCCAGGGATTCCCAGGTGTCAGTGGGGATGTTACACTTTTTCAAGGAAGCTTTGAGGGTGTCCTTGAAGCATTTCCTCTGCCCACCTGGGGCTCTCTTGCCGTGCCGGAGCTCCGAGTAGAGCGCTTGCTTTGGGAGTCTCATATCGGGCATGCGGACAATGTGACCCGTCAATCAGATCTGATCGAGCGTGGTCAAAGCTTCGATGCTGGGGATGTTGGCCTGAGCGAGTGCACTGACGTTGGTGCGCCTATCCTGCCAATGGATTTGCAGGATCTTGCAGAGACAGCATTGGTGGTACCTCTCCAGTGCTTTGAGTTACTCAGCTGCTCGCTGCATTCACCAGCTGAGCCACCTCCTAACTGTTTATTGTTGAAATCTGACATGAATTAGGGAATCAATACATGTTACAGAAATTCCTCACAAACTAAGTTATAGAAACATAGAAGATAGGAGCAGGAGTAGGCCATTCGGCCCCTCGAGCCTGCTCCGCCATTCAATGCGATCATGGCTGATCATCCAAGTTCAGTACCCAGTCCCTGCTTTCTCCCCATACCCCTTGATCCCTTTAGCCTTAAGAAATATATCCAACTCCTTCTTGAATATATTTAATGAATTGGCCTCTACTGCCTTCTGTGGTAGAGAATTCCACAGGTTCACCACTCTCTGGGTGAAGAAATTCCTCCTCATTTCTGTCCTAAATGGCCTACCCCTTATCCTTAGACTGTGACCCCTGGTTCTGGATTCCCCGACCATCGGGAACATCCTCCCCGGATCTAGTCTGTCCAGTCCTGCCAGAATTTTATAAGTTTCAATGAGATCCCTTCTCATTCTTCTAAACTTCAGCGAGTACAAGCCCAATCGACCCAATCTCTCCTCATACGTCATTCCTGCCATCCCAGGTATCAGCCTGGTGAATCTTCGCTGAACTCCTTCCATGGCAAGAATATCCTTCCTCAGATAAGGCGACCAAAACTGCACACAATACTCAAGATGTGGTCTCACCAAGGCCCTGTACAACTGCAGCAAGACATCCTTGTTCCTGTACTCAAACCCTCTCGCTATGAAGGCCAACATACCATTTGCCTTCTTAACCGCCTGCTGCACCTGCATGCTTACCTTCAGCGACTGGTGCACAAGGACACCCAGGTCTCGTTGCACTTCCCCTTCTCCCAATCTATTGCCATTCAGATAACAATCTGCCTTCCTGTTTTTGATACCAAAGTGGATAACCTCACATTTATCCACGTTATGTTGCATCTGCCATGCTTCTGCCCAATCACCCAACCTGTCCAAATCATCCTGTAGTTTCTCGGCATCGTCCTCACAGCACACACGCCCACCCAGCTTTGTGTCGTCTGCAAATTTGGAGATATTACATCTAGTTCCCTCGTCCAGATCATTAATATATATTGTGAATAGCTGGGGTCCAAGGACCGATCCCTGCGGTACCCCACTAGTCACTGCCTGCCACTCTGAAAAAGACCCGTTTATTCCAACTCTTTGCTTTCTATCTGCCAACCAGTTCTCTATCCAAGTCAATACCTGGTTCTCCCTTATCTATTTTACTAGTTACATCCTCAAAAAATTCCAGTAGATTAGTCAAGCACGATTTACCTTTTGTAAATCCATGTTGACTTTGTCCGATCCTGTCACTGTTTTCCAAGTGCTCTGCTGTTGCATCTTTTATAATGGACTCTAGCATTTTCCCCACTACCGATGTCAGGCTTACCAGTCTGTAATTCCCCGTTTTCTCTCTACCACCTTTTTTGAATAGTGGGGTAACATTAGCTACCCTTCAATCCATGGATACTGTTCCAGATTCCATCGAACGTTGGAAGATGATCAGCAATGCATCTACTATTTCTAGGGCCACTTCCTTAAGTACCCTAGGATGTAGATTATCAGGCCCTGGGGTTTTATCGGCCTTCAATCCTATCAATTTCCCTAACACCATTTCCCTACAAATACTGATTTCTTTCAGTTCCTCCCTTTCATCAGCCCCTATGTTCCCCGACATTTCTGGGAGGTTATTTGTGTCCTCCTTTGTGAAGACAGAACCAAAATATGTATTTAATTGGTCTGCCATTTCTTTGTTCCCCATTATAAATTCCCCTGATTCTGACTGCAAGGGACCTACGCTTGACTTCACCAATCTTTTTCTCTTCACATATCTATAAAAGCTTTTACAGTCAGTTTTTATGTTCCCTGCAAGCTTACTCTCATATTCTATTTTCCCTTTCTTAATTAATCCATTTGTCCTCCTTTGTTGAATCCTAAACTGCTCCCAATCCTCTGGATTACTGTTTTTTCTGGCCAATTTATATGTCCTCTCCTTGGATCTTATGCTATCCCTAATTTCCCTCGTTAGCCACGGTTGAGTCACCTTTTTTGTTTTATTTTTATGCCAAACTGGGATGAACAAATTCTGTAGTTCATCCATGCGGTCTTTGAATGTTTGCCATTGCCTATCCACCGTTAACCCTTTGAGTGACATTCCCCAGTCAATCCTACCCAATTCGCGCCTCAGACCATCGTAGTTTCCTTTATTTAAACTCAGGACCCTAGTCTGAGTCAACTACTTCATTCTCCATCTTAATGAAGAATTCGATCATATTATGATCGCTCCGACCCAAGGGGCCTTGTACAACAAGATTGCTAATTAATCCTTTCTCGTTACATAATACCCAGTCTAAGATGGCCTGATCTCTGGTTGGTTCCTCGACATATTGGTCCAGGAAACCATCCCGTAAACACTCCAGGAATTCCTCCTCCACAGTATTGTTACTAATTTGGTTAGCCCAATCTCTATGTAGATTAAAGTCACCCATGATGACTGCTGTACCTTTTTTGCACGCTTCTCTAATTTCCCTTTTAATGCCATCCCCAACCTCCACATTACTGTTTGGAGGTCTATATACCACTCTCACTAACGTTTTCTGCCCCTTGGTATTTCTCAGTTTTACCCATACAGATTCCACATCATCAGAGCTAATATCCTTCCTTATAATTGTGTTAATCCCTTCTTTAACCAGTAATGCTACCCCACCTCCCTTTCCTTTTTGCCTATCTTTTCTGAATACTGAATACCCCTGGATGTTGAGTTCCCAGCCTTCGCCACCCTGGAGCCAAGTTTCCGTAATCCCAATCAAATCATATTCGTTTACCTCTATTTGCACAGCTAATTCATCCACCTTGTTATGAATGCTCCTCGCATTAAGACACAAAGCCTTCAGGCTTGTTTTTTTAATGCTCTTAGACCTATTAGAATTATTATTTACTGTGGCCATGTCTGATTTAAACTGTTGATTTCTCTGACTGCCACTTTTGTTTTTCTCCTTCCTATCTTTTGCTTTTATCCTTGTTTCCCTTTCCTCTGTCCCCCTGCTCAGGTTCCCAACCCCCTGCTATTTTAGTTTAAACCCTCCCCCAGAGCACTAGCAAACACTCCCCCTAGGACATCGGTCCCGGCCCTGCCCAGGTGCAAACTGTCCGGTTTGAACTGGTCCCACCTCCCCCAGAACCGGTTCCAATGTCCGAGGAATTTGAATCCCTCCCCCGGCACCATTCCTCTAGCCACGTATTCATCTGAAATATTCTTCTATTTCTACTCTGACTAGCACGTGGCACTGGTAGCAATCCTGAGATTACTACCTTTGAGGTCCTATTTTAAAATTTACCTCCTAACTCCCTATATTCAGCTTTTAGGACCTCATCCCGTTTTTTACCTATATCGTTGGTAGCTAGATGCACCACGACAACTGGCTGTTCACCCTCCCCTTCCAAGATGTTCTGCAGCCGCTCTGAGATATCCTTGACCCTTGCACCAGGGAGGCAACACACCATCCTGGAGTCTCGTTTGCGGCCGCAGAAACACCTATCTATTCCCCTTACAATAGAGTCCCCTATTATTATAGCTCTACCCCTCTTTTTCCTCCCGTCCTGTGCAGCAGAGCCACCCCTGGTGCCAGGAAGTTGGCTGCTGCTGCCTTCCCCTGGTAAGCCATCCTCCATCAGTATCCAAAGCGGTATATCTGTTTGACCGGGTGATGGCCACAGGGGACCCCTGCACTACCTGCCTGCGCCTACTACTCTGCCTGTTGGTCACCCGTTCCCTTTCTGCCTGTGCCACCTTTACCTGCGGTGTGACCAACTGATTAAATGTGCTATTCATGACATCCTCAGCATCTGCGAGGTTGGCCACATTTCAAAAAGGAGCCAGCGTGACGTCTGCTGACGATGAGTCACGATAACTAAATATGCCCTGTCGCCAGCATCAAGTCATTAAATGGGAGGCTGAGCAACATGCCTCCAGGAGATGACTGACCTTCACTGAGAGGTCTGCTGTTGTCCTCCTGCAGCATTGCAAGCACCAGCATTTCACAGCGATACAGCATTTTATGAATGAGCGAACACACAACTTCAAAATACAATTACCTGAAACGGAATTCTCCACAGGAGCCGTTCTTCACAGGCTGGCGTGTAGCCGAAGTGTGGGTTGCTGATCAAAGGCAGGCAGCAGGGAAGTGCCCTGACAACTGGTCTCGGGGGCCTTGGAGCTCAGGAGGTTGGCGGGGGTGGTGGTGGAGAAATCGTCCAGTTACTCACTGCTCGGGGTGGCCCGCTAGAAAGTGCTCGCTTGTGGTCATCGGGCGAGGTTAGCATCTGGCCCAGCTGTGGTGTCGCCTACGTTCCAGCAGCCTACGGACACCCAGAGCCTATGTGCACGGGTGAATGTGGAACTCGCTACCACAAGGAGTAGTTGAGGCGACGAGCGTAGATGTATTTAGGGGGAAGCTAGGTAAACACATGAGGGAGAAAGGAATACAAGGCTATGCTGATAGGGTGAGATGAAGAGGGGTGGGAAGGAGGCTCAGGCACGGAGTAGATGCACTGCAGCAACTCGCCAAGGCTTCTTTGGCAGCACCTCCCAAACCCGTGACCTCTTCCACCTAGAAGGACAAGGGCAGCAGGCGCATGGGAACACCACCACCTCCAAGTTCCCCTCCAAGTCACACACACCATCCCGACTTGGAAATATATCGGCCGATCCTTCATCGTCGCTGGGTCAAAATCCTGGAACGCCCTCCCTATTGGCACTGTGGGAGCACCTTCACCACACGGACTGCAGCGGTTCAAGAAGGCGGCTCACCACCGCCTTCTCAAGGGCAACTAGGGACGTACAATAAATGCTGGGCCTCGCCAGTGACGCCCACAGCCCATAAGCGAATTTAAAAAAAAGTTGGGCCAAAAGGCCTGATTCTGTGCTGTAGATTCGATGTAATTCTATGTAGTGCAGCACAGGCAATCGTCAGGTTCTGAAGGGTAGCCAGTGCCTGTGGAACTGTGACCTAACACGAGTCAGCTTCCTCGGGAGAGAATTGGGGAAAAATTAGACAATAAAAACCATTCCACATAATCAATCAGTCGTATCACGGCTGCTATAACTCACACCTGTGGAAGGAGGGACATATTTGAATTAATCCATCTTTTTAGAAAATCATCACATTAAATGTCATCTCATCTGCTATTGTCAGAATGAGTTGTCTCTGTCCCTTAGCAAGGTCTGTCAAGCAGCCTCAAAGAAAGCAGAGCGCCATATGTTTAGGAGACAAGCTCGCTTCTTTCGGTCCATCACGTTTGCTTCATGGTAACCCTAATTAGTGAGTGACACAGACACAAGGGGAATTGGATATATATTTGAAAAGGAATACATTTGCATGGCTGTGGGGAAAGAGCAGGTTGGGGGGGCGGAGTGAGACGAATTAGACAGCTCTTTCAAAGAGCCGGCACAGGCACCATGGGCCATAAAGCCACCTTTCTGTGCTGTAATCTGCAGCCAAGATTTCGTCATTCTTTCACCAAAGGTAAAGATGTATTAGGGTCACCATTTTGCTGGGCAAGTGCATTAAACTTTTGAGGATGGCCACTGCACACCATATAAATTAGTGACCAGGGGCGCGATCTTGCCAGCCCTGGGGAGGCGGGACTGCCGGGAAAATGGCAGAATCTGGGGGCGGGTGCTCATCCCGCCCCCAACCCGCCCCCGTGCCATCTTCCCAGGAGGTGGGTAGCCAACCCGCGCCGGGTCCCGTCTCCTTGGAGGCGGGAAGGGGATTACAGCCACTTAACTGTCTGTTAACAGGTAGCTAACAGGCAGATAAGAGGATTATCCCCATTTTGCCCACACAAGTGTGGGCTTCCCGAAGGCTGTGAACCCTGCCAGGGTCACCGAGGCGAGCAATGGGTCTGCGGGGTGCAAAAGTGCGCTGTGAAAATAAGTGATGGGTGCAAGTGTGGAAAGGTGAGTATCTGAGGTAAGTGCAAAGTGTTAGTAAAAGTATACTTACCTTTGATTCTTTCTGCAGGCTTCAGTCGGTGGGGATGCAGAGTCTCCACGGTGGAGATGACAGATGGCTGTTGCATTCTCCAATGCAACAACCATCTCATTTCTGCAAAAGAAAGAGGTTTGATGAGTCTTGAATTCAAGAACTCATCAAACTACAGAGAATGTCAGTGTTTGATAGCTTCACAGAGCTGTCAAACGATGACAATTCATCTGTCAAAAATTTTTGACAGATGAAACGTCATACGCTGACGTTTTCTGTAACCGGCTTCCCCTTAATTGGCCTGCTAAGCCCGCTGGGCGGGTTTAACAAGGTCAATCAAGGGAAAATAGCGTGGGTTGGCCAGAAGTCGATGGAGGTGGGATTAAAACCCGACAAGTGGGTGTCCCGCCTCCAAAAGCTCCCCATTGGCAAAATCCAGCCCCACGTGTCAATTGAAGCTTACACAATCCTCCAAAGTTCACAACTCTTCAGTTTCTTGCCTCAAGACTTGTTTCACTTGAGGCACTCTCAGACAACAAGGAGAAAAAAAACTACAATTTCATCTACGTGGGTTAGACTGAATCCCAGGTCCCCGTGGTAGGACACAATTGGACAAAAGGGCAGTTCTGTTTTACTGGAAGCGTAGTCCACCCAAGCATTACTCCTTGTGGCGAACCTCTCAGTGAGCTGTTAAACTGGCCCGCGTGCACTGACATAAGATTCGTTCGGTGAACTGGCGGCTGGCTGCACGCTGCAGTGGCTCCTTGCGCTTAGTCCTTTGCTCATTAACTACATCACGTGGAAAGATACCGTGCGATCTAACCCACTCGGTGCTCAAAATGTGAATGCGGGAAGTACTGAAGAGTGTGCAGGTCCTGCTGTGCCGAAGCAAGCAACCCTGTGGATGGGAGAAAACATAACGAATAATCTAGAAAAGAATGAAAAGAAAGCAAACTAAAAAGAGTAGTTGGGTAAACACACCGCTGGTATATTAATGAGACGTACAAAGCGACTCCACATTTCTGCTGAGTTAGCTGATCTTAGACGGGAAGGATACTAATGTAGTTGCAATTTTCAAAAAGGGTGACAAGTCAGTACAGGGGAACGACAGACCCATTCTGGTGCTGGAAAAGATCCTAAGAGGTAAGAGGTGCTCTCTACGAACTCCTGGATAGAGTATCAGTTAACAGAGACTTCTGGGACTAAAATGGTTGCGTCTTATTAATTTGATTGAATTTTTTGAAGAAGTTGCAAGGTCGGGGGACAGGTTTGTAAAAAAAAATTCATTCCTGGGATGTGGGCGTCACTGGCAAGGCCAGCATTTATTGCCCATCCCTAATTACCCTTGAGAAGGTGGTGGTGAGCTGCCTTCTTGAACCATTGCAGTCCATAAGAACATAAGAAATAGGAGCAGGAGTAGGCCATTCGGCCCCTCGAGCCTGCTCCGCCATTTAATGTGATCATGGCTGATCCGATTTTGGCCTCAACTCCACTTTCCTGCCCGCTCCCCACAACCCTTGACTCCCCTGTTGCTCAAAAATCTATCTCAGCCTTGAATATAATCAATGACTCAGCTTCCACAGATCTCTGGGGTAAAGAATTCCAAAGATTCACGACCCTCTGAGAGAAGAAATTCCTCCTCATCTCCGTCTTAAATGGGCGACACCTTATTCCGAGACTATGCCCCCTCGTTCTAGATTCCCCCACGAGGGGAAACGTCCTCTCAACATCCACCCTGTCCAACCCCCTCAGAATCTTATATATTTCAATAAGATCACCTCTCAGTCTTCTAAACTCCGATGAGTATAGGCCCAACCTGCTCAACCTTTCCTCATAAGACAACCTCTTCATCTCCGGAATAAACCTCGTGAACCTTCTCTGAACTGCCTCCAATGCAAGTATATCCCTCCTTAAATAAGGGGACTGACTGTACTCTAGGTCTCACCAGCAGCCCTGTACAGTTGTAGCAAGACTTCCCTACTTTTATGCTTTATCCCCCTTGAAATAAAGGCCAACATTCCATTTCCCTTCCTGTGGTGAAGTCCGGTAGAGATTGTTCAAGTGGATTTTCAGAAAGCCTTTGATAAGGTACAGGTACTTCACAATAGGATAGAATCCTGTGGAACTGGTCGCCATAGTGGATTAAGAATTGACTGCATGCTCAGAGGCAAACAGTGGTTGTTAATAGTTATGGATCTGCTTGGAGACCAGCTACCAGTGGTGTCCTTCAGGGATCAGTTTTAGGGCCATTGTTATTTTCTATCATCGTTAATGATCTGGAAGTAAGTGCTGGAGGAGTTGTCTGCAGGTTTGCAGATGATACAAAGATTTGTGCGAGAGTTAGGAATGTGGATGAGGATAAATGACTTCCAGCAGGTCTTGGTGTTATAAGTTGACGACCAATGCCGTGAAGCGACGGCCGAAACAAATAGCATATACTGGTTTGCATTGCCAGGGTGACTTGAGATAAAACAAAAGAAACCATTCTTCTTCTTAGGCAGTCCCTCGGAACCGAGGATGACTCGCTTCCACATTAAGAATGAGTTCTCAGGTGACTGATGAGTCCAATGCAGGACCTACAGTCTCTGTCACTGGAGAGGTACCACCAACGCTGCCTCCACAAGATCCTGCAAATGCATTGGCAGGATAGGTGCACCAACGTCAGTGTTCTCGCTCAGGCCAACATCCCCAGCATCGAAGCTTTGACCACGCTTGATCAGCTCCGATGGATGGGTCACATTGTCCGCATGCCCGTTATGAGACTCCCAAAACAAGCGCTCTACTCGGAGCTCTGGCACGGCAGGAGAGCCCCAGGTGGGCAGAGGAAACGCTTCAAGGACACCCTCAAAGCCTCCTTGGAAAAAGTGCAACATCCCCGCCGACACTTGGGAATCCCTGGCCCAAGACCGCACAAAGTGGAGGAGAAGCATCCGGGAAGGTGCCGAACACCTCGAGCCTCTTCGCCGGGAGCAAGCAGAAGCCAAGCGCAAGCAGCGGAAGGAGCGCACGTCAACCCAAGCACCCCACCCCACCCACCCGCCCCTTCAACCACCGTCTGCCCCACCTGTGACAGAGACTGTAGGTCCCGCATTGGACTCATCAGTCACCTGAGAACTCATTTGTAATGTTGAAGCAAGTCATCCTCGGTTCCGAGGGACTGCCTAAGAAGAGAGGGGAATGATTCAGCCAGGGTTCCCACTCGTATCACTATGCAGTGTCTTCTGCTGAAATGGCCCAGATACGGACACTGGTCAATGAAAGGATGTGGCCGAATTGAGCAGTCTTCTAACACTTGTATATAAAGAAAGCCACTTCTAAAACTGAACCCCAGCATATTCAGCAGAAGAGAAAAGGGAGGGGAAAAAAAATAACGAACAATTTCCGTAAATAGGCCATGTATCAGTCTGCCTTCAGGCTGAATTGATAATATTAAAAGCACATGTACATCTGAGTATTGGGCTCGAGCCCATCCTGCATCTGCAGACAGACTACCCAATCTATTTGTATAATTTGTCTATGATGAGCCATTAATATTTATTACGCTGCACAACTATCACTCTCAATCGGAATCTATGGTTTTATTAGACGTACTTCCCCTCACCTGGGGCTCCTTGTCGAATGAAATCAAACCTGACTCCTCTCCGGGAGACCAGGCATCAGCCTCATTAATCATAAATATTTGAGAAATAGACAATCAGGAGATTTGCATTCCGATGGCTCGTTCCAGTCACAGACAGTGGCATGTCACCATCACATTAGCAGGATAGTAATGATCTGTACACACAGTTACATCCAGAATCATCCTTCTATTATTTCCACGAGGCCCGAGACTACTGTGACTGGAAACACAGCCTCGGGCGAACAATCCTTCCCCACTAAAAGATTTGTGGACTCTTATTCATCCCTGTTGAAAATGTTAAAACATTAATAAGAGATATTCCAGCAAACTGCAAAATTCATTTTTTGTGTATGAGTGTTTATTATTCCTTTAAAAGCTTTATTAAATCCGTAGGAAATGGAGTTGTGACAGGCAAACTTCATTTCGAATAATGCCGAGCTACGGCTTGTGCTCCTCATGAAATGGATCATTCTTTTCAATGACATGAATGATTTTTATTCAAGTTTCCAATATAATTTCTATAAATCAGCATCGTGTAAAAACTCTCAATAGCATTGTTGGAGCAAACTGAAATACACACAGTGCAGCCAACTCAGTACAAAGGCTGTCTGAGCCAACCACTGAATCCCCGGGGCCTCAAACCCCTTCCCGCTCACTCCCATTGCACTGACTCCCCGGGGCCTCAAACCCCTTCCCATTCACTCCCATTGCACTGACTCCCCGGGCCTCAAACCCCTTCCCATTCACTCCCATTGCACTGAATCCCCGGGGCCTCAAACCCCTTCCCATTCACTCCCATTGCACTGAATCCCCGGAGTCTCAAACCCCTTCCCATTCACTCCCATTGCACTGAATCCCCGGGCCTCAAACCCCTTCCCATTCACTCCCATTGCACTGAATCCCCGGGGCCTCAAACCCCTTCCCATTCACTCCCATTGCACTGACTCCCCGGGCCTCAAACCCCTTCCCATTCACTCCCATTGCACTGACTCCCCGGGCCTCAAACCCCTTCCCATTCACTCCCATTGCACTGAATCCCCGGGGCCTCAAACCCCTTCCCATTCACTCCCATTGCACTGAATCCCCGGAGTCTCAAACCCCTTCCCATTCACTCCCATTGCACTGAATCCCCGGGCCTCAAACCCCTTCCCATTCACTCCCATTGCACTGAATCCCCGGGCCTCAAACCCCTTCCCATTCACTCCCATTGCACTGACTCCCCGGGGCCTCAAACCCCTTCCCATTCACTCCCATTGCACTGACTCCCCGGGCCTCAAACCCCTTCCCATTCACTCCCATTGCACTGAATCCCCGGGGCCTCAAACCCCTTCCCATTCACTCCCATTGCACTGAATCCCCGGAGTCTCAAACCCCTTCCCATTCACTCCCATTGCACTGAATCCCCGGGCCTCAAACCCCTTCCCATTCACTCCCATTGCACTGAATCCCCGGGGCCTCAAACCCCTTCCCATTCACTCCCATTGCACTGACTCCCCGGGCCTCAAACCCCTTCCCATTCACTCCCATTGCACTGAATCCCGGAGTCTCAAACCCCTTCCCATTCACTCCCATTGCACTGAATCCCCGGAGTCTCAAACCCCTTCCCATTCACTCCCATTGCACTGAATCCCCGGAGTCTCAAACCCCTTCCCATTCACTCCCATTGCACTGAATCCCCGGGCCTCAAACCCCTTCCCATTCACTCCCATTGCACTGAATCCCGGAGTCTCAAACCCCTTCCCATTCACTCCCATTGCACTGAATCCCCGGAGTCTCAAACCCCTTCCCATTCACTCCCATTGCACTGAATCCCCGGAGTCTCAAACCCCTTCCCATTCACTCCCATTGCACTGAATCCCCGGGGCCTCAAACCCCTTCCCATTCACTCCCATTGCACTGAATCCCCGGAGTCTCAAACCCCTTCCCATTCACTCCCATTGCACTGAATCCCGGGGCCTCAAACCCCTTCCCATTCACTCCCATTGCACTGAATCCCCGGAGTCTCAAACCCCTTCCCATTCACTCCCATTGCACTGAATCCCCGGGGCCTCAAACCCCTTCCCATTCACTCCCATTGCACTGAATCCCCGGAGTCTCAAACCCCTTCCCATTCACTCCCATTGCACTGAATCCCCGGGGCCTCAAACCCCTTCCCATTCACTCCCATTGCACTGAATCCCGGGCCTCAAACTCCTTCCCATTCACTCCCATTGCACTGAATCCCCGGGTCTCAAACCCCTTCCCATTCACTCCCATTGCACTGAATCCCGGGGCCTCAAACCCCTTCCCATTCACTCCCATTGCACTGAATCCCCGGAGTCTCAAACCCCTTCCCATTCACTCCCATTGCACTGAATCCCCGGGGCCTCAAACCCCTTCCCATTCACTCCCATTGCACTGAATCCCCGGGGCCTCAAACCCCTTCCCATTCACTCCCATTGCACTGAATCCCGGGCCTCAAACCCCTTCCCATTCACTCCCATTGCACTGAATCCCCGGGGCCTCAAACGCCTTCCCATTCACTCCCATTGCACTGAATCCCCGGGGCCTCAAACCTCTTCCCATTCACTCCCATTGCACTGAATCCCCGGGGCCTCAAACCCCTTCCCATTCATTCCCATTGCACTGAATCCCCGGGCCTCAAACCCCTTCCCATTCACTCCCATTGCACTGAATCCCCGGGGCCTCAAACCCCTTCCCATTCACTCCCATTGCACTGACTCCCCGGGCCTCAAACCCCTTCCCATTCACTCCCATTGCACTGAATCCCCGGAGTCTCAAACCCCTTCCCATTCACTCCCATTGCACTGAATCCCCGGAGTCTCAAACCCCTTCCCATTCACTCCCATTGCACTGAATCCCCGGAGTCTCAAACCCCTTCCCATTCACTCCCATTGCACTGAATCCCCGGGGCCTCAAACCCCTTCCCATTCACTCCCATTGCACTGAATCCCCGGAGTCTCAAACCCCTTCCCATTCACTCCCATTGCACTGAATCCCGGGGCCTCAAACCCCTTCTCATTCACTCCCATTGCACTGAATCCCGGGGCCTCAAACCCCTTCCCATTCACTCCCATTGCACTGAATCCCCGGGGCCTCAAACCCCTTCCCATTCACTCTCATTGCACTGAATCCCCGGAGTCTCAAACCCCTTCCCATTCACTCCCATTGCACTGAATCCCGGGGCCTCAAACCCCTTCCCATTCACTCCCATTGCACTGAATCCCCGGGGCTCAAAACCCTTCCCATTCACTCCCATTGCACTGAATCCCCGGGGCCTCAAACCCCTTCCCATTCACTCCCATTGCACTGAATCCCCGGAGTCTCAAACCCCTTCCCATTCACTCCCATTGCACTGAATCCCCGGGGCCTCAAACCCCTTCCCATTCACTCCCATTGCACTGAATCCCGGGCCTCAAACTCCTTCCCATTCACTCCCATTGCAGTGAATCCCCGGGTCTCAAACCCCTTCCCATTCACTCCCATTGCACTGAATCCCGGGGCCTCAAACCCCTTCCCATTCACTCCCATTGCACTGAATCCCCGGAGTCTCAAACCCCTTCCCATTCACTCCCATTGCACTGAATCCCCGGGGCCTCAAACCCCTTCCCATTCACTCCCATTGCACTGAATCCCGGGCCTCAAACCCCTTCCCATTCACTCCCATTGCACTGAATCCCCGGGGCCTCAAACCCCTTCCCATTCACTCCCATTGCACTGAATCCCCGGGGCCTCAAACCTCTTCCCATTCACTCCCATTGCACTGAATCCCCGGGGCCTCAAACCCCTTCCCATTCACTCCCATTGCACTGAATTCCCGGGGCCTCAAACCCCTTCCCATTCACTCCCATTGCACTGAATCCCCGGGGCCTCAAACCCCTTCCCATTCACTCCCATTGCACTGAATCCCCGGGCCTCAAACCCCTTCCCATTCACTCCCATTGCACTGAATCCCCGGGCCTCAAACCCCTTCCCATTCACTCCCATTGCACTGAATCCCCGGGCCTCAAACCCCTTCCCATTCACTCCCATTGCACTGACTCCCCGGGCCTCAAACCCCTTCCCATTCACTCCCATTGCACTGAATCCCCGGAGTCTCAAACCCCTTCCCATTCACTCCCATTGCACTGAATCCCCGGAGTCTCAAACCCCTTCCCATTCACTCCCATTACACTGAATCCCCGGAGTCTCAAACCCCTTCCCATTCACTCCCATTGCACTGAATCCCCGGGGCCTCAAACCCCTTCCCATTCACTCCCATTGCACTGAATCCCCGGAGTCTCAAACCCCTTCCCATTCACTCCCATTGCACTGAATCCCGGGGCCTCAAAACCCTTCTCATTCACTCCCATTGCACTGAATCCCGGGGCCTCAAACCCCTTCCCATTCACTCCCATTGCACTGAATCCCCGGAGTCTCAAACCCCTTCCCATTCACTCCCATTGCACTGAATCCCCGGGGCCTCAAACCCCTTCCCATTCACTCCCATTGCACTGAATCCCCGGAGTCTCAAACCCCTTCCCATTCACTCCCATTGCACTGAATCCCGGGGCCTCAAACCCCTTCCCATTCACTCCCATTGCACTGAATCCCCAGGGCCTCAAACCCCTTCCCATTCACTCCCATTGCACTGAATCCCCGGAGTCTCAAACCCCTTCCCATTCACTCCCATTGCACTGAATCCCCGGGGCATCAAACCCCTTCCCATTCACTCCCATTGCACTGAATCCCGGGCCTCAAACTCCTTCCCATTCACTCCCATTGCACTGAATCCCCGGGTCTCAAACCCCTTCCCATTCACTCCCATTGCACTGAATCCCGGGGCCTCAAACCCCTTCCCATTCACTCCCATTGCACTGAATCCCCGGAGTCTCAAACCCCTTCCCATTCACTCCGATTGCACTGAATCCCCGGGGCCTCAAACCCCTTCCCATTCACTCGCATTGCACTGAATCCCCGGGGCCTCAAACCCCTTCCCATTCACTCCCATTGCACTGAATCCCGGGCCTCAAACCCCTTCCCATTCACTCCCATTGCACTGAATCCCCGGGGCCTCAAACCCCTTCCCATTCACTCCCATTGCACTGAATCCCCGGGGCCTCAAACCTCTTCCCATTCACTCCCATTGCACTGAATCCCCGGGGCCTCAAACCCCTTCCCATTCACTCCCATTGCACTGAATCCCCGGGGCCTCAAACCCCTTCCCATTCACTCCCATTGCACTGAATCCCCGGGGCCTCAAACCCCTTCCCATTCACTCCCATTGCACTGAATCCCCGGGCCTCAAACCCCTTCCCATTCACTCCCATTGCACTGAATCCCCGGGCCTCAAACCCCTTCCCATTCACTCCCATTGCACTGAATCCCCGGGCCTCAAACCCCTTCCCATTCACTCCCATTGCACTGAATCCCCGGGTCTCAAACCCCTTCCCATTCACTCCCATTGCACTGAATCCCCGGGGCCTCAAACCCCTTCCCATTCACTCCCATTGCACTGAATCCCCGGGCCTCAAACCCCTTCCCATTCACTCCCATTGCACTGAATCCCAGGGCCTCAAACCCCTTCCCATTCACTCCCATTGCACTGAATCCCCGGGTCTCAAACCCCTTCCCATTCACTCCCATTGCACTGAATCCCCGGGGCCTCAAACCCCTTCCCATTCACTCCCATTGCATTGAATCCCCGGGGCCTCAAACCCCTTCCCATTCACTCCCATTGCACTGAATCCCGGGGCCTCAAACCCCTTCCCATTCACTCCCATTGCATTGAATCCCCGGGGCCTCAAACCCCTTCCCATTCACTCCCATTGCACTGAATCCCCGGGGCCTCAAACCCCTTCCCATTCACTCCCATTGCACTGAATCCCCGGGGCCTCAAACCCCTTCCCATTCACTCCCATTGCACTGAATCCCGGGGCCTCAAACCCCTTCCCGCTCACTCCCATTGCACTGAATCCCCGGGGCATCAAACCCCTTCCCATTCACTCCCATTGCACTGAATCCCCGGGCCTCAAACCCCTTCCCATTCACTCCCATTGCACTGAATCCCCGGGGCCTCAAACCCCTTCCCGCTCACTCCCATTGCACTGAATCCCCGGGGTCTCAAACCCCTTCCCATTCACTCCCATTGCACTGAATCCCTGGGCCTCAAACCCCTTCCCATTCACTCCCATTGCACTGAATCCCGGGGCCTCAAACCCCTTCCCATTCACTCCCATTGCACTGAATCCCGGGGCCTCAAACCCCTTCCCATTCACTCCCATTGCACTGAATCCCCGGGGCCTCAAACCCCTTCCCATTCACTCCCATTGCACTGAATCCCCGGGGTCTCAAACCCCTTCCCATTCACTCCCATTGCACTGAATCCCCGGGGCCTCAAACCCCTTCCCATTCGCTCCCATTGCACTGAATCCCCGGGGCCTCAAACCCCTTCCCATTCACTCCCATTGCACTGAATCCCCGGGTCTCAAACCGCTTCCCATTCACTCCCATTGCACTGAATCCTGGGGCCTCAAACCCCTTCCCATTCACTCCCATTGCACTGAATCCCCGGGCCTCAAACCCCTTCCCATTCACTCCCATTGCACTGAATCCCCGGGCCTCAAACCCCTTCCCGCTCACTCCCATTGCACTGAATCCCGGGCCTCAAACCCCTTCCCGCTCATTCCCATTGCACTGAATCCCCGGGGCCTCAAACCCCTTCCCATTCACTCCCATTGCACTGAATCCCGGGGCCTCAAACCCCTTCCCATTCACTCCCATTGCACTGAATCCCCGGGGCCTCAAACCCCTTCCCATTCACTCCCATTGCACTGAATCCCCGGGGCCTCAAACCCCTTCCCATTCACTCCCATTGCACTGAATCCCCGGGGCCTCAAACCCCTTCCCATTCACTCCCATTGCACTGAATCCCCGGGCCTCAAACCCCTTCCCATTCACTCCCATTGCACTGAATCCCCGGGGCCTCAAACCCCTTCCCATTCACTCCCATTGCACTGAATCCCCGGGTCTCAAACTTCTTCCCATTCACTCCCATTGCACTGAATCGCCCGGTCTCGAAACGCTTCCCATTCACTCCCATTGCACTGAATCCCCGGGGCCTCAAACCCCTTCCCATTCACTCCCATTGCACTGAATCCCCGGGGCCTCAAACCCCTTCCCATTCACTCCCATTGCACTGAATCCCCGGGGCCTCAAACCCCTTCCCATTCACTCCCATTGCACTGAATCCCGGGGCGTCAAACCCCTTCCCATTCACTCCCATTGCACTGAATCCCCGGGCCTCAAACCCCTTCCCATTCACTCCCATTGTACAGAATCCCAGTGGGTCAAACCCCTTGCCATTCACTCCCATTGCACTGAA
Source organism: Somniosus microcephalus (assembly GCF_052327205.1). Taxonomy (NCBI): domain Eukaryota; kingdom Metazoa; phylum Chordata; class Chondrichthyes; order Squaliformes; family Somniosidae; genus Somniosus; species Somniosus microcephalus. Next base: position 85,355,115 of record NW_028225180.1, read on the forward strand.
TCCCCGGGCCTCAAACCCCTTCCCATTCATTCCCATTGTACAGAATCCCAGTGGGTCAAACCCCTTCCCATTCACTCCCATTGCACTGAATTCCCGGGCCTCAAACCCCTTCCCATTCACTCCCATTGCACTGAATCCCCGGGGCCTCAAACCCCTTCCCATTCACTCCCATTGCACTGAATCCCGGGCCTCAAACCCCTTCCCATTCACTCCCATTGCACTGAATCCCCGGGGCCTCAAACGCCTTCCCATTCACTCCCATTGCACTGAATCCCCGGGGCCTCAAACCTCTTCCCATTCACTCCCATTGCACTGAATCCCCGGGGCCTCAAACCCCTTCCCATTCATTCCCATTGCACTGAATCCCCGGGCCTCAAACCCCTTCCCATTCACTCCCATTGCACTGAATCCCCGGGGCCTCAAACCCCTTCCCATTCACTCCCATTGCACTGACTCCCCGGGCCTCAAACCCCTTCCCATTCACTCCCATTGCACTGAATCCCCGGAGTCTCAAACCCCTTCCCATTCACTCCCATTGCACTGAATCCCCGGAGTCTCAAACCCCTTCCCATTCACTCCCATTGCACTGAATCCCCGGAGTCTCAAACCCCTTCCCATTCACTCCCATTGCACTGAATCCCCGGGGCCTCAAACCCCTTCCCATTCACTCCCATTGCACTGAATCCCCGGAGTCTCAAACCCCTTCCCATTCACTCCCATTGCACTGAATCCCGGGGCCTCAAACCCCTTCTCATTCACTCCCATTGCACTGAATCCCGGGGCCTCAAACCCCTTCCCATTCACTCCCATTGCACTGAATCCCCGGGGCCTCAAACCCCTTCCCATTCACTCTCATTGCACTGAATCCCCGGAGTCTCAAACCCCTTCCCATTCACTCCCATTGCACTGAATCCCGGGGCCTCAAACCCCTTCCCATTCACTCCCATTGCACTGAATCCCCGGGGCTCAAAACCCTTCCCATTCACTCCCATTGCACTGAATCCCCGGGGCCTCAAACCCCTTCCCATTCACTCCCATTGCACTGAATCCCCGGAGTCTCAAACCCCTTCCCATTCACTCCCATTGCACTGAATCCCCAGGGCCTCAAACCCCTTCCCATTCACTCCCATTGCACTGAATCCCGGGCCTCAAACTCCTTCCCATTCACTCCCATTGCAGTGAATCCCCGGGTCTCAAACCCCTTCCCATTCACTCCCATTGCACTGAATCCCGGGGCCTCAAACCCCTTCCCATTCACTCCCATTGCACTGAATCCCCGGAGTCTCAAACCCCTTCCCATTCACTCCCATTGCACTGAATCCCCGGGGCCTCAAACCCCTTCCCATTCACTCCCATTGCACTGAATCCCGGGCCTCAAACCCCTTCCCATTCACTCCCATTGCACTGAATCCCCGGGGCCTCAAACCCCTTCCCATTCACTCCCATTGCACTGAATCCCCGGGGCCTCAAACCTCTTCCCATTCACTCCCATTGCACTGAATCCCCGGGGCCTCAAACCCCTTCCCATTCACTCCCATTGCACTGAATTCCCGGGGCCTCAAACCCCTTCCCATTCACTCCCATTGCACTGAATCCCCGGGGCCTCAAACCCCTTCCCATTCACTCCCATTGCACTGAATCCCCGGGCCTCAAACCCCTTCCCATTCACTCCCATTGCACTGAATCCCCGGGCCTCAAACCCCTTCCCATTCACTCCCATTGCACTGAATCCCCGGGCCTCAAACCCCTTCCCATTCACTCCCATTGCACTGACTCCCCGGGCCTCAAACCCCTTCCCATTCACTCCCATTGCACTGAATCCCCGGAGTCTCAAACCCCTTCCCATTCACTCCCATTGCACTGAATCCCCGGAGTCTCAAACCCCTTCCCATTCACTCCCATTACACTGAATCCCCGGAGTCTCAAACCCCTTCCCATTCACTCCCATTGCACTGAATCCCCGGGGCCTCAAACCCCTTCCCATTCACTCCCATTGCACTGAATCCCCGGAGTCTCAAACCCCTTCCCATTCACTCCCATTGCACTGAATCCCGGGGCCTCAAAACCCTTCTCATTCACTCCCATTGCACTGAATCCCGGGGCCTCAAACCCCTTCCCATTCACTCCCATTGCACTGAATCCCCGGAGTCTCAAACCCCTTCCCATTCACTCCCATTGCACTGAATCCCCGGGGCCTCAAACCCCTTCCCATTCACTCCCATTGCACTGAATCCCCGGAGTCTCAAACCCCTTCCCATTCACTCCCATTGCACTGAATCCCGGGGCCTCAAACCCCTTCCCATTCACTCCCATTGCACTGAATCCCCAGGGCCTCAAACCCCTTCCCATTCACTCCCATTGCACTGAATCCCCGGAGTCTCAAACCCCTTCCCATTCACTCCCATTGCACTGAATCCCCGGGGCCTCAAACCCCTTCCCATTCACTCCCATTGCACTGAATCCCGGGCCTCAAACTCCTTCCCATTCACTCCCATTGCACTGAATCCCCGGGTCTCAAACCCCTTCCCATTCACTCCCATTGCACTGAATCCCGGGGCCTCAAACCCCTTCCCATTCACTCCCATTGCACTGAATCCCCGGAGTCTCAAACCCCTTCCCATTCACTCCGATTGCACTGAATCCCCGGGGCCTCAAACCCCTTCCCATTCACTCGCATTGCACTGAATCCCCGGGGCCTCAAACCCCTTCCCATTCACTCCCATTGCACTGAATCCCGGGCCTCAAACCCCTTCCCATTCACTCCCATTGCACTGAATCCCCGGGGCCTCAAACCCCTTCCCATTCACTCCCATTGCACTGAATCCCCGGGGCCTCAAACCTCTTCCCATTCACTCCCATTGCACTGAATCCCCGGGGCCTCAAACCCCTTCCCATTCACTCCCATTGCACTGAATCCCCGGGGCCTCAAACCCCTTCCCATTCACTCCCATTGCACTGAATCCCCGGGGCCTCAAACCCCTTCCCATTCACTCCCATTGCACTGAATCCCCGGGCCTCAAACCCCTTCCCATTCACTCCCATTGCACTGAATCCCCGGGCCTCAAACCCCTTCCCATTCACTCCCATTGCACTGAATCCCCGGGCCTCAAACCCCTTCCCATTCACTCCCATTGCACTGAATCCCCGGGTCTCAAACCCCTTCCCATTCACTCCCATTGCACTGAATCCCCGGGGCCTCAAACCCCTTCCCATTCACTCCCATTGCACTGAATCCCCGGGCCTCAAACCCCTTCCCATTCACTCCCATTGCACTGAATCCCAGGGCCTCAAACCCCTTCCCATTCACTCCCATTGCACTGAATCCCCGGGTCTCAAACCCCTTCCCATTCACTCCCATTGCACTGAATCCCCGGGGCCTCAAACCCCTTCCCATTCACTCCCATTGCATTGAATCCCCGGGGCCTCAAACCCCTTCCCATTCACTCCCATTGCACTGAATCCCGGGGCCTCAAACCCCTTCCCATTCACTCCCATTGCATTGAATCCCCGGGGCCTCAAACCCCTTCCCATTCACTCCCATTGCACTGAATCCCCGGGGCCTCAAACCCCTTCCCATTCACTCCCATTGCACTGAATCCCCGGGGCCTCAAACCCCTTCCCATTCACTCCCATTGCACTGAATCCCGGGGCCTCAAACCCCTTCCCGCTCACTCCCATTGCACTGAATCCCCGGGGCATCAAACCCCTTCCCATTCACTCCCATTGCACTGAATCCCCGGGCCTCAAACCCCTTCCCATTCACTCCCATTGCACTGAATCCCCGGGGCCTCAAACCCCTTCCCGCTCACTCCCATTGCACTGAATCCCCGGGGTCTCAAACCCCTTCCCATTCACTCCCATTGCACTGAATCCCTGGGCCTCAAACCCCTTCCCATTCACTCCCATTGCACTGAATCCCGGGGCCTCAAACCCCTTCCCATTCACTCCCATTGCACTGAATCCCGGGGCCTCAAACCCCTTCCCATTCACTCCCATTGCACTGAATCCCCGGGGCCTCAAACCCCTTCCCATTCACTCCCATTGCACTGAATCCCCGGGGTCTCAAACCCCTTCCCATTCACTCCCATTGCACTGAATCCCCGGGGCCTCAAACCCCTTCCCATTCGCTCCCATTGCACTGAATCCCCGGGGCCTCAAACCCCTTCCCATTCACTCCCATTGCACTGAATCCCCGGGTCTCAAACCGCTTCCCATTCACTCCCATTGCACTGAATCCTGGGGCCTCAAACCCCTTCCCATTCACTCCCATTGCACTGAATCCCCGGGCCTCAAACCCCTTCCCATTCACTCCCATTGCACTGAATCCCCGGGCCTCAAACCCCTTCCCGCTCACTCCCATTGCACTGAATCCCGGGCCTCAAACCCCTTCCCGCTCATTCCCATTGCACTGAATCCCCGGGGCCTCAAACCCCTTCCCATTCACTCCCATTGCACTGAATCCCGGGGCCTCAAACCCCTTCCCATTCACTCCCATTGCACTGAATCCCCGGGGCCTCAAACCCCTTCCCATTCACTCCCATTGCACTGAATCCCCGGGGCCTCAAACCCCTTCCCATTCACTCCCATTGCACTGAATCCCCGGGGCCTCAAACCCCTTCCCATTCACTCCCATTGCACTGAATCCCCGGGCCTCAAACCCCTTCCCATTCACTCCCATTGCACTGAATCCCCGGGGCCTCAAACCCCTTCCCATTCACTCCCATTGCACTGAATCCCCGGGTCTCAAACTTCTTCCCATTCACTCCCATTGCACTGAATCGCCCGGTCTCGAAACGCTTCCCATTCACTCCCATTGCACTGAATCCCCGGGGCCTCAAACCCCTTCCCATTCACTCCCATTGCACTGAATCCCCGGGGCCTCAAACCCCTTCCCATTCACTCCCATTGCACTGAATCCCCGGGGCCTCAAACCCCTTCCCATTCACTCCCATTGCACTGAATCCCGGGGCGTCAAACCCCTTCCCATTCACTCCCATTGCACTGAATCCCCGGGCCTCAAACCCCTTCCCATTCACTCCCATTGTACAGAATCCCAGTGGGTCAAACCCCTTGCCATTCACTCCCATTGCACTGAATCCCCGGGCCTCAAACCCCTTCCCATTCATTCCCATTGTACAGAATCCCAGTGGGTCAAACCCCTTCCCATTCACTCCCATTGCACTGAATTCCCGGGCCTCAAACCCCTTCCCATTCACTCCCATTGCACTGAATCCCCGGGGCCTCAAACCACTTCCCATTCACTCCCATTGTACAGAATCCCAGTGGGTCAAACCCCTTGCCATTCACTCCCACTCTACACAATCCCAATGGACCAAACCCTTTCCCATTCACTCACACTGTACTCAATCCCAGTGGGTCAAACCCCTTCCCATTCACTCCCATTGCACTGAATTCCCGGGCCTCAAACCCCTTCCCATTCACTCCCATTGCACTGAATCCCCGGGGCCTCAAACCCCTTCCCATTCACTCCCATTGCACTGAATCCCCGGGCCTCAAACCCCTTCCCATTCACTCCCATTGCACTGAATCCCCGGGGCCTCAAACCACTTCCCATTCACTCCCATTGTACAGAATCCCAGTGGGTCAAACCCCTTGCCATTCACTCCCACTCTACACAATCCCAATGGACCAAACCCTTCCCCATTCACTCCCATTGTACACAATCCCAATGGACCCAACCCCATTCACTCCCATTGCACTAAATCCCAATGGACCAAACCCCTTCCCAGTCGCTCCCATTGTATAGAATCCCAATGCATTACACTCTCATTCTCTCGCTTTCCAGTGTATTGAACGTCCATTAACTTCGACAGTATAGAATCACAATGGCCCAATCTCTTTTCACGTACTCTCATTTTATAAAGCATTCCGAATGGCAGGAAACCTCGAAGGTGCTCAATTATCTTCTCTTGCTAACGGCAGGGACAAGTCCAGTTAAACGCTGTCTTGTGTCCATCACAGAGTGTGGCTTGGTTAAAACTCTGGAGTGGATTGAGAAGACGGAAAAATGGAGGGATAAAGTAGGAAGCTAAGAAGGCATGGAAAGGAAAATTGATCCAGCTCACCGTGCCATTCAGGACCCACTCAGACTATCTTCTCTGCCACTAAGCGTGTAACTATTTCTTGCTTTTGGTTCAGTGGCCAGTGCACTTCCTTTTTGGATACCATTTTGCGGCTGTTTCCACCCCAATTTGACCAAGTTAAAATTTGTCGCAAAAGATCTTCCCTATATCCATCTTAACAATTCCCTTCATCATTTAAAACAAATCTGGACCATGTTTGCATCAGACCGTTGGTTTAAAGAAAGTGAAAGTTAAACAAATGAATTAATTAAACCATCTGTTGGAAGAGATGTGAAGTGGGGATCCGGGGCTCCCTCTCTTCTCCCCCAAAAAGGAGATGGATGAATATCAGACCATCGTAGAATCTTCTCGCCCAACACAATGCAACAAGGTAGATGCAGAGAGGATGTTTCCCCTCGTGGGGAAATCTAGAACTCGGGGGCATAGCTTCAGAATAAGGGGTCGCCCTTTTAGAACTGAGATGAGGAGGAATTTCTTCTCTCAGAGGGTCGTAAATCTGTGAAATTCTCTGCCCCAGAGAGCCGTGGAGGCTGGGTCATTAAATACATTTAAGGCGGAGATAGACAGCTTTTTGCAAGATAAGGGAGTGAAGTTGTTATGGGGAGTGGGCGGTGTAGTGTATGTACCCGTCTACCTTTAAGGGAACTATTGAATGTAACCGTTCACCTTTAAGAGGACTACTTTCGGGTGGCACTATTTGTTTGGCTTCTGTATACTGTAATACCGATAGTGACCACACCAGTATATAAGTGTTGTAGCAGGATTGCTGGGGCAGATTCGCCCGGACCTTCGAATAGTAAAGACCTGTTTGTTTGTTACTTCTGAAGTCTGTGTATTTATTAACTGCACAACCCACAGACTTTACAGGCGGGGAAGTGGCTTTGAGCCCAAGATCAGCCATGATCTTACTGAATTGCGGAGCTGGCACGAGGGGCCAAGTGGCCTATTCCTGCTCCTATTTCTTATGTTCTTATGTTCTAACTGATTCATGACCATACTCGCCTGCTTCCCAGTGAATCGTATATGGTATAAAGAAAAGACAGATGCATTTCTATAGCACCATTCACAACCTCAGGACGTCCCAAAGCGCTCTACTTTTGAAGCGTAGTCACTGTTGTAATGTAGGAAACGCCAATTTGCGCACAACAAACTCCCACAAACAGCAGTGTGACAATGACCAGATCATCTGTTTTTAGTGAATGTTGATTGAGGGATAAATATTGGCCCCAGGACAACGGGGAGAACTCCCCCTGCTCTTTTTTGAAATAGTGCCGTGGGATCTTTTGCACCCACCCGAGAGAGCAGGCGGGGGCCTCGGTTTAACATCGCATCCAAAAGTCAGAGGAGTGCACTGGGAGTGCCAGCCTGGACTTTGTGCTCAAGTCTGCTGAAGTGGGACTATGAACTCACAACCTTTGAACTCAGAGGTGAGATTGCTGCCCACTGAGCCACGGCTGACACAGAGAGCGAGAGAGAGAGAGAAAAATAACCAAAACATGAGACATAAAGATATCGGGGGAAAAATTCAGTTGTTTGCGCCTCCCGTTAGCGCCTTAAAAGGGCGCTAATGGGGCGCAAAGCAACTAGCGCCCGGGCGTGGCGATGTTTGCACCGCTCGCAAAATTAACTAGACATTTTGCAGCAGCGCTAAACACTACCGCCACCATCTCCTGTGCCGGCAGATCGTGACGTCAGTCGAGTGCGCAATGCCCCGTTAGCGCCCCAGACCGGATATTGAGTGGCGCCCCCTGCCGCTAGCAACGACAGGTTGAGGGGAGCGTTATGCTGTCAGAAAGGGACTGGGGGAGCGCTATTTAAAGGCAACCGCTTCCTGCCTTTTTTTGTCGGTGACATTTTTGCACCACGCATTCTGAGAAAGAGAGAGACTTCTGGAGAGATTCAACGCTGTGTGAAGGAGTTTTGGGTACTGAGCAGCACTTTGCAGGTTTATTTTGATTTGCCCTTCCTTGCTTCGCCAGCGCTCTGAGGTAGCACCTCGCTCCTCGGCCTTTGCGCCTTAAGACAGGTGTGAAGCGCATGATTTAGCGCTCCAATCACCTCCAGGGGCGATAAAAGCCAAGTTTGCTGTCGGAGGCGATAATTAACGCCAGGCGCTAAACTTTGCGCACGGCCGATAATGGCGCCCCAAATGGGGCGATACTGAATTTTACCCCCATTAACTTAAAAAAAAAAGCTTGCAGAAAACTTTCCATCATGCTCAAACTGAATAGGAGGAAAGATTTTTCACTGATATGTACATTGGCCTCACAGCAAAAGCATTGTCTTGATGTTCAAGTCACGGGGTACTCCATTTCTGCTTGATTATCTTATCAGAATATTTTTCAAACTCACATCTTGTACGCTGCATTTAAATGCTGAACACAATAGGAAGCGGTTTCAAAGGTCGTGTGTAGGATCACCTTTTTAAAAAATGTTTGTATGTACAAAACAGTTTTTATTTGGGAGAGGCGGTCTGATTTCGGTTTGCCCTTTTCCCCCTTCCTCTCCTCATGCTGGGTTGAGGCCCCACCACTGCTGTCAGCCCTCCTGTAACTCGCACAAGTGCCCATTTGTCATCTGTGAGCTCAAACGGTGAGTGCTAGCAAGATGTTCCGCTTCTCGACAGCGAGAAAAATACTGGCAGTCCCATTAATGCTCACCTTATCTGTTGGACACCACAACCCTCTGCACCGCCCACACAATTGCGAGCAATGCTGATCCCTCTGGGAGGCAAAACAAAAAAGGTGAAACTTGTAACTAATTGGAGGAAAAACTCTGGGAAATTTCTCTATGATTCCCGAAGTCAATCAGGTGAGTTCTAGGAGACCACGATCTATATAGCATCACTAGATATATCCAACTAACACACAGCTCTCCTCCCACTGTTATGTCCCAATATCCTTCAGAACATTATACAAGACTAGGGGAAAAAGCTTCTTTATCTTCGATAACCTCCAACAGCTCAAAAATGTCAAGCTCAAAAATGTATCCATAACCCTCTTAAAGTGTATAACATGCTCCATTCCCATTGCCTCCCGGATTAATTCTTCGCATTTGCCACATGCAGCATGAAAAAACGCACATTTACCTTTCCTCATCTGAGCTTGAATCCGCGTTCCATGTCCTGAAGCTTGTGCTAACATTTATCGTTCTCGGAAACAGTTCATCTATTCTGCTTAAAGATCACAAGTGCTGAAAGGTCACCACGATGCTGACTTTTCCCCGATGTAAACACCGCTGGGTAATTTTAACCTAATCGGGAAAGTCACGGGGCCGGGCGGAACGTCGGTTTCACACCCCGCCCAATATTGTCCACGGATGCCGATAAATCAGGCGGTGTGGAAAACCAGCAGTGCAACCAATCTTGGCAGTTTCCCGAACACTGTACCCAGGTTAAAATTGTCCCTATGTAGTCTTTCCTTGTAGCATATGCGTCCAATCCCATATATCAATTTAGTTGCCCTTCTTTGTGTTCCCTCTAATGTCCCCCTGTGGTACAGTGCCCAGAACTGTACGCAGTACTCAAGGTGGAGGTGCTTTAAACAACACCGCCTTCAGTGCATCAGTGCAGCCTTCGGTCGCCTGAGGAAGAGAGTGTTTGAAGAACAGGACCTCAAACCCAGCACCAAGCTCATGGTCTACAGAGCCCTCCTGTATGCTTCAGCGACATGGACCATGTACAGCAGGCACCTCAAAGCACTGGAGAGGTACCACCAATGCTGCCTCCACAAGATCCTGCAAATCCATTGGCAGGACAGGCGCACCAACATCAGTGTTCTCACTCAGGCCAACATCCCCAGCATCGAAGCTCTGACCACGCTCGATCAGCTCCGATGGACAGGCCACATTGTCCGCGTCACCGATACAAGACTCCCAAAACAAGCGCTCTACTCGGAGCTCCGACACGGCAAGAGAGCCCCAGGTGGGCAGAGGAAATGCTTCAAGGACACCCTCAAAGCCTCCTTGAAAAAGTGCAACATCCCCACCGACACCTGGGAATCCCTGGCCCAAGACCGCACAAAGTGGAGGAGAAGCATCCGGGAAGGCGCCGAACACCTCGAGTCTCTTCGCCGGGAGCAAGCAGAAGCCAAGCGCAATCAGCAGAAGGAGCGCACGTCAACCCAAGCACCCCATCCAACTGCCCCTTCAACAACTGTCTGCCCCACCTGTGACAGAGACTGTAGGTCCCGCATCGGACTCCTCAGTCACCTGAGAACTCATTCTTAATGTGGAAGCAAGTTATCCTCGGTTCCAAGGGACTGCCTAAAAGAGAGAGAGGCTTTAAACAAACACAAGGAATGCAACAGCCTAATGCTTACACCTTCCAGCAGCAGGTGACATGTCAGGAACAGGACCAGACCGATCTCTCTTTTCCCAGCCTATGCTGAGGCCGCTTGTACTGCCCACAGTGCTGCTCCTGGCAGGAGAAATATAATTACGTCCTACTGGGCGATGCAACTTCCCCCAACTGCTCCTGAGCCTCTGCTCGAGCCCGTCTCTGACCTGCCGCTGACCAGGGTAAAGTGATGCATTTCCCTGCTCGTCTCTGAACACAACTTCTCCTTCCCCTAACTCCCCCCCCCGCAGCGCTCCAAATCCGGCGGTGCAGAGGAGGTCTGTGGGGGAGTCACAGAGTCAGGACGGCACAGAAGGAGGCCATTCGGCCCATTGGGTCCGTGTAGGCTCTCTGTAGAGCAATCCAGTCAGTCCCATTACCCCGCTCTATCCCCGTAGCCCTGCCAGTTTATTTCCCTCAAGAGCCTATCCAGTTTCCCTTGAAAACATTGAGGCCTAGAAATTCAGTATAGCCACGTTCGGGGCGCTAAAGTCGGGCGGCCGCTAAAGTTTGCGCCCGGCGCAAGTTCGCGCCACCTTCGCCGATATTCAATCGCATCGCCCCAAGAGGTTGCTGCTGCGCTAAAACAGGCGATGCACGACTATCATTAGGCGCTAAGCCGGCGGTCCGGGGCGATACCCCCGAGGGCGGGCGCAGCGCAGGTGCGGCGAGTTGCTGATTGACGGCAGACACTCTGGCGCCGGTCAGCTCTTAAAGGGGGAGGGTGGATTTGTTTGCCTGCCACGCCCTGCACACTGCAGCCCTGAAGCTAGGCCTGACCACTTCTGCTTCATCTGTGCAACGCCCAGGGCTATGGAGAAGGCCAGCGTTTGCACCCATTGCAGCCCCCATTATATGTTTGCAAACAATGATATGACACTGAAGGCAAAGACAAGTGGAAAGCTGTGGCCTGAAGCCACAAGTACCTGTCCGAGTGTTGAGCCAAAGCAGAAAGCTCTCAACCTTTGTCTCTCTACAAAGATCTGTCTCTCAAAAAGGAGTGCTGCAAAATGGCAGCCTTTTCTACTGCAGGAGGTGTGCCCTTTAATTTGCGCCCCCCGCGCCCCGCATCGACTGAGAACCGTTCCCCTCTACCAGTCGCTAGGGGCGCCAGGCGGACAATAGGGCGTCGCCACTGAATTTCCGGTTTGGGGCGCACAAAGGGCGTTGCACGAGGAAATGACGTCAGGATCTGCGTGCGCAGCTGAGCGCGCGCAAAGACTTTGCGCCGCCGCTAAATCTTGAGTGAAGTTGGGGAGAGGCGCAGATCGCGCTGCGCCCGGCCGCTAGCCGCCTAGCGCCCAACATCTCCTCCTCCTAAGGCGCTACCGGCTGGCGCAAGCAACTGAATTTCTAGGCCTGAGTGTCTCCGCTTCCACCACTTCCGTCGCCAGCAAATTGCGGGTCATCACCACTCACTGCGTAAAAAAGTTTTCCCTCACATCCCCCCCCCGCCGTGTCTCTTGCTCAAAATCCTAAATCTGTGTCCCCTAGTCCTTGTCCCATCAACTAGTGGGAACAGCCTTTCCCTGTCTAGCCTATCCAAACCCGTCATAATCTTGTACACCTCTATCAAATCACCCCTGAACCTCCTTTGCTCTAATGAAAACAAATCCAGCTTCTCCAACCTGTCCTTGTAGCTAAGATCCCCCATCCCCGGAACCATTCTGGTAAATCTCCTCTGCACCCTCTCAAGGGCCTTCACATCCTTCCCAAAGTGTGGTGACCAGAACTGGATGCAACACTCCAGTTGTGGCCTAACCAGCGCTGTATAAAGGTTCAGCATAACTTCTCTACTTTTGTACTCAATACCTCTATTTATGAAGCCCAAGATCCCATATGCTTTGTCAACCACTCTCTCAATATGTCCCGCCACCCCCAGGGACCTATGCACATTAACTCCCAGGTCCCTCAGTCCCTGCACACTCTTTAAAACTGTGCCATTAAGTGTATATTGCCTCTCCCTGTCCCTTCTGCCAAAATGCATCACCTCACACTTCTCTGTATTAAATTCCATCTGCCACTTGTCACTCCACAGCACAGGGGCAAAACAAGCAAGCTCTCCACCGGGAGTGCCGGTGAGGGGTTGTGCTCGAGATCGCTCGATGCCCGCCTAAACTGCAGCGTTCGGTGTTTGAAGAGGAGTCATCCCCGGTGAACAAATTCAAAGCATGCCAGCTGAATCAATGACTAATGTCCACTGCCCCTAATATGACCCTTTTGAATTTTTGCCTTGCAAAACAATATCGTCCCTTTCAGATCTTTGCAGACTGTATACATTTATTCGCATTTTCAATTGACAGAACACATTCAGATTCCAAACACAGGACGGTTTCTGTACAAAAAATAAAGCTTTCATTGTTGGTGCATTGACGATTATCAGTTGAGTACAGCAGAGCCCCCTCTGCAAGGCACCCACAATCTCTCCGTTTCCAGGGTGCCGACAGAACGTGCATTACAGACCAGGCAGTGTTGTGGTGAGATGGTTCATGCGGTTTCACTATAAATGAGAGGAGCTGTAAAGGGCAGGCATTGTATCCAAGGTCACAAGTGGAGCAGTGGTGGTCAGCTTTTGAGTCTGCTTCCTATTCCCTTCCCATTAACCCATACAAACTGTCACCAGTCGCCTGTCACTTTAATTCTCCGCTCCACTCCCACTCTGATCACTCCGTCTTCGGCCTCTTCCACTGCGGTCTCCTCTACATTGGGGAGACCAAACGCAGATTGGGTGACCGCTTTGCGGAACACCTCCGTTCAGTCCGTAAGGGTGACCCCGAGCTTCCGGTCGCCCGTCACTTTAATTCTCCGCTCCACTCTGACCTCTCCGTCCTCGGCCTCTTACACTGTTCCAACGAAGCTCAATGTAAGCTCGAGGAACAGCACCTCATCTTTCGACTAGGCACTTTACAGCCTTCTGAACTCAACATTGAGTTCAACAATTTCAGGCCATAACCTCGGCCCCTATATTTTTTTTCATTTTTTTTCTCTCTCCCACATGGCAGCTGTCTTTCATTCTGCCATCGCCATTTACACTTCATCTAGAGTCATCTTTTGTTTCTTAACTTGTCCCATCACCATCTCCTTTTGCCTCGCACCATCATCCCTTTTGTCTCTTAATCTCTCCTGCCTTCCACCCTATCACAGACCTTCCCTTTTGTTCCTTCCTCCCCTCCCTCCTCTCCCTGCCCCTACACTTGCTTAAAAACCTGTTCCATCTCCAGCTTTTTCCAGTTCTGACGAAGGGTCATCGACCTGAAACGATAACTCTGTTTCTCTCTCCACAGATGCTGCCTGGCCTGCTGAGTATTTCCAGCATTTTCTGTTTTTGTTTCAGATTTCCAGCATCTGCAGTATTTTGCTTTTGTAACCCATACAAACTCTTCAGTTTCAAGTTGCAGCCCAATACCGCAGGGTAGCTGCCTTTCCAGTCTTCCACGAGAGGCCCCAATATTTCAGCCTGTTGTCGCGAAATTTCTAAAATGTAACTCAGAGCCTGGTTTCCCGAGATATTAATCAATAATTTGAAATGAATTTTCATCAGCACCAAACAAACAACCAGAACTCGAGCCACACTCACACCGCTGCCTATCATGAACCTTATCTGGTTTTGAACTTTGTAGGCACTGGCAGCCTGAATGCTCACTTTTGCGGTGCAATATGAGATCATTAACACGCTTGCATAAAATAGTTTTATCCGTTATTTCATAATCCGAGATCTGAAATGGCTCAATGCCTTTGCTAAAACAGCAAACAAATGATTGGGCGCGATCTTGCCAGCCCTGGGGAGACGGGACTGCCGGGAAAATGGGCCAACCCGTCCCCAACCTGCCTCCGTGCCATCTTCCCGGGAGGCGGGTAGCCGACCCGCGCTGGGTCCCATCTCCTGGAGGCGGGAAGGGGATTACAGTCACTTAACTGCCTGCTGCTTTTCAATTCTATCCCTCTAGAAATAAACCCTAGTGCTTGGTTTGCTTTTTTTATGTCGCAACTTTTATTGATTTGTGTATTTGTACTCTGAGATCCCTTTGTTCCTCTGCCCCACCCAGACTCGCACCCTCCAAGTGATAAGTGACCTCCCTATTCTTCCTACCAAAATGTAATACCTCACATTTATCTGTGCTGAACTTAATTTGCCAATTATATGCCCATTCTGCAAGTTTATTAATGTCCTCCTGTAATTTTTTGCAGCCCTCCTCAGTATTGACTATCCTCCCCAATTTGGTGTCCGCTAAATTTAGAAATTGTGGTTTTGATTCCAAAGTCTAAATTGTTAATGTAAATTGTGACCGGCAGTGGTCCCAGCACTGATCCTTGTGGAACACCACTACCCACCTTCTGCCACTGTGAATAGCTGCCCTTTACTCCCACTCTCTGCTTTCTGTCCTGAAGCCAGCCAGCAATCCATTCTGCTACTTGTCCCCTGACTCCGCATTCTCTGACCTTGTTCATCAGTCTATTATGGGGTACCTTATCGAAGGCCTTTTGAAAATTTAGATAAATTACATCTACTGTCTACTCTCTCTGTTACCTCTTCAAAAAATTCAGTAAGGTTGGTCAAGCAAGACTTTCCCTTTTGAAATCCACGCTGACTATTCATTATTGTATTTTTGATCTCTAGATATTCTTCTATTTTTTCCTTTAGTAGGGATTCCATTATTTTTCCTACAACTGATGTTAAGCTGACTGGTCTATAATTTCCTGGACATGTTCTATCCCCCTTCTTAAATATAGGTATTACGTTAGCTATCCACCAGTCTTCTGGCACTACACCTTTTTCTAATGAATTATTAAATATGTGTAGTAATGCCTCTGCTATCTCTTCCCTAGATTCTTTTAAAATGTGTGGATGCAATTCATCCAGACCAGGGGTTTTATCCTCTTTGCGTTTGATTAGTTTATTTAATATATCCCCTCTTTTTATTTTATCTCATTGCTAATCTCATCATCCAATGTCATGTCCATCTGTTCTAACTTCCTGGTAAATATTGAAGCAAAATAATTATTTAATTTTTCTGCCATCTCTCTATCGTTACCTGTGGTATTAGCCTGTCTATCCCTGAATGGCCCTTTCTCCTGAATTCCCTATTGGATTTCTTGGTGACTATCTTACATTGATGGCCTCTAGTTCTGCTCTTCCCCACAAGTGGAAACACTCTCTCTGTATCCACTCTATCAAAACCTTTCATCATCTTAACGACCTCTATTCAGTCACCCCGCAGCCTTCTCTTTTCATGAGAAAAGAGACCCAGCCTGTTCATCCTTTCCTGACAGGTGTAACCTCGCGGTGCTGGTAGCACTAAGCCACACAGTTTAGCCGCTCCGAGATCTTATTCCTAGTTCTGTGCTGAATCCATTGATCTCAATGGAGCAACAATTGAGATGCTGCTCATGCCTCTGGCTAGACAGGGGGGAAAAAAAGTCAACCTCGGTCACCAGTCCCGAGTGCGATCCAGACTCCTGCCTGAAAGGCCGCTCCAAGATCTAATTCCTAGTTCTGTGCTGAATTCATTGATCTCAATGGAGCAACAATTGAGATGCTGCTCATGCCTCTGGCTAGACAGGGGGGAAAAAAAGTCAACCTCGGTCACCAGTCCCGAGTGCGATCCAGAGACTCCTGCCTGAAAGGCCACAGGTGTGAGAAGGGCATCAAGCCTGGCTGCAGTGCACTCTGTGGTCACACTCCCATTGTTCAGGCTGCCGCATGAAGAGCAGCCACTGGCCAGTGAATTGCAGTTGGTTGTTGGCCTTTATTGCAAGGGGGTTGGAGTATAAAAGCAGGTAAGTCCTGCTGCAACTGTACAAGGTATTGGTGAGACAGTTTTGGTCTCCTTATTTAAGAGGGATATGCTTGCATTGGAGGTAGTTCAGAGAAAGTTCACGAGGTTGATTCCTGAGATGGAGGGGTTGACTTATGAAGAAAGGTTGAGCAGGTTGGGCCTATACACACTGGAGTTTAGAAGAATGAGAGGTGATCTTATTGAAACATATGATACTGAGGGGGCTCGACAGGGTAGATGCAGGGAGGATGTTTCCCCTCATGGGGAAATCTAGAACTCGGGGGCATAGCCTCAGAATAAGGGGTCGCCCATTTAAAACTGAGTTGAGGAGGAATTTCTTCTCTCAGAGGGTCGTAAATCTGTGGAATTCTCTGCCCCAGAGAGCTGTGGAGGCTGGGTCATTGAATATGTTTAAGGTGGAAATAGACAGATTTTTGAACAGTAAGGGAGTGATGGGTTATGGGGAGCGGGCAGGGAAATGGAGCTGAGCCCAAGATCAGGTCAGCCATGATCTCATTAAATTGCGGAGCAGGCTCGATGGGCCAAATGGTCTACTCCTGCTCCTATTGCTTGTGTTCTTATGCTGGGGCTGGAGAAATCACACCACGAGGTGAGTCAATGTTTTCAGGGAAGGAAGGAGGAAAAATAACTTTAAAAAAAAAATGATTCGCATTTCGCAGCATCAGAGTAGTTGATAAACAGAACTATGATTTTGTTCAATATTCACCGCAGCATCTGCATTTCACACCTCAGCAAGTTAACCGCCTTGACAACGGCATGACCCCTGAGCAGCAACATCTTGCATTTATATAGCACCTTTAACGTAGTAAATCGTCCCAAGGTGCTTCACAGGAGCGATTATCAAACAAAATTTGACACCGAGCCACATAAGGAGATATTAGTACAGGTGAGCAAAAGATTGGTCAAAGAGGTCGGTTTTAAGGAGCGTCTTAAAGGAGGAGAGAGAGGCAGAGAGGTTTAGGGAGGGAATTCCAGAGTTTAGGGCCCAGGCAGCTGAAGGCACGGCCGCCAATGGTGGATCAGCAGAGTCAGGTAAGATGTTTTTTATGGAGGGTGAGAGGGGTTTATGAGATCCCTGAAACAGATCCCCTCTAATGGGACACACATACACACACAGATTTACAGCCCTGCATGTACAATTAAATTTCAATCAAGGATTAAAACTAGCCTAATGTTTATTGAACAGATTCAAATTATTATCCTCCCACTGGACATCTTAACCACATTAAGTACAGATAGCAGCTCACACGAGATCGCAATTTGTGAGATAAAGCCGGAGCCACAGAAAGATTTATTAATGCGTTTTAAATGTTTCGACGGTTTCAGATTCCCTCTTAAAACTTTCAGCCCTGGAGCAATTGCACCCGCTACAAATGCGAAGCCACTTTGAACAGCGGTATTGTTTTAGTATTCTGCTGGGCGCAAGGAAATCAAGCTCAGCTGCCTGCTCCTGAGAAATTACTTCTTATTTTTTATTAATGAGGCGACAGTTCACTTCAAAGGAGATTTTTCGACTTAACCTCGACCACTGGAGAGTAGAACTGGGCGCAGGATAGATGAGAGGGAAGGTGTCGCTTGGGAGACTCTGACTGATGGGATTCTCCTGACTCTCACGTTTCCACCAGGGCTTGGCAGCACCAGGGCACCATGGCATCGTTCTCATCTTTCCCTTTCTGAACAAGTACGATACGTGCATCAGAAGAAAACCGGCACAAGGTGGGTTTAACGCTAGAAAATTACTTCAAGCAGCTTTCTCTTGACTTCTCTACAACTCCCACAGTGCAGACTCAGGAGGGCTAGGAATTGGCTGGAGGCTGTGGCTCAGTGGGTAGCACACTCGCCTCTGAGTCTAGAAGGTTGTGTGGTTCAAGTCCCACATCCAGAAACTTGAGCACATAAAGCTAGGCTGACACTGCAGTGCAGTGCTGAGGGAGCGCTGCACTGTCGGAGGTGCCGTCTTTTGGATGAGACATTAAGCTGAGGCCCTGTCTGCCCTCTCAGGTGGACGTAAAAGATCCCATGGCACTATTTCGAAGAAAAGCTGGGGAGTTCTCCCTGGTGTCCTGGCCAATATTTATCCCTCAAACAACATAACAAAAAAAACAGATTATCTGGTCATTATCACATTGCTGTTTGTGGGACCTTGCTGTGCGCAAATTGGCTGCTGCATTTCCTACATTACAACAGTGATTCCACTTCAAAAAGTACTTCATTGGCTGTAAAGCGCTTTCAGACATCCGGTGGTCGTGAAAGGCGCTGGAGAAATGCAAGTCTTTCTTTCTCAGTAAGTTCAGGCAAGGGCGGGATGGCTAGAAAATAAAAACAGAATTCTGGTTGGACAATTAGCGTTATGAGGAGGAACAGAACGGGTTAACGTCTGAGTTTCTCAGATCGGAGCACTGATGAAGAGTCTCCACCTGAACTGTGAACATGCCTTTGATCTTTAGAATGCCGACGAATCTGCTGTTCACTTCTGATAACAGAACAGAAATCAGGCCACGCTTCCAAATCACTGCTCGCAGAAGTGACGCTGGGTCTGTGCAAAGGGCGTCTCTATTCTCCCTTTCAAATTCATTCTGGAGTCAGCTTTTTAAGTGGCGACTCCCTGCAGTGCGCCTTATTTTTTTTTTAATTTCATGCTGGTGAATTATCATATCGCCGGGCTTTGAAATGATCTTTTACATTCACAAAATCATCAAAAGGCAATTTTAAGCATCACATCAGACAGGCCTTAGGGCTGCAATAAGCACACTGTGCAAACACGCTGAATCGGTAAAAAGGCTTAATTCTCTTCCCAGCTTAGGCCTGAATATATAATATAGGACCCGCAGACCTCACTGACTGCAATCCACAACCCACAGCCCATTATCCATGATCCCAGATGAACCTAAGAACATAAGAAATAGGAGCAGGAATAGGCCACTTGGCCCCTCGAGCCCGCTCCGCCATTCAATAAGATCATGACTGATCTTGGGCTCAAAGCCACTTCCCTGCCTGCTCCCCACAACCCTTCACTCCCTTATCTTGCAAAAATCTGCCTATCTCCGCCTTAAATGTATTCAATGACCCAGCCTCCACAGCTCTCTGGGGCAGAGAATTCCACAGATTTATGACCCTCTGAGAGAAGAAATTCCTCCTCATCTCAGTTCTAAAAGGGTGACCCTTTATTCTGAAACTATGCCCCCGAGTTCTAGATTTCCCCACGAGGGGAAAAATCCTCTCTGCATCTACCTTGTCGAGCCCCCTCAGTATCTTATATGTTTCAATAAGATCACCTCTCATTCTTCTAAATTCCAATGAGTATAGGCCCAACCTGCTCAACCTTTCCTCATAAATCAACCCCCTCATCTCCGGAATTAACTGTGTGAATCGTCTCTGAACTGCCTCCAATGCAAGTATAACCTTCCTTAAATAAGGAGACCAAAACTGTACACAGTACTCCAGGTGTAGTCTCACCAATATCCTGTACAGTTGTAGCAGGACATCCCTGCTTTTATACTCCAAACTTGTTGCAATAAAGGCCAACATTCCATTTGCCTTCTTAATTATTTGCTGTACCTGCTGAAAAATGGCCATATGGATGAGGCACCAGAGGGCTATTGCTGTTATGTATTGTGTGTTCTCCTCCCACCTGTGGTGGCGCGTCACAGCAGATAAATGGTTGGGTGTTCTCTTGGTTAAGTTTAGCTCTCTTTGTTCGGAACTCTCCAGAACTTCCCTTTCCCTTCGAATAAAGCACTTCATGTTTGAATCTCTGAGATCTGAGCACTAATTGTGTCTAGGTAAAAAGGTACCGACACAACAAAGTGGCGACGAGGAGCGGATGAAGCTGCGTACGCTACGGGTGCAGTGAGTAAACAGAAATTTAAATTTGAAACGTGAGATGGCTACTATATTAGGAAACATCGGTGATTTTGATGAAAATGTGGAGCAATGGAGCGCTTATACGGGACGTTTTGACTATTTTGTCTTGGCGAATGCAGTGGCAAACGAAAAGGTCGTGCCTACCTTTTTGAGTGTAATGGGGCCGAAGACATTCAATTTACTTCGCAGCCTTGTGCAGCCAGATAAGCCAGGAACTAAAACATATAAGCAACTCGTGGAAATTCTTGGAGCACATTTTTCACCAAAACCTCTGGTTATTGCTGAGAGATTTAGATTTCACAAACGGAATCAAGAGGAGGGGGAATCAGTGACAATGTTTATTGTTGCTTTAAAAAGGTTGTCGGAACAATGCCAGTCAAGGAGGTGCTGAATGACACCATTAGAGACAGACTCGTGTGTGGTCTGCAAAGTGCAGCCACACAGAAGCGCCTTCTTACTGAGGACAATCTTACTCTTGAAAAGGCCATTGAAGTTAGTGTCTCCATGGAGATGGCGGAAAAGGAGGCTCACCAGTTGAGTTCAACAGGGAGAGTTCACAAGGTGTCGTCTGAGCCTAAAGGTGCACAGAACGGCACATGTTACGGTTGTGGGAAAACGGGCCATCACGCTAATGACTGCTGGTGTACGGAGCTGGAATGCCGAAATTGTGGCAAAAAGGGTCACATTGAACGCGCCTGTAGAGGTAAAAAAAAGTAGACAGAGCTGGGAAGCATGGAAGCAAAATGTCTGTATTTGGACAAGAGAGGAAAAAGAGTGTTCATTCAGTGCAGTATGATGGAACAAGCAAAACAGAGGGGAGCGACACCTCTGAGGAGGAAGAGGTGCACATACTGACGGTTACAGATGGTTCAAATGGCTACTGGGTGTCACCACTGGTGGAGGGACAATCAGTGCGGATGGAGGTGGACACAGGCGCAGCTGTGTCCCTTGTTTCAGACACTGTCTACAACAAAATGCTAAAGCATCTTACCCTTCAGCCAACAAACATTGTGCTAAAGACGTATACCAGCGAACCTGTGGCCATGAGAGGCGCCATTGAGGTGACAATTAAATTGAACGGACAGACTGCAAAACTGCCACTATATGTGGTAAAGGGAAATTACCCATTGCTACTGGGACGTGCGTGGCTAGAGAAAATCACACTGGACTGGCCTGCAGTTTGCATGATGTCAAAAGGGGAGTCAGGTCTGACTGCAGTGTTAAACAAACATGCAGAACTCTTCAATGGGGAACTTGGGAGCATGAAAAAGATCAGCGTGAGACTGGACATTAAACCTGACAGCAAGCCGAAGTTTCACAAAGCCCGATCTGTACCCTATGCAATTAGGCCAAAAGTTGAGGCTAACTTGGAGGCCTTAGTCGAGAATGGAGTCCTGGAGCCTGTGAGCGTGAGCAAATGGGCCACACCCATTGTTCCTGTCCTGAAAAAGGATGGATCTGTTCGAATCTGCGGGGATTTTAAAGTGACTATTAACCCGGTGCTGTCTGCGGAACAGTACCCTCTTCCCCTCATTGATGATCTTTTTACGGGCCTGGCCGGAGGGCAAAAGTTCAGCAAAATAGACTTATGCCAGGCTTATCTACAAATGCATGTTGATGACAAATCAAAGGAGCTGCTGACAATCGTGACACACAAGGGGCTATACAGGTACTGCCGCCTTCCGTTTGGAATTACGTCGGCCCCTGCTCTATTCCAAAGGGCAATGGATCAGATTTTGAGTGGACTGCCAAGAGTCCAGTGCTACCTGGACGACACCCTTGTCACTGGGACAATCGAGGAGGATCATCTTCTGAACTTGGATGCGACACTACAACGACTGAAAGAGTACGGATTCAGAGTTCGTAAAGACATCAGTTGCTATGTCAAGGCAAAACATGGAAATGGACTGAACTGTGCAACGAAGCTTTCGCACAAGCAAAGAAAACATTGCTGAAATCGGAGGCCCTGACAAACTTTGACCCAAAGCTACCCGTGCAGCTAGCATGTGATGCATCACCATATGGTGTGGGAGCAGTCATATCCCACATCATGCCTTCGGGTGAAGAGAAACCTATCGCCTTCGCATCACACGCCTTGAACAAGGCCGAGAGTAACTATGCGCAGATCGAGCGCGAGGCCTTGGGAATTGTTTTTGGAATTCGAAAATTTCATCAGTACCTGTTTGGGAGAAGGTTCACACTCCTGATGGACCACCGTCCATTGACTTCAATCTTCGGGCCCCACACCGGAATTCCGTCTCTCGCTGCAAGCAGGATGCAAAGGTGGGCTTTACTGTTGTCAGGACACACATACGACATCAAATATCGCAAATCAGACTTGCACGGCAACGCAGACGGTCTCTCGAGGCTACCCTTGCCTGTTACTCCCCCAGAGCCTCGTCAGATAGACATCTTCTACTTTAGACAAGTGGAGGGAGCACCTGTCACTGCAGTTCAGGTGCGAAGGTACACCCTTTCGATCCAGTCCTGTCTGAGGTAATGGACGATGTCATTCGAGGGAGAGCTATAGGAGATTCTCCTAGTTTGAAACCTTACGTTTCAAAAAGAAATGAGCTCTCCGTCCAGGCAGGTTGTCTTCTTTGGGGACGCCGTGTCATCATTCCGCCACCTCTGAGGGAACCTATACTGCAACAACTTCATACAGGCCACAGTGGGATGGTTCGGATGAAGGAAATGGCAAGAAGCTACTTCTGGTGGCCAGGTCTCGATGGGAATATTGAGGAGAAAGCCAAAACATGTTCCCCATGTCAAAGAGTCCAGAATGTTCCACAGCTGGCAACCCTACACCCCTGGGATTGGCCTGCAGAAGTGTGGCAGCGAGTACATGTGGACTTCGCCGGTCCTTTCGA
The DNA here is from genome assembly GCF_052327205.1 of Somniosus microcephalus. Lineage (NCBI taxonomy): Eukaryota > Metazoa > Chordata > Chondrichthyes > Squaliformes > Somniosidae > Somniosus > Somniosus microcephalus. The sequence goes on from NW_028225180.1 coordinate 85,378,087, forward strand.
AGAGAAAATGTTTATGGTGGTTGTGGACGCTCATAGCAAGTGGCCAGAGGTCGCTGTGATGAGGTCTACCACGGCAGAGAAAACAATTGAGAAACTTGGTGAGATGTTCAGCCGTTATGGCTCACCGGAACAACTCGTAAGTGACAACGGTCCACAATTTGTATCACAGGAGTTTGCAACCTTCCTGCATGTGAATGGTGTCCAACACATCAGGTCTGCGCCCTATCATCCCTCTACTAACGGCCAGGCAGAAAGGTTCGTGCAAACTTTGAAGCACGCCTTGAAGGCATCGCAAGGTCAGGGCTCAATCCACCAACGTCTGAACAGCTTCCTGTTGTCCTACAGGAACGAGCCGCATGCCACAACCAAAACTTCCCCCGCTTCGCTCATGATGAAGAGGCAGTTGCGGACAAGTTTTGACTTACTCAAACCTCCAAGGGCAGAGCAGGTTGTCCATCGTCAACAACAAGCTCAAGTTGAAAAGAGAGAGAAAAGAGCCAAGGAGAGACGGTTTCATCCGGGAGAGCACGTCCTAGCTCGAAACTACAACACTGGACCGAAATGGGTTCCTGCTACGGTGAATGTGCAGACAGGCCCTGTGTCTTACACGGTTGAGACTGCTGAGGACGTCGTCTGGCGAAGACACACAGATCAACTGTTGCTAGGAGCAGAGACAGCCACAGAGGCTCCAACGGCTGGTTGGCCTGAACTGTTTCCGGATGATACCGCAAACCAGCATCCTTTGCCACAGTGCTCTTCTCCAACACAGGAAGTCAAAGAGACTGTTCCACCTGTGCAAACTCCTGACTTTCGACTGACACAGACACCTTCGCCATCTAGGCCTGTGTCAATACCAACTGCTGTGGAAGCCAGCGATGACCGCCGGTATCCTGTCAGAGAGCGGCGGCCTCCAAGACGCTTGGATCTGTAGGCTTAGCAACTTACCCACAAGACTGGGGCAGAATAAACTCCAGGGTAACAGGAGTTGAGGCAGTCTACCTCTACCCTAGGTTAGTTGAGTGCATTGAAAGTAACTTACCTGTTGAGGAATAATGTGGACCTTCCATTTAAGAGGGGAGGAATATGTTATGTATTGTGTGTTCTCCTCCCACCTGTGTTGGCGCTGTCACAGCAGATAAATGGTTGGGTGTTCTCTTGGTTAAGTTTAGCTCTCTTTGTTCGGAACTCTCCAGAACTTCCCTTTCCCTTCGAATAAAGCACTTCATGTTTGAATCTCTGATTTCTGAGTACTAATTGTGTCTAGGTAAAAAGGTACTGACACAACAATTGCCACCCGTGAAATGTGAGACTCAGTAAGCCTGCACTTCCAATCAGTTAAATTACTGCTCAGAAACTGGTAAACGACACACACATGGAACTACAAGAGCTGACAACTGAATACCCTGATTTTCAGCATTCTCGGTTTGTCTTTTCATCTCCACTGTTTATGCTCAGTCACTTCTCGAATGCTGCTCTATAGGCTCGGAGCTTTGCCAGTGAAACCGCCTGTCTGTACTACAATCAGTTTCACCAACAGGATAGACAGATTTTTGGACTCTAGGGGGATCAAGGGATATGGGGATTGGGCGGGAAAGTGGAGTTGAGGTCGATGATCAGCCATGATCTTATTGAATGGCGGAGCAGGCTCGAGGGGCCGAATGGCCGACTCCTGCTCCTATTCCTTATGGTCTTTCTGATGCAGAGTGCTGCTTCTGGACCAGTGACAATCCAAGCCATTTAAACGGTATTTACCCGACATGCTTCTCTCCTTGGCATTGTTAATAAAAAAAAAGCAGCTTAACAAAAATGAAAAAAAAGTAAAACTGCAATCGCCAACACTACAGCGAAGGTTCACCAGGCTGGTTCCTGGGATGGCAGGACTGTCGTATGAGGAGAGATTGGGTCGACTAGGCCTGTATTCACTAGAGTTTAGAAGAATGAGAAGGGATCTCATTGAAACGTATAAAATTCTGACAGGGCTAGACAGACTGGATGCAGGGACGATGTTTCCCCTGGCTGGGGGGGGTCTAGAACGAGGGGTCACAGTCTCAGGATACGGGGTAGGACATTTAGGACTGAGATGAGGAGAAATTTCTTCACTCAGAGGGTGGTGAACCTGTGGAATTCTCTACTACAGAAGGCTGTGGAGGCCAAGTCACTGAATACAGGAAACTTTGGTTTATCCGGAGGTTAACTGTCCAGAATGCTCAAGCCACCGGCAAAAATCAGGAGCCGTTTCGTTAGTTTTTTTTTCTTTTCGTTGCTTTTTTTTCACTAGTCAGGCTCTGCAAGGTCTCGCTGAAGCTGTTGCTAAGCTACAGAGACGCTTGCAAGGTACGGCTGATTGTTTAGAAGCTGTTGCTAAGCAACAGGGTTTGTTGCCAGATATGGAGCTCAAAATCTCCGTATGTTTCAACATTAACGCTGGTTTGTCCGGCAGTTTTGATGGGACGGCAACAGCTCGGTCCCATCGGTGCCGGATAGCACAAAGTTTCCTGTATATTTAAAAAGGAGATAGATAGATTTCTAGATACGAAAGGCATCAAGGGGTATGGGGAGAGAGCGGGAATATGGTATTGAGATAGAGGATCAGCCATGATCATATTGAATGGCGGAGCAGGCTCGACGGGCCGAATGGCCTACTCCTGCTCCTATTTTTCTATGTTTCACGGGTTAAATTGCTTTCCTTTCACTTTTATTTTGAAAGAAAGAAACAATTGCAAGGGTTTCATAAGTCGCTGAGTCAAAATCCTGGAACTCCCTCCCTAACCTTCACCACACGGACTGCAGCGGCAGCTCACCACCACCTTCTCAAGGGCAAATAGGGATGAGCAATAAATGCTGGCCCTGCCAGCAACGCCCACATCCTAAGAATGAACTTTTTTCACGTCCTATTGAATCTGCTTGCGTTGCTTTGGAGACATGGAAGTGCTACCTTAATTTGATGCTGCAACATCGCACGCACGAACCATTGCATTTATGTTGGCAGAAAATGTGGAATGAACTAAACCAACAATTACTCCCATTACAGCCTCCCTTAGCTGCCTATTATCTAAAACACTAAATAAGGACCTTTTCATTCAGAGCACATTGTTAAAAAAAAATAACTGTGCTGCCATGTTTTAGTTCCCTCACCCTCAATTAAATTTACCTGATTCCCTTGCAAAAAGGTTAAACAAGCTGGCCTCGGGTCTCTCAGTGTCACTGCCACTGTATTCAGCTGGTATGAACAGAAGTGCCGCCACGGGCGATCTGTCTTTTGAATTTCTTTCCTTCCGATCCGATCAGATCAGACTCGTGATCGTTCACTTGTGTGTTGTCCAAGCTTAACGTGGTGACAACTGAAGGTCCGGAAATCCAGTGGTACAAAGGCTTATTTGAGCCTCAACTGCCTCCCCCCTGAAACAGCTCAGCACAGTCCAGGAGTCAGACCTGGGGACCCTTCCAGCTAGTATGGCTTAGGACACCCTCAAAGCCTCCTTGAAAAAGTGCAACATCCCCACCACTGACACCTGGGAATCCCCGGCCCAAGACCCCACAAAGTGGAGGAGAAGCATCCGGGAAGGCGCCGGACACCTCGAGTCTCTTCGCCGGGAGCAAGCGGAAGCCAAGCGCAAACAGCGGAAGGAGCGCATGTCAACCCAAGCACCCCACCCACCTGCCTCTTCAACCACCGCCTGCTCCACCCGCATTGGACTCATCAGTCACCTGAGAACTCATTTTTAGTGTGGAAGCAAGTCATCCTCGGTTCCGAGGGACTGCCTAAGAAGAAGAAAAATTCTAACAGGACTAGACAAACTAGATGCAGGAAGGATGTTCCCGATGGTGGGGGAGTTCAGAACCAGGGGTCACAGTCTAAAGATAAGGGGTAAGCCATTTAGGACTGAGATAAGGAGGAATTTCTTCACCCAGAGAGTGGTGAACCTGTGGAATTCTCTACCACAGGAGGCAGTTGAGGCCAATTCATTAAATATATTCAAGAAGGAGTTGGATATATTTCTTAAGGCTAAAGGGATCAAGGGATATGGGGAGAAGGCAGGGACAGGGTACTGAATTTGGATCATCAGCCATGATCTCATTAAATGGCGGAACAGGCTCGAGGGGCCGAATGGCCTACTCCTGCTCCTATCTTCTATATTTCTATGTAAGAAGAAGGATCTTTTACGCCCACCTGAAAGGTTAGACGGGGGCCTCGGTTTAAAGTCTCATCTGAAAGGTGGCACCTCTGACAGTGCGGCGCTCCCTCAGTGCTGCACTGGAGTATCAACCTGGATTACACATGCTGGAATGGGCCTTGAACCCACAGCTTCCTGACTCAAGAGGGGAGAGTGCTACTGACAGAGCCACCGCTGTCAATGGTGCAATGGAATTTCGTTAATCAATGGCTTAAAAATGCTCCCCGACGCTTTTCACCAAGTTTATCGAGTGAGCAGCGGAAGCATACAGATCGGGACGGTCCCAGGTTTGATTCCTAGTTTGTGCTGTGAGCTGATTTCAGCAGGCAGGCAATAGGGATCTGACAACACCACCGAGTTCGGGGAGGGAGGATCAGACTGGACTCCCATGTCTGACTGTGATTCAGGGACTCCCAGGCTCAGAGCTAGAACTCCTCTGTGTGCGCACTGAGCGCAGGGAGAGGTCTCAGCTAAACACCCCGTGGTCAAATAGTCCGGCCAAAACTCACCATCGCGACTTGCGGGTGAATGATGGCCATTTGGGTGATGTGCCTGGCGCCTGCAGGCTTCTAGCTGGCCAAGAGTGGAACTCCTGCAAGAGAAGGGGAGGAGAGGGGACGAATAATCCCAAAAGGATGCCTGCTGCCCACGATATTACAATGTCAGGAAATTCAATTGCCTGTTGCGGATCCAATCGGAGGAGGAAATCTTCCAACAGGAACCTGTTAAAACATGGCACGGGGACAAAAGCATCAAGAACATCGGTTCAAAGTTCTCTCGTGTCTCCCCGCCCTCCAACTCGTCTCATTTCTCTCGCCGCAGAATAAAACCCGTGCTCCCGAGCATTTCATGAAAGGAAAGTGGTGCAGCTTCCCCTTTACTGAAATACCCCACAGTGGTCAGGCGTCACAAACTCCCGGTCAAAGAAATTAGGTTAAGTGAAAGAGCTAATGTTGCAAGATAAAGGGTATGCTCAAGATGTGTGACGGCCCTAGAAACCAGATGGTCTAACAATATCCCAAGGACAGTAAGTAGATCAGGAAATACGATGGTGGGACTGTCGTATGAGAAGAGATTGAGTAAACGAGGCTTGTATTCTCTTAAATTTAGAAGAATGAGAGGGGATCTCATTGAAGCATACAAAATTATTACAGGGATTGATAGGGTGGATGTTGGGAGAATGTTTCCCTTGGCTGGGGAGTCTAGAACCAGGGGCCACAGCCTCAGGATAAAGGGTCGGCCATTCAGGACTGAGATGAGAAAAAACTTCTTCACACAGAGGGTGGTGAATCTTTGGAATTCTCTACCCCAGAGGGCTGTGGAGGCTCAGTCATTGGGTATATTCAAAACAGAAGTCGATAGATTTCTGACTAGTAAGGGCATCAAGGGATATGGCCTCCTTGAAAAAGTGTAACATCCCCACCGACACCTGGGAATCCCTGGCCCAAGACCGCACAAAGTGGAGGAGAAGCATCCGGGAAGGCGCCAAACACCTCGAGTCTCTTCGCCGGGAGCAAGCGGAAGCCAAGCGCAGGCAGTGCAAGGAGCGCACATCAACCCAAGTACCCCACCCACCCGCCCCTTCAACCACCATCTACCCCACCTGTGACAGAGACTGTAGGTTCCGCATTGGACTAATCAGTCACCTGTGAACTCATTTTTAATGTGGAAGCAAGTCATCCTCGGTTCCGAGGGACTACCTAAGAAGAAGAAGAAGATGGCGATAAGGCCGGTGAATGGAATTGAGGCAGAAGATCAGCCATGATCTCATTGAATGGCGGAGCAGGCTCGAAGGGCCGAATGGCCTACTCCTGCTCCTATTTCTGATGTTCTTATGTTCTAAGTAGACACAAAGTCAACATTCTTGGGACAAGGACAAAGGGCCAGTAAACAAATGCTGCTAAGAGCTAAATGATGTTATAACGCAGGACATTCTAGAAGGTAGGCGGGAACAATGTATATCGCATCAAACTGTATGTATAAATATCTACTAACCGCCGTAACAATTGGGAGAAGCTTGACTAAAGCAGGCGGGTCATTCTACAGAAACGGTGGCATTCCTGTCTCTCACCTTTGCAGCAAGCAAAATACTTTAAATGAACTTAATGATCACATGTAATATATATTTTTGATAAATATACACTGTTCTTTTAATAATAAAACATATTTGAGTCATGTAATGAGCAATGCTTGTTTTTTATAATTTATATAAAACTAGCTGGGGGTGCCCGGTGGTGCCGAGGCTTTTTTGAGGGCATGTTGTTGTTGGAAGAGAGAGAGAGCAAGTTGGGGGGAAGAGAGAGAGCGAGTTGGGGGAAAGAGAGAGAGCGACTGGGGGGGAAGAGAGAGAGTGAGAGACGGGGGAGTGAGCGCGACTGGGGGGGAAGAGAGAGAGCGACGGGGGGAAGAGAGCGAGAGACTGGGGGGGGAAGAGAGAGAGCGAGAGACGGGGGAAGAGAGAGAGCGAGAGACTGGGGGAAGAGAGAGAGCGAGAGACTGGGGGGAAGAGAGAGAGCGAGAGACTGGGGGGAAGAGAGAGAGAGCGAGAGACTGCGGGGGAAGAGAGAGAGCGACTGGGGGCAAGGGGGAGGAAGGGGAAGGGAGAGGAAGGGAAGGGGGAGAAGGGGGGGAGGGGGAGGGAAGGGGGGGGGGGAGGGAGGGAAGGGGGTAGCAGGAGGGGGGAGAGGGGGGGGAGGGAAGGGGGGGTAGGGAAGGGAGGGGGGAGAAGGTAGGGGAGGGAGGAGAGGGGGAGGGAGGAGAGGGGGAGAGAGGGGAGGGAGAGAGGGGAGGCAGAGGGAAGGAGAGAGAGAGAGAGAGAGGGAAGGAGAGAGAGAGAGGGAAGGAGAGAGAGACAGAGAGAGAGAGGGAAGGAGAGAGAGAGAGAGAGGGAAGGAGAGAGAGAGAGAGATTGGGAGTGTGAGAGAGAGAGATTGGGAGTGTGAGAGAGAGAGAGATTGGGAGTGTGAGAGAGAGAGAGATTGGGAGTGAGAGAGAGAGAGAGAGAGAGAGAGACTGGGAGTGTGAGAGAGAGAGAGAGATTGGGAGTGTGAGAGAGAGATTGGGAGTGTGAGAGAGAGACCAAGTGCAAGCAATTTGCTTGTCACTCAGATCATGTATGGAAGTTTGGAGACATATTCTGAGTTAAAAAATATATTTTTCTCCTACTTTAAATGTCATTAAGTAAACACAAATGTCACATTTATGGAATGGAAACCTAAAAAAACTAAAATACCAACTAAATATTATAAATAATATAACGGTAATAGCGGTAACCCCATGTTATGTCATTGGTGTTACTGCTTCACAAAACACACGGGGGGAGAAATCGGGTGAGTAACGCCAACTGTTAGCGCCTAAAGAGGCAGTCAGTGGCTGTAGCGCCACTGGCTGCGCCTCCCATGATATTCAGCAGGGGCGTTAGCCTGTTGCGCTGCGCCGCCACCGATGATGTCATCGGTGTGCGCAGCGCCCCATTAGCGCCCTGTTCGCGATATTTGGTAGCGAACGCCGCTGTAGCGCCGTTCGCTACCCGTGCCTGGTTCACGGGGCATTGCTGTGCCGGCAGCAACGCAATTTAAGGTGGAGGTGCGGGGCGGCCGCCTTTTTCGGCGGCCGCCTGCCAGCACCTCCGTCCCCAGCCTCCTGACCCACCCTACCGCAGCATTGCCGGCTGTTTCCCGAGAGCCCGGCACTTCTCCTCGGTGCCGGGCTCTTTTGCCAGCACTCGCGATTGGGGATCGCGCTGTTGCAGGCCCCTCCCCCTTAACAATGGGAGGAAGGCCTGCAGTACCGCAGCACGCCGTGACGCTGCGGCACGTTGCGCTGTGATATTCAGTTTCAGTGCCCTAAGAGGGACGCAGAGCGCCTCGAGCCTCGCCCCGTCTCCCTCGAGGGTTTCTGAAACTGAATTTCTGGCGATCGGTATTACTCCCAACGCAGCGCAAAAATCAGCGCCCAGGCGAACTTGGCGCCAGTTTGGCGCCTCAACCCAATTTCTAGGCCAGCTATTTTGAAAAAATGCAATGACTTTTGGAAGTACTTCCTGGTTCAAGAGGTCATTGGAGGAAGTGCGATCAACAGAGGCACATGGTGAGTCTGCTGTCTCTCTTCATTTGTTATAAATTTGATGAAATATTTGATAATTTTATGCGAGGCTTTTAAGTATGTCATTGGTGTTAGTCATTTCATAGGAAGGGAAATGAGAAATTGATCATAGAAATTGATTAAATTAGATATTTGAATGATTTTAATATGATTGAAAACATGTGGTCTGAGGTACTGTGGTGTCCATTTTGTAAAAAACATTTTTTCTGCAAATTATCATTGGTGTTACCGTCATGGGTGTTACTACTCCTCCTGGTAACACCAATGACAATCAGTAATACCAGTGACGTTTTTGTGTAAATGAGTTTTTATAAAAGCTTCAACAAAAGTTATTAGGGCAAAATAGCACATATTGTTTCATTTTCATAACTTCCTATTGTTATTGTTATTGTTCCTTTTGTCAGGTATGGCGAAATTGAGTGCAGCTGAGAAGCAGAGGCTTTACAGACAGCGCAGGGATGCAGACCCTACACGTAGAGCAGAGTACTTAGAAAAAAGGCGTCAGGATTATGCCAATGATATAGCAACAAAAAAAAGAAAGAAAATAAATGATCTCAGTGAAAGGGCAAAGAGAGGTCAGCGCAAGGCATGGCGAGTCAACCAGGCAAGACACAGGCAAGATATGAGAGCAGGAGAGACAGTCTTGACCCCCCCATCATTTCCAGAGAGTTCACCCAGCATCTCAAGGTAGAACTGAAGACATTGGTGTTAGTCATTTCATAGGAAGGGAAATGAGAAATTGATCATAGAAATTGATTAAATTAGATATTTGAATGATTTTAATATAATTGAAGACATGATTGGATTACTATTCTGACATATTACACCAATATATTTGACAGACAACTACGACAAGGGAGGAGAGCGCGCAGGAGAGATGCACAAAGGAGCCCGAGGAAAATTCAGAAGTTGGAAGATAAGCTTGAGGAAAGCAAACGACAATGCAACATGTACAAGAAACGTTATTTCCGTTTGCGGCGTAGAGTTGCAAATTCTGAAAGCCCAGGAACGAAGACAAAAGAGATCCTCCAAGGTTACATAGTCCACTCTCCAGTCAAGAAAGCTCTGAAATTCCACTTTGCTCTTGTGGGAGATTTAAAGGAAAAGTACAATGCAGCCAAAGAAACAAAATCCAAACAGGTTTTTGCAAACATACTGACGGGAAAGCTGATCAGAAAATACAAATTCCAGCTGCTGTGCCAGAAGAGCATTGGCTTCTCATACAAAGCTTGGAGAAAACCAAAGATCAGCTCTCGAGAAACCAACACAAACAAGAGGAAGACTGTGAGACAGTTCTACCTCAGAGATGATGTCAGCAGACTGACCATAGGAAAGAAGAACACAATCGCTCTCCAGAAGGTGAAGAAACAGAGGAGGTTACTCTGTGACTCCCTGCTCGACCTCCACAAGAGATTTGTTGCTGAGCATGGCGAACAGATTTCTTATGCCTTCTTCTGCAGGCAGAGACCCTTTTGGGTTGTGACACCAAATGAGCAGGACAGAGAAACATGTCAGTGCAAGACTCATGAAAATCTTCAGTTTATGGCAGATACACTGTACAAACTTGGGCTCTCAGAGTGTAAAAACCTGGATGAAATGGCTGACAGCACCGTCTGCAACAACTCAAAGTCATGTGCCTAAGGTGAATGCCAAGAATGTGAACGCACCACATATCCCCTCACCGAATCAACATCAAATACACTGGTAACTTTAACCCAGTGGCGCCTGGAGAAGATTGACCATTCCAAACCAGGTGAAGAGTCTGAGAAGAGAAGAACAATCACTGTCAAGAAAGATGTGCCAATAACAGAGGATGAGCTTGCTACCCATTTTCAAGATAGGCTCTTTAAGTTCCGCAGACACATCTTCAACATCCGTTGGCAGTATAATGCTTACAGAAATCTAAGAGAGAACCTGACCTCCAAGGACTGCCTTATACACATAGATTTTAGTGAAAACTACACTTGCAAGTATGCAAATGAAATCCAGTCTGTGCACTTTGGGGGGTCACATCAACAAGTGACCCTCCACACTGGTGTTCTCTATGTGCAGGACCAGCCCCCCATGCCCTTTAATACGATCTCCCCAAGTAGAAGGCACGACCCAGTGGCTATATGGGCTCATCTTGACCCCATCCTGGAGATGGTGAAAAATCAGTGCCCTGAAGTCCAGAACCTTCATTTCTTCAGCGATGGCCCTGCCACCCAATACAAGCAGAAGGGCAATTTCTACATGATTTGCTCAGAACCTCACCAGAATAGCTTCCCCAAAACCACTTGGAACTTCTTCGAGGCAAGCCATGGGAAGGGTGCTCCGGATGGGGTGGGGGGTGCATTAAAGAGATCAGCCGACATCTTGGTCTGTCAGGGAAGGGATATCCCAGATGCACTCTCTTTCTTCCAGGAGTTAAAGAACTCTGGAACGCAGGTGAAACTCGTCTATGTAAGCGAGGAGGATGTTGAGACTAAGGCACAGAAAATGCTGGAGGTGCCTCTTGTGGCAATAAAGGGGACCATGAAGTTTTGAGCATCACACCTGGCATCCTCAAATACAGAGACATCAGTTGTTTCTGCCACGCAGCAGAGGACGTGTGGGATTGCCCATGTTACAGTCTCCAAGAAATCATTGTAGGAGCTGTGCCGCCTACAGAACGTGACCACTCTGCTCCACAACAACCACACCGGCCTGATGTCATTGAGACTCACCATAGCGGGCAGTGGTGTATTGTGAGGTATGATGACCAGCCATACCCTGGCATTATACTGGAGGTGGAAGAGCACAACATAAAAGTCAAGTGCATGCACAGGAATGGCGTGAACAGGTTTTTCTGGCCAAGCCCAAGAGATGACGTAAACTGGTATGGGGACGACCAGATAATGTGTTTCATGCCACAGCCAGTTCCTCTGAACAAACGATCAGTTCAGGTTGACCAGAAGATCTGGACATATTTGAATGGGCAGCTGGATGTGTGACCACAAGTCAAAAACCAGTTGCTGGAAGCCTAAAGTTGATGTAAAGACAGATTACTTTGTTTACTTGCGTTCTAATGAGTATGTTTTATATCTGGCTCAATCAGGATAAAACTAGGCTACATGTTTTATGAGTTTCTATGAAAATGGTGATGTTGACTCCGATGTTGATGACAATGTTCAGACACAATCATTCTTGGTCTTGGTCTTAATGTGCTCTCTTTAATGTGCTCCTCTTTGGTCTTAAAGTGCTTTGGCTAAGTTTTTTTATGTTATTACTCAAATTATATGAATCTCTCAGTGCTGTAAATGAGTTAACTGAAAAAAATGGCACATTACTTAGATGAAATGTAATAAATTCATTGAGTTGTTTGAAATAGTCTGGGGTCAAGTCATTGGTGTTGTATTGTGTCACTGGTGTTACTGCATGTTTTTTTTCAGTGATATGATATCAAAGGTGTCATTTTTGACTTTATAATAATTTTGTGTTTGTTGATTGTTGCTTTATTCATGAGTTAGCAGTTTAAGGATAGTATCATTCAATTTTGATGACTGTCCTTCAGTTATTGTTGATATTATAGCAAAAACATGATGGCGCAAATGAAAAAATGTCACACAATGTAACTTTACACATACCTGATTATAATAAATAAATAAATAATCAAAACTTCTTTAAATTATTATCAACCTACTCTGTCTTTCAGTATATGTGCAGATTGAATTGAGAAATAACATTCTGATAAGCCTTTAATTTTGTTTAAGGTATAAGTAACACCAATGACAAAAAGACGGCACAAGCATTCTTTGAGTGAATGTATAAAAATAATTAAAATACATTGGTCTAGAAATTCAGTTAAGGCCCGCCAGCAGGCTAACGCCCAAAAGTTAGCGCTGCGCGTGGAGCCACTTGCGCCCGCCGGAAATTCAGTTTCAGCGCCCCAACTCGAAGGCGGCCGCTATTCAAGGGTTTCGGCGCCCCCGCTTGGGGCGCTGAAACTGAATATCGGCGCGCTAGGTGCCGCAGCGCCACCCGCTGCGGAGCGGCAGGCTGCGGTACTGCAGGCCTCCTCCTTCTCTTAAGGGGGAGGTGCCTGCAACAGCGAGATCGCCGCTGGATTGTGCCGACAAATGAGCCCGGCACCACGGAGAAGTGCCGGGCTCGCGGAAAGCAGCCGGCAATGCCGCGGGGGGGGGGTGGTGGAGGAGGCCGGGGAAGGAGGTGCGGGCAGGCGGCCGCCGAAAAAACGGCCGGCCGCACCTCCACCTTAAAGCACCCCAGTAGCGCAGCAGTACGGCCCCGTTTTTCAATCGCTGTTTGCGGCCGCTGCAGAAGAGGCGGCCGCAACTCAATATGGGGTTTGGGCCGGAAGCGGGGCGGAACCGGGGCACTGCGCACACCGATGACGTCATCGGTGTCGGTGCAGCGCTACCGGCTACCGCCGCCATTACCACAGTGCTGAATATCAGCGCACCCTCTTACACTGGCGCAGAAACCCTGTTTGGGCGGTAACTGGGCGCAAAGCCCACTGAATTTCTAGGCCATTAAGCTTTCATTTTTGTGGATTGATAAAGTTAAGAGGTTAATTAATATTGTACAATCAGTTTTGATTATGTAAAATGAAATACATTTCAAGACATCTTGCAATTCCAAATGCCACTGTTTCTGTAGAACGACCCAGAAGCAGGCTGTCTCCACACCGGTGCGAATAAAGGCTGTTTGGACTCTCGATCTTGGGCTTGTGTTGAGTGATTTGAAATTACTCCACAACACTCCGATCATTTGAAGCTCATATTTTGAAGAAGTGAGACTCTACATAATTCATTTCTTGCCACGTCTGAGGAATCTGGCATTAAATCACGGAAGTCGGTTCACTATCTTGTCGGGTGCACCATTTCACTACAGCAACTGAGACATCTGTGGGGGGGGGGGGGGGGGAGTGTCTAGGTCAAGCACGTAGGCTTTTGTGTTAAATTATTAAAGGCTGGATTAATAAAAGCGATTGAAGGAATTCCCCGACTGGCTCAATGAGCTCATCCAGGGAGTAGCTGAGCCAAACAAATACAAAGAAAGACTCACATTTCTACAGCGCCTTTTACAACCTCAGGACGTCCCAAAGCGCTTTGCAGCCAATGAAGTACGTTTGAACTTTAGTCACTGGTGTAATGTAGGAAACGCAGCAGCCATTTTGCACACATCAAGGTCCCACAAACAGCAATGAAAAAAATGACCAGATCATCCGTTTTAGGTGTTGGTTGAGGGATATATGTTGGCCAGGATACCGGGAGAACTGCCCTGCTCTTCTTCAAATAGCGTCATGCTTTTATGTCTACCTGAGAGGGCAGACGGGGCCTCGGTTTAACATCTCATCCGAAAGATGGCCTCTCCGACAGTGCGATGCTCCCTCGGTACTGCCCCTTCGACAGTGCGGCGTTCCCTCAGTACTGCCCCTGCGACAGTGCAGCACTCCCACTGCACTGCCCCTCCAACAGTGCGGCACTCCCTCAGTACTGCCCCTCCGACAGTGCGGCGCACCCTCAGTACTGCCCCTCCGACAGTGCGCCGCTCCCTCAGTACTGCCCCTCCGACAGTGCAGCGCTCCCTCAGTACCGCCCCTCCAACAGTGCGGCACTCCCTCAGTACTGCCCCTCCGACAGTGCGATGCTCCCTCAGTACTGCCCCTCCGATAGTGCGGCGCTCCCTCAGTACCGCCCCTCCGACAGTACGGCGCTCCCTCAGTACTGCCCCTCCGACAGTGCGGCGCTCCCTCAGTACTGCCCCTCCGATAGTGCAGCGCTCCCTCAGTACTGCCCCTCCGACAGTACGGCGCTCCCTCAGTACTGCCCCTCCGACAGTGCGATGCTCCCTCAGTACTGCCCCTCCGACAGTGCGGCGCTCCCTCAGTACTGCCCCCCGCCCCCGACAGTACTGCACTTAAGTGCCAGCCTCAATTGTGTGCTCAAGACTCTGGAGCGGGACTTGAACCCAAGACCTTCTGAGCCTCGAGTGCTACCCACTGAGCCAAGGCTGACACCTCCTGCAAATTAGCAGAGTTGCAGGTTCAATTCCTAATCTCTGTTGAGTTAGCAGATGTGCGCCAAGGCTGAGTTGGGGTGGTGTAACTTGCCTCAGGAACCTGGCTAAAAATCAGTCAGGGTCCCTGCTCATGAGTCCTCTTGGAAAACATGTCTGTTGCTGTCAGATGTGGACTGGTTCAGCCTTGGCTGCAATGCTCCCACGGTCAAATAGCTTGCCAACTTTCACTGCCTGGGCTCACACCTGAAGAATGGAAACTTGGGTGAGGAACTGGTGGGTTGGCAGGACTTGTGGAATTGTACCTCATCAAGATCCTTCGCCTTCAGGTGATTGAGAAAATCAGGGGGGAGAAACAGGGATCTACAATGCTTTATTCTTAAAAGTGTTGTAAAAGATATGCTCGCTATTCCCTGAAGAGTTAACTATTAAGTGTTTTAGATTTATAACAGGTAAATAAGAGTTGTGATATGAAAATGACTTCTAAATATAAAAATAAAATTGTGCAGCTGTCACATCCGAATGCAATTTCCAAACTACTGGAGTAGTCTCTAAAGGGGGCAGGCTGACAGTGCGATAATAGGCAAGATGAACAGAGATGGGACCGCACAGAAAGACAGCCAAGTAGCGCTGCCTATCGCTCAGACTGACACAATATCCCTCAGCGTGCGAAGGGCCTCAGCTGTTTACACAAAATTACAGCTGGCGAAGAGAGCGGTGCCCATCTTTGGCCAGCACAGGCGACAGATAGAAGGATGATAGGTAGAGTGGAAATGAAGGAGATAAAAGGCTTCTGCTGGACGAGTATTTTTTTTACCACTCCCCCCATCCCCCACCCATCTGCTTGACTGAAAAGAGCTGCAACTTGCACGTTATTGTGCTAACACTGTCGCATATTATGCGCGTTGCTAAACACGCCTGCATTTCTGTTTGAGATCCCGGAGCTGATGGGGGCACCTGAAAATAAAATCACAGCTACCACATCTGGTTTCCTTCAGTCTCCAAAAATTAAAAACTCCAGGCGTTTGTTTTAAATTACCTATTTCTGCAGGAATCATTGCGGTAATAATGCCATATGTTCAGCAGGTAATTGGGGTGAAATCACACTGTGCAATATCCGACGGTGAAATTCCTCTGACCACTATTTTAACAAAGGTGTTAACCCATTAACACATTCCCGTGCTAATGTTGCATGCACGGTTCAAGCTCCCTCCAAACGGGAGGAGCACAGGTGAGAATCAGGCCCGTAACATCAGTCGGAGATTTCAATTCAGGAATAGGTGGGAAGTGAGAGGCGACATAAATCCTTAAAAAAATCCTATTTTTAGGTCCGTTCCCTCACCAGTCAGTTGTGTTTTCCCCGCAGGACAACTCTGGGTATCAGTGAAGTCTCTGTGGAAATATCTGCAAACTGGTTCATAAGCAGCAGCAACAACTTCCATCTATACAACAACTTGTATTTATATAGCGCCTTTAACGTAGTAAAACGTCCCAAGGCGTTTCACAGGAGTACTGTAAGACAAAAAAATTTGACACCGAGCCACATGAGGAGAAATTAGGGCAGGTGACCAAAAGCTTGGTCAAAGAGGTCGGTTTTAAGGAGCGTCGTAAAGGAGGAAAGCAAGGTAGCGAGGCGGAGAGGTTTAGGGAGGGAATTCCAGAGCTTGGGGCCCAGGCAACAGAAGGCACGGCCACCAATGGTGGAGCGATTATAATCAGGGATGCTCAAGAGGGCAGAATTAGAGGAGCGCAGAGATCTCGGGGGGGTTGTGGGGCTGGAAGAGATTACAGAGATAGGGAGGGGGCGAGGAGGGATTTGAAAACAAGGATGAGAATTTTGAAATTGAGGCGCTGCTTAACCGGGAGCCAGAAAGTAAACAGAAAGTAAAAAGGACAACTAGTTGGCACAGTAAGTGGAACCAAAAAAGAGCAAGGACGGCCTGATGGAATCCATTCTTCAGAACTGAACACTGAAAGATTATTTATATCATGATCAGTACTTACAAGGAGGCGTCTCAGAGTGCTTCATAGGGTGGTTGATAACAAGAGGACCTCAGGGAGAAAGGGTCCTGTGTCAAGGAGGGTTTCAAGAAGGTTGCTGAAAGCAGGAAGGGAGATGGCAAGGAGGAGCTGCTGAGAGAAGGAGTTGCAGGGGGCAGGGGCGCAAATGGCTGAAGGTGCAACTGCCAACAAGTAGAGGGAGCAAGGAAAGATAAATCGGAAAATGTTGAAACAGCAGAGGGTGAGGCACAGTGCTGAAGGAGATCATGGAGTGGTGCCATGGAGGTGAGGATGAGAAGTTCAGGGACACACAAAGCCTGTAGTGTTTGACGAGGGCAGACGTAATTGGAATTTGGGCTTCAGTGTGCCGAGGACACAGAAAACAGCTGTTATAAATCTCATCAAGAAACTACTCATGAAATAATGCTGGATGGCCAGCTGGTGGCGCCGTCCAAGGAGTATAAATACTCGGGCGTCGGCCCCAGCTTGTCCAGGGACATTTTGTAAGACAAGGAACTAGTGAAGTACAACTAGACCTCCATGTTCT
Organism: Somniosus microcephalus; assembly: GCF_052327205.1. Taxonomy (NCBI): domain Eukaryota; kingdom Metazoa; phylum Chordata; class Chondrichthyes; order Squaliformes; family Somniosidae; genus Somniosus; species Somniosus microcephalus. The sequence continues at coordinate 85,394,914 of NW_028225180.1, forward strand.
GAAACAAGTTGATTAAAGCCTTGCTTTATGCTCAAACCAAGTGCGTAGTGAGTTTTATTACGCCAACAGCGTTTTAGAAGATGCATCTTACAGGTTTTCAAAAGCGGGAGGAAAGCCTTGGAGATGTCCAGCTGTGAGGTGATAAATGTGTGCATTAGGGTTTCAGCAGAAAGGGGGAAGAGGTGGAGGTACTGGGGGAATTGGTTCAAATGTGGGGAAGGAAGCCTGGTTTGGGGTTGAACAGAACAACAAGGTTCTGAACTTCTGGGCTTAACCCAAGGTGGCAGCTTTGAATCAGATGGAGCTGCGGCAAGCAGCATAGGTGTTTGACTCATCCAGGTCTTAATGTCAGAGAGGCAGTTTGAAATTGGCTACAGTGCAGGTCCAATGGGGGAGGCAGAGAGGTCCGTAGAGCACATATGATAACTGACCCCTTACTTCAAGATGATGTCACCACCGGGGGATAGCACGCAAGTGATGAAGAGGAGGGGGGTTAAAGATGGAACCCTGGGGTAACCATTGGAGGTATTGCACGTCCACAGTGGGACCAATAAGAGCAGGAGTAGGCCATACGGCCCCTCGAGCCTGCTCTGCCATTCAGTAAGATCATGGCTGATCATCGACCCTCAACTCCACTTTCCTGCCTGATCCCCATATCCCTCGATTCCCCATGAGTCCAAAAATCTATCGATCTCAGCCTTAAATATACTCAACGACTGAGCATCTACAGCCCTCTGGGGCAGAGAATTCCAAAGATTCACCACCCTCTGAGTGAAGAAATTCCTCCTCATCTCAGTCCTAAATGGCCGACCCCTTATCCTGAGACTGTGAGCCCTGGTTCTAGACTCTCCAGCCAGGGGAAACAACCTCCCTGCATCTACCCTATCAATCCCTTTCAAAATCTTGTATATTTCAATGAGATCACCTCTCATTCTTCTAAACTCCAGAGAATATAGGCCCATTCTACACAATCTCTCATCATAGGACAACCCTCTCATCCCAGGAATCAATCTAGTGAACTGTCGTTGCACCGCCTCCAAGGCAAGTATATCCTTCCTTAAATAAGGAGACCAAAACTGTGCACAGTACTCCAGGTGTGGTCTCACCAAGGCCCTGTACAATTGTAGCAAGACCTCCTTACTCTTATACTCGAACCCTCTTGCAATAAAGGCCAACATGCCATTTGCCTTCCTTATTACTTGCTGTACCTGCATGCTAGCTTTCTGTGTTTCTTGCACGAGGACACCCAAATCTCACTGAACACCAACATTTGAAAGTTTCTCACCATTTAAAAAATATTCTGTTTTTCTATTCTTCCTACCAAAGTGAATAACCTCACATTTCACCAGTGCAGTCTTGGTGCTGTGGATGGGGGGTGGGGTGGGGGGAGGAAGCCGGATTGGAGATCTTTGAACACAGAGTGGGTGGATCTGAGCTGCGAAGAAACACGGTCTGGGACTTCCGAAAGATCGCTGCGTACACAGGAGCAATGGTAGATTTAGTAGTCCCTTCAGACTCCCACATTCAATATTCTGCAGCAAGGAGGGAAAATGGAGCGGATGACAGTGTAGCAATTATGTCTGTCCCTGTTCTGTAAATGCATAATAACGTACAGGATTTACTGAACTTATCACTGACACCAATTGGCAGAAGATCAATATAGAACCAGGGTTTATGCTTATGAGTGACATACTGTACAATTTGGACAACTTCAAACCTTTCTAGGGCATCTAACTGTAATTAGAACGTCAACTATCTGTATACTTAGACATACAGCTAAATAAGATACTGAATGGGGGCTAAATTACTGGTACAGCAAAGGCAGAGTGTTTCATTATTCTACTTAATGCAAAGTTACTTTTTTTTAAAACACAGTTTTCACCACATCATCTCCTGAAGACACTGCCTCATGCTGGGGTACATAAGGACATAAGAAATAGGAGCAGGAATAGGCCACTGGGCCCCTCGAGCCTGCCCCACCATTCAATAAGATCATGGCTGATCTTGGGCTCAAAGCCACTTCCCTGCCCACTCCCCACAACCCTTCACTCCCTTATCTTGCAAAAATCTGCCTATCTCCACCTTAAATGTATTTAATGACCCAGCCTCCACGGCTCTCTGGGGCAGAGAATTCCACAGATTTATGACCCTCTGAGAAAAGAAATTCCTCCTCATCTCAGTTCTAAAAGGGCAACCCTTTATTCTGAGACTGTGCCCCCGAGTTCTAGATTTCCCCACGAGGGGAAACATCCTCCCAGCATCTACCTTGTCGAGCCCCTGCAGTATCTTATGGGGAGAAATTCAGTTGGTTTGCGCCTCCCGTTAGTGCCGTAAGAGGGCACTAATGGGGCGCAAAGCATCTAGCACCCGGGCGCAGCGATATCTGCGCCTCTCGCGAAATTGACCGGACATTTTGCAGCGGCGCGAAACAATACCGCCCGATCTCCTGCTCACGCAGATCTTGACGTCATTCGAGCGTGCAATGCCCTTGTGACACCCCGGAACGGAAATTGAGTGGCGCCTGTAAAGTCTGTGTGTTATATGGCGAATTAATACACAGACTACAAGAGTAACTTTAACAGGACTTTACTATTCGAAGGTCAGGGCGAATCTGCCCAATAAATCCTTACACAGCACTTATATACCGGTGTGGTCACCACCAGTATTACAGTATACAGTAGCCAAGATAAAGTAGTGCAACCCTTAAAATAGTTCTCTTAAAGGTGGAACGTTACATACACTACAATCCTCCCTTTTTAGGTTAACAGTATATATATATTCCCATTAATATAACATCATAACATATATACAACTTTATGTAAAACAGTTCACAGATTCAGTCTCTCTGGAGGCTTCCTGACTCTGTCCAGATAACGCCTCGGTGGTGTAGTAGTTTTCGGTGGTGTAGTCGGTTCTTCTGGCAAGGTCGATTCTGCTTGAAGGACAGTGTCAGGTTCATCTGATTCCAGTATTACCGGATCGGAGGTAGATGCTCTGGGTATCTCTGCTTCAACATTAGGCGTATAGAGTTGTGGAGTAGGTTGGCCCTTTGTGGATGACTCTATGATCTGGTCAACATGGCGCCTTATTATGCTTTCACCAATGTCCACGGTATACATCAGCGGTCCTAGCCTTTTTCCAATAGTTCCAGGCTGCCATTTCTCGGTACGGTAGTCCCGGGCCAAAACTTGTTGACCTATCTGGAAGGTTCTAGTTGGCCTTTCATTCATGCCTTGAAATTGCCGGTTCTCTACGTCCCTTCTGATGTTTGGCTTAATCAAATCCAGCCGGCATCTTAGTCTTCTATTGAAAAACATCATGGCGGGAGTTTGGTTTGTGACCGCATGTGTTGCATTCCTGTACACCAACAAGAAGTTATCTACCTTATGTTGTAGATTTATGTCTTCATTACCCATGGCCTTTATGGCCTTCTTGAAGGTCTGGACAAACCTTTCAGCTAATCCATTGGTGGCGGGATGGTATGGGGCGGACGTGTAGTGCTTAACCCCATTGCTTTTTAAGAACTTCCTGAATTCTTCGGACACAAATTGCGGTCCATTATCAGAACAGATCTGTTCCGGCAGCCCATTCCTGGCAAATATGGTCCTTAATACTGTGATGGTTTTTTCCGTGGTGGTGGAGGACATCTTTATTACATCCGGCCACTTGGAGTGTGCATCCACCGCGATTAAAAACATTGAGTCCATAAATGGACCAGCAAAGTCGATATGTACCCTTTGCCGTGGAGATGAGGGCCACTCCCATGGATGCAGAGGAGCTTGTGGTGGGGCGTTTTGGACCTTCTGGCATCCTAGACAGCTCTTGGTTATTTCTTCGATGTCTCCATCAATACCCGGCCACCACACAAACGCTCTGGCTAGGTTCTTCATTTTCACTCCACCCAGATGCCCCTCGTGAAGCTCCTTTAGCACTTTATGCTGGAGTTTGGGTGGAATCACCACTCTAGATCCACACATCAAGGTTCCTCGGCACACTGACAGCTGTTCTCTTCTTTGCGAAAATGCTGGCAACATTGGTTCGCCATGTGCTGGCCATCCCTCCACCGTTAAATCGTAGACTCGTGAGAGAGTCGGGTCATTTCTTGTTTCCTTTTCGATCATAGAATTTGTTACTGGTAGACATTCCACTATGGTTGAGTGGAACATCTCCACTGGGTCCACTGTAGTCGCCTCTTCTACCACTGGCAACGGTAGGCGCGATAACCCATCAGCATTTCCATGCTGTTTGGACCTTTTGTATTCGATGTCATATTGGTGTGCCCCTAGTAAAACGGACCACCTCTGTAGCCTTTGCGCTGTCATAGTGGAAACGGCCTTGTTAGGGTTGAATATGGATACCAACGGCTGGTGGTCTGTCAGCAATGTAAACTTCTTGCCCTGCAGGTAATGATTGAATTTCTTTACTCCCCACACAAGGCTGAGAGCCTCCCTATCTATCTGAGCATAATTGCGCTCAGCGGAGGTCAATGATCGGGATGCAAATGCGACTGGCCTTTCTGAGCCATTTGGCAACTTGTGTGAGAGTACTGCTCCAATACCATAAGGGGAAGCATCACAAGCTAGACGAAGAGGTAGCGTTGGATTGAAGTGAGCCAACACTTCCTCAGAGGTGATCAATGCCTTGCTTTTGCGAAAGGCCTTCTTACAGTCCTCACTCCACTTCCATGGTACTTCTTTCCGCAACAGAGCATTCAGCGGGTGCAGCACCGTGGATAGATTTGGCAGAAACTTATGGTAATAGTTAATCAACCCCAGAAACGACCTCAACTGTGATACATTTTCCGGAGCGGGGGCCTTCACGACAGCTTCGATCTTTTCAGGTGACTTGTGCAGCCCCTCTTGGTCAATGACATGACCACAGTACGAGATCCGTTTCTGGAAGAACTCACATTTCTGGCGGTTAGCTCGAAGGCCATATTCTTTCAACCTGGTGAGCACCAGTTTCAAATTTGTGAGGTGTTCCTCCTCGTCCTCTCCCGTAATCAGGATATCGTCCAAGTAACACTGAGTGCTTGGAATACCCTGTAAGACCTGCTCCATGACCCTCTGCCAAATTGCTGGAGCCGAAGCCACTCCAAAAACCAGTCTATTATATCGATACAAGCCTCTGTGCGTGTTGATTGTGAGATACTGGCGCGACTCTTCCTCGACTTCCATCTGTAAGTATGCTTGCGCCAGGTCTATCTTGGTGAAGTGTTTCCCGCCAGACAATGAAGCAAAGATATCCTCAATCCGCGGAAGCGGGTATTGTACCGTGTGAAGCACTGGATTAACTGTGATCTTGAAGTCTCCGCAGATGCGGACCTTTCCCGGTCCCCCTGGCTTGTTACTCGACGAAGGCTTCATGACGGGAACAATGGGCGTGGCCCACTCACTCCAGTCCACCTTAGACAGTACCCCTGAACGTTCAAGCTCCTCCAGTTCTGCCTCCACAGCAGGTCGTATCGCGTAAGGTACCGATCTGGCTTTGAAAAATTTTGGGCTTGCATGTTCTGCAATCTTGATTTTTGCCTTAATTCCTCTCAGTATTCCCAGTCCCTGCTGGAATACCTCTTTAGCCTCGTCCAATATTCTGGACAATCGTTCAGGTTTGACATCTTTCTTTCCGGAATCTACCGTCATTGTGTTTAGGGAGTGCCAGTCTATCTTTATTTTCCTGATCCACTCCCGCCCCAGAAGTGGTGGACCTCCCTCGGGTAGTACATATATGTCCATTCCTTGGTGTTCTTTGCCCTTGTGTCTCACCTTGCCTTTTATCTTCCCGATGGGGTATACTTTATGCCCCATGTATGTCTGCAATACTATCTCCGTATCCCGTAGGGGAATATGTTTGAATAACTTTTTGTAATCTTGCTTATTCATGACCGTCAACGCCGATCCGGTGTCCACTTCCATCTTCACTTGGACTTTTGCAATCTGTAGTGTGACCCAGATAGTTTGTCGGTCAGTTTCCTTACTCACATTGTGAATCCTCAGACTACCCAGTTCCTTGCTGTTGGAGTCTGAATCCGAATTCTGTTCATCTGAACTCTTCACAGTCACCTTATGTACCTTTCTGTACTTCTTCTGCGGTGACTTATTGTTGCTGGTCTTCTTTCCTGACCGGCATACTTTAGCAATGTGACCAAGCTTGCCACATTTTCTACATTCCTGGTTTTTAAACCAGCATTGGTTCTGGTCGTGTGTTGTCTTCCCACAACGATAACATTTAGTTGTACCCGAAGTCATTTGATCCACGCTGAGTACCGCTGTCTTCAGCTGCATTACCACCGTGCCTCTCGCTGCGGCTTCGTGCGATGCTGCAATAAGGACAGCCTTATCAAGTGTAAGATCGTTCTCTTCGAGCAGTCGCTTTTGTGTTTCTTCCTTCGACATCCCACACACGAACTTGTCTCTCAGTGCCTCTGTCAGATTTTCCCCAAACTGACAGTATTTTGCTAGCCTACGCAGTTCAACCAAGTACTCCGCGTTGCTTTCCTCTTTTAGTTGCGTTCTCACGTAAAATTTAGATCGTTCCGCTAACATCAGCGGTGTGGGGTTCAAATGATCCTTCAGGACAGCAACAATATTAGCGAAAGGCTGATCCGCCGGTTTAGCTGGTGATAGAAGATGCTTCAATAGCCCGTATGTCTTCGCACCCATTGAGTTTAGTAAGGTTAGAGCTTTATCATAATTTGCTATCTTATTGACCTTACAATATATCTCGATGCATTCTACATACGTGGCCCAATCTTCCACATCGGAATCGAAATCGTTGATGTTACCACGCTTAGGCATCTTCACAATCTTTCTGAGAACAACAACGAAATTTTTATTTACTTTTTAACTTTTTTTTTTCAAAAATGGCGGTTTCCCGCGCTTATCTTCTTCCCCGCCTCCGAGGATGGCGGTTTCCCACGCTTGTCTTCCTCTGGCGGGGGGTAAGCTTTGCCCTCGGGCGACGACCGCTGGCTTTCGGGTTTCGCAGCCTGCGCGCCGGCTTCAGTTTATTCTGAAGCTCTCCCGCTCGCTCGGGCTCTGTCTCTCCCTCAGCGGCTTTCAATCGCGCCTCCCCAGCCCTCTCGCAGTCCGGTCCTTTCCTCCCCGGCTGCGGCTGAGTTCTCCGCGGTTTTATTTATTTATTTCTTCCCGCGCCTTACGATCCCGGTCGCAGCGCCTCGCGGCCTCGGTAGCTGCCCGGCCTTTTTCGCCGGTTGCGGTCGAGCTGTCTCCCGACGCTGTTGCGTCTCCCAGCCCGCTTGTAGCCCGGTCTCTCACACCGGCTGCGTTCCCGCTTATACCGCGGCTTCCGTGCCCTACGCTGCCCCAGTCTCAGCGTCTCTGGCCCCGACTTCTGTCCGGCTCCTTTCCCCCGACCGTGGTTGAGTTCACCGCCCTTATCCTCCGTTTCTTTTTATTTTCCCCCTACTCACAGTCAACGTGGCCGACTTGCTTCTCGTGGCTGATCGGCTCACTCACCACCGTGGCAGAAGGGACGATCACTGCCTGTTGCTGATGGAAGGCTTCGTGTCTGAATTCTTCCTTCTTCCTTGCTCTGCAGACTCGAGTCTTCTCTCAGCAGAACGACGAGGGCGGATGCCTCTTCTCGACGCTCGTTAACTGCTTCGGATGTATCGCTGCCGCAGGGTAAGATCGAACTCGTCGCCACTGTAAAGTCTGTGTGTTATATGGCGAATTAATACACAGACTACAAGTGTAACTTTAACAGGACTTTACTATTCGAAGGTCAGGGCGAATCTGCCCAATAAATCCTTACACAGCACTTATATACCGGTGTGGTCACCACCGGTATTACAGTATACAGTAGCCAAGATAAAGTAGTGCAACCCTTAAAATAGTTCTCTTAAAGGTGGAACGTTACATACACTACAGCGCCCCCCTCCTTTCCGCCTGGCGCAACCAACGACAGGTAGACTGGAACCCTTCCCAGTCGCTGTGGGGCTGCTATTTAAAGGGGGCCTCTTTCTGGCTTTTTCTGTGGTAGACGTTTTTGCATCACTCGTTCTGAGAGAGAGATATTTTGAGAGAGAGAGAGACTTCTGCATTGAGTCAACGCTGTGTGAAGTAGTTTTGGCTTCTGACCATAACTTTGCAGATACTTTGGGTTTTGACTTTCATTACTTTGATTGCCAAGAGACTTTGGGGGCTGCACTAATTGGGGGTGTCATCCTGCGCCAGCAGATTCGGAGGCCACAGAGGCGCAGAGAGAGGGTGGCAATCATGGCCAGACGGAGGAGGGCCAACAGGCCTCTGTACAGGAGACCTTACCCTCCCTGGGCATTTCGCCAACAATTCTCCTACATTAATATGATGTCTGAGGAGCAGTGTTTGCGAAGGCTGCGCTTCAGCAAGGAGGTGGTCATTGAGCTCTGCCACCTGCTGCAGCCAGATCTGCAGCCTCAACTGAGGAGCAGGATGTCTCTGTCGGTGGCAGTGAAGATAACAGTGGCTCTCAACTTTTATGCCACCGGCTCATTTCAATCAGCTACTGGGGACATCGCCAATATCTCCCAGTTCGCGGTCCATTGCTGTATCTGTCAGGTCACAAATGCCCTCTATAAAAGGAGACGAGAGTACATCTCTTTCCACATGACCCCGGCCAAGCAGTATGAACATGCTATGGGCTTTGCGAGGATAGCAGCCTTCCCCATGGTGCAGGGCGCCATTGTCTGCACGCATGTGGCTTTGCGTGCTCTGCATGAGAATGTAGAGGATTTCCGCAACCGAAAGGCGTTCCATTCCTTAAACATGCAGTTGGTCTGTGACCACAGGCAGCTGAAACTCGCTGTCAATGCCTGCTATCCTGACAGCAGCCACGATGCATACATCCTGCGCCAGACTACTGTGGCAGAACTTTTCCAGGCACCGCATCACCCAGGTGGTTGGCTTCTCGGGGACAAGGGATAGCCACTGTGCACCTGGCTGATGACACCGCTCCGTACGCCCAACACCCCTGCTGAGCTGCGGTACAACGAGAGCCATTAAGCTACCAGGAACATCGTTAAGCACACAATCGGCGTGCTCAAGCAACGGTTCCGCTGTCTGGACCATTCTGGAGGAGCCCTGCAGTACTCGCCTGAGCGAGTCTCCCACTTTGTTGTTGTGTGCTGCATGCTGCATAACCTGGCAATCCTCAGGACCCAGCTAATGCCACCAGGCCTTGGAGCACCACCAGAGGAGGAGGAAGAGGAGGATGAAGAGGAGGAGGATGATCATCAGCAGCACCAAGGCGGGAGGGAGGCCCACAATGTAGAAACTGGAAGGGCCGTCCGTCAACGGCTGATAGCAAGCCGCTTCTAGGCCCCTGCTGAGGAAATGGCTTCTGCCTTTGAGAACAACATGAATGAAACCAACCCGCAACCCCTAAGCCGGCCAAGGCAGCAATGATTGCAAAGACCAAACATGTACATTTTGAATACAAAAACGTATTTATTTTACAAACTCTGTGTGTGTCATTTCCTCATGACAAATTAATAGAAAGAAACACAAAAAAACAGTCATTAACATAACTGGTTCTCACAACCTGGAGATAATGTCCAAAACACTAAACAAAAGTTTGACCACGAACCTCGACCTTTAATAAAAAAATGAACAACATTTTGTCACACCTCCTACTTTTTGCCCTTCGAGGGTGATCTCCTTCCCCTGCGCACTTCCCCCCTTCCCACCCTACTGCTCCTCCGTAATGGGACCCCAGTGGCTGCAGCAAGGCTGCTGGAAGGCTGCTGAATGTCAGAACCTGGGACTGCAGATGCCCTTGAAGGACGGCCTCGACCAGCTCTGGGCCTGGATGGCCCGCCTGCAGACTGCACCAACTCTGCATGGGCGGCAGCAGTCTGTCCTACAGGCGGTGGCAAGTGCAGTGGAGAAGTGACAGTGGTGGCAGCAGGAATGCTGTCATCTTGAGAGAGGACAGCAACTCCCTGCTCGACCGACACACTGGCACTCCCACAGGGCAGCACTTCAGCATCCGGAGCAATCTGCTGGAGCACAGATTGCTGGCCTGCTGCGGCTTGGTGAGAGCCCCGGGGAAATGTGTCCGAACCAGCGAGGATGGCAGCAGTCAGTGCTCTCGTGGCCTCAATCTGAGTCTGCATGAGAGCAGTCAGAGGTGCGATCATGGCAGCTAGTGACTGAATTACAGCACTAAACATTTGCGTGGCATCCGCCTGTGCTACAGCGAAGTGCTCCACACTCCTTGCCAGTGATTCAATGTATTCGGGCACCTTTCCCACTGCACCCATGAGCTCAGTGCACATGTCCACTGCCTGGGTGTTCATTTCAGCGATCAGCCGCTTCTCCTCTGCGTCCAGTGCAGCAGGACTCACTGGCCAGACTCTCCCTCCGGGGAGAAGGCCCCCGAGCTTCCCTACCCAAATCACGTTGCTGCAGCCCGCTGGGTCCTGGAGCTTCACCCTCATCAGAGCCTTCCCCCCTGCTCCCCTCCAGGGAAGGCGTGTACCCAGTGTGGGCATGGGCTTCCTCGGGAGAGGGTGGCGCTGATGCTCCGGCTTCATCTTCCTCCTCGTCTGCAGCTTCACTCCCACTGGCAGCTTGAGGGCCTGTCTCCTCAGCTGGTGAATCACCATCTGAAAGCAGGGAGGTACAAGAGTGGCTTTAGCGTGAGGTCAGGGTGGCAGTAAGGGAGGAATGAGTGCAGCGATTTAGTAAGTTGGATTGAAAGTGTCAAAGGCTGGGGTTCTGAGGAACAAGTGGAAGGAGAGATGACAAAAAGGTGATGACCATACCACTGCTGTCCAGAACGGGGTCGGCCTCTCCAGTGGCGACGGGACCGATCATCCGCCTTGCCACAATCCTGTGGACGCGCTCCTCAAGATCGCTGAGGGGTTGCAGCTGAGGCCGCCCTCCACCCGTCTGTTGCTGCTGTCTCCTATTATGAGATAGCTTGGCCTGCAAGAAAAAGGACGGCGTCTGAGTAAATATACAGCCATGGTCTTGCCTGATGTGCCTCCCATAGGTGAATAGCCCTTACTGTATGCAGCCATGGTCTTGCCTGATGTGCCTCCCATAGTTGAATAGCCCTTACTGTATGCAGCCATGGTCTTGCCTGATGTGCCTCCCATAGGTGACTAGCCCTTACTGTATGCAAAGTGTGGAATGTGCGTGTGTGTTTCATGAGAGGGCCATAGGTGTTGGATGAGTGTTGGGCATTGGGGTTTTAAGACCCTCTGGCCATAGAGTGAGGTTGAGATGGAGGGATGGAAAGGTATTGAAAAAAAGCCACTCACCCTGACGACCCGAGTGAGGTCGAACTTTTTTCTACATTGTATGTGGGTCCTGGGCACCATGCTCCTGGAGGAGACGCTCTGTGTCACCTCCCTCCACACTCTTCTGTAATCGCGCGGCAAAGGCCTCCTGCCCCTCTCTGGGTACAGTATTGATCTTCTGCGCTGCACCGCGCCAACCAGAGCCTCCAAGGCCCGCTCACTGAAGCGCTGTGCTCGCTCCCTGGCCCTCTCCATAGTCCTTGGCTGCAAGATTTAGGCACAGGCCTCTCCAGGCCGAGATTCAAGGCTCCAATGAGTAGGGTGTGGCTGGAGAGCAAGATCGACCCTCCCCTTTAAGAATTGTCCGGCGCCAGTGTGTCTGTGTTCCATGGCTAACTGACAGCACCTGCGCTGCGCCCGCGCTCTGAGGTAGCGCCTCGCTCCTCGGCCTTTGCGCCTTAAGAGAGGTGTGTAGCGCCTGATTTAGTGCTCCAATCACCTCCAGGGGCGATAAAAGCCAAGTTTGCTGTCGGAGGCGATAATTAACGCCAGGCGCTAAACTTTGCGCACGGCCGATAATTGCGCCCCAAACGGTGCGATACTGAATTTTCCCCCCTATATGTTTCAATAAGATTGCCTCTCATTCTTCTAAATTCCAATGAGTATAGGCCCAACCTGCTCAACCTTTCCTCATAAGTCAATACCTCATAAGGTACGGTTCCATGGGTATCAGCAACCATCCTGCAAATCACTCAACTGCCCATCTTACAGGCCTGATCGTAGGCAGTGATTGCCGGCAAGTTATTTGCCTGTGGAAAGCATCACAGCCAAAGCCAATCCCGCCTTCACCCAAAGCCCACACGTGCAGTTGCCATCAGGCGTCGCTGGTTAACTCTTGGGAGCTGGAGTGCTGACTGATTTTACCCCCTCACAACGATCAAGGGCACTGAGGCCAATTACATGCTGGCCTGACTGAGATCCGCTGACTGAATGCAGTCCAGGAATTGAGCCGGGAACCTGCTAACGTCCAGGTCTCAGTGCAACACCACACGGCTTAAAACATTAACTATATGAAGTAACAACAGAAAGTGCTGGGAGCACTCAGCAGGCCAGGCAGCATCCGTGGAGAGAGAAACAGAGTGAACGTTTCAGGTCTGTGACCCTTCGTCAGAACTGGAAAAGGTTAGAGATGAAACAGATTTTGAGCAGGTGCAGAGGCAGGGAAAGGGGGAGGGGAGGGGAGGAAGGAACTGAAGGAACATTCGGTGCTAGTGTAGGAGGCAGGAGAGATTAAATGTTGCAAATGGGGAGGGCAGAATCATAAACAGCCTGAAAAATGAGGGCAGGGATTATGGTCTGAAATTGTTGAACTCAATGGCCTAGAAATTGGGTTGGGGCGCCAAAGTGGCGCAAAAGTCGCCTGAGCGCAGGATTTAGCGCAGCGATCGGAGTGATACCGATCGCCAGAAATTCAGTTTCAGTGCCCCTCGAGGGAGACGGGGCGAGGCTCGAGGCGCTTCGCGTCCCTCTTAGGGCGCTGAAACTGATTAGCGCAGCGCAACGTGCCGCAGCGCCACATGCTGCGGCACGGCACGCTGCGGTACTGCAGGCCTTCCTCCCATTGTTAAGGGGGAGGGGCCTGCAACAGCGCGAGCCCCGATCGCGAGTGCCGGCAAATGAGCCCGGCACCAAGGAGAAGTGCCGGGCTCTCGGGAAACAGCCGGCAATGCCGCGGGGGGCGGGGGGTTAGGAGGCCGGGGACGGAGGTGCTGGCAGGCGGCCGGCGAAAAAGCGGCCGCCCCGCACCTCCACCTTAACTTGCGCCGCTGCCGGCACAGTAAGGCCCCGTGAACCGGGCGTGGGTAGCGAGCGGCGCAACTGCAGCGTTCGCTACCAAATATCGCGAACGGGGCACGAATGGGGCACTGCGCACACCGATGACGTCATCGGTGGCGGCGCAGCGCAAATGCCTAACGCCACCATTAGCGCCCCTACTGAATATCGCCGGAGACGCAGCCAGTGGCGCTACAGCCACTGACTGCCTCTTTAGGCGCTAACAGGTGGCGCTACTCACCCAATTTCTCCCCCAATGTTAAGTCCAGAAGGCTGTGAAGTGCCTAATAGAAAGATGAGGTGCTGTTCCTCGAGCTTACGTTGAGCTTCATTGGAACAGTGTAAGAGGCCAAGGACAGAGAGGTCAGAGCGGGAGTGGAGCGGAGAATTAAAGTGATGAGTGACTGGAAGCTCGGGGTCATAGTGACGATGTGAAGTCACTTTATTCAGTGGGCTATGACTTGAAAAAATACTCCACATACTCTCTTGCATATCCAAAACATTGACAGTAATTACGGAGGATAAATTTAAGTTGAGGTTGAAGTTGAGCTGGGACACTCTTGTCGATTAGCGAGCACTCATTGTCGAACCCTTCCCGTTAAATAAGGAAATAAATGAGAATTCTGCGTGTGGGGTAGGTGGGGCGGGGAGAAGAGATTCTACTCTGTGCGTTTGTTATCTTGCTCGTCAAAATAAAATGTTCTCCAGGGTTTCTGATTCATTAGCAAACGTTGTTGTCGGTTTTAAACAGCCCATTCGGGAACCCTGGACCGCACAGAAGCATGTTATCAAAGTGACAGACATCACACGCTGAAATGAAGCGTGACAACGCGGTCGCAATAATTGGGATGGTCAGCTCTACACGGTAGGGGTGCTCGCACAATTACAACAATGTAATAAGCAGCAATTCGGAGTTATAATGATAATATCTGCAAAGGCGGCTCAGGGTAAGTGCACAGCTATCAACTGGCATCAGCCTGTAAGAAAACGATCAGGCAGAAGGAGGCTTCTGCATCAAATTCTGCGCGTTTCACCTGCGTGGGGAAATTTTTTTTTTAATGCCTTCGGGTCCTTAGCCCCAGTTTTCAGATTTTGCAGCCTGACCCAGATTTGTAGGCTGCATGGGGGCACAATGACAAACTCTGACAGGAGACACGGAAGGAGAAAATTTCAAAATTCTCATCCTCGTTTTCAAATCTCTCCTCGCCCCCCCCTCCCTATCTCTGTAATCTCCTTCAGCCCCACAAGCTCCCCCGAGATCTCTGCGCTCCTCTAATTCTGCCCGCTTGAGCATCCCTGATTATAATCGCTCAACCTTTGGTGGCCGTGCCTTCTGTTACCTGGGCCCTAAGCTCTGGAATTCCCTCACTAAACCTGTCCACCTCGCTACCTCTCTTTCCTCCTTTAAGATGCTCCTTAAAACCGACCTCTGTGACCAAGCTTTTGGTCACCTGCCCTAATTTATCCTTATGTGGATCAGTGTCAAATTTTTTGTCTTAAAATACTCTTGTGAAGCGCCTTGGGACGTTTTACTACGTTAAAGGTGCTATAGAAATACAAGTTGTTGTTGTTGAGAAGGGGCAGACTGGATTGAGGGAACGGCTTCTGGACAAATCTTATAGGTGGAAGTAAAAATAAAACTGAATTGATTTAGAGAGGAAGTCAAGTGCGCCTTTAAAGTAGTAAAACTATTCCCAAGGTGCTTCACAGGAGCATTAACAGACAAAATTTGACACCGAGAAAGGTTTCGGGAAGAAATACCAGAGCTTAGGGCCCAGACGGCTGAAGGCACGGTCGCGATGGAAACGGGGCGCTAACAGGGGGCGCAAAGCAACCGAATATTTCCCTTTTTCTTTAAAAAAAAAAATCTCTTTCTTCTCAATTTTCTCCCCTTTTCCTCCTCACCTTTGCTGAAGACATTGACTCCTCACTGGGGTAGAGTTCCTGCTCCTGATCACTATCCAATGGCCCTTGATGGAACATGTGCATCTATGGGTGTTGGGAGAGGGCCGGGGTGGGTGAGAGCAAGAGTGGGCTTGGGCTGCGATAGCCCCAATAGTCAACCAGCCAACCAGTGGTCACTGTCCAGACTTACATATATGAAGAACGGCTACTCGGGGTGAAGTGCCAGAGAGCTGCCGGCGTCCCGTGGAATTATATCCCAGCACGAATCAGCGCCTTCAGACAAGGAGAGAAGATGAGTGGCAAGAAATATCCTGAAAGAAATCAACAGAAGCTGCCAGCCTACTTGTCAGGAGGGGGCAAACCAGCAGAGTCGCGTGGACTGCTCTTGTGTAACTGCAGCAATCGATTACACACTAGCGCATGGAAAGGGGGAGGTGATTAGGCTACTTATGATGAGAAAAGTGATGCATCGAGGCACAGGAAAAACTGCTGGATTTCTACTATCTGTAATAGATCAAAAAAAGAACGTGATGGTATGATGCAATTACATAGAATTACATCGAATCTACAGCACAGAAACAGCCGTTCGGCCCATCTGCTCCGTGCCGGTGTTTCTGCTCCACTCGAGCCTCCTCCCACCCCTCTTCATCTCACCCCCATCAGCACATCCTTCTATTCCTTTCTCCCTCCTGTGTTTGTCCAGCTTCCCCTTAAATACATCTATACTATTTGCCTCAACCACTCCCTGTGGCAGCGAGTTCCACATTCTCACCACTCTCTGGGGAAAGAAGTTTCTCCTGAATTCCCGATTGGATTTATTAGTGACTATCTTTATATTGATGGCCCCTAGTTCTGGTCTACATCTACCCTATCAAACTCCCTTCATAATTTTGAAGGCCTCTATCAGGTCTCCCCACAGCCTTCTCTTTTCTAGAGAAAAGAGGCCCAGCCTGTTCAGCCTTTCCTGATAGTTCCGGTATCAATGGTGCAGCATCAGGGACTGATACCAATACGTTCCGGTCTCTGAACAGGTTGTCTGAAGTACAATTTGATCGCCAACCTCCAGAGTGGAGAAGCAACCGACAGATGGCAGGAGGTCACCTGCTTGCCCTCATATTCAGGCAAATAAAAGAGCACTATATTGTGTGATGAATGGATAGGATAGGGGTTCACATCTACAATCCCCAGTGCCATTGAGTTTCCACTCCTAGGGCTGGATTTTGCCAATGGGGAGCTTTTGGAGGCGGGACTCCCACTTGTCGGGTCGATGTCCCGCCTCCATCAATTTCTGGCCAACCCATGCTATTTTCCCTTGATTGACCTTGTTAAGCCTGCCCAGCGTATGACGTTTCATCTGTCAAAAAGTTTTGACAGATGAATTGTCATCGTTTGACAGCTCTGTGAAGCTGTCAAACACTGACATTCTCTGTAGTTTGATGAGTTCTTGAGTTCAAGACCTCATCAAACCTCTTTCTTTTGCAGAAATGAGATGGTTATTTCATTGGAGAATGCAACGGCCATCTGTCATCTCTACCGCGGAGGTCCGAGACTCCCCGCATACCCACTGACTGAAGCCTGCAGGAAGAAACAAAGGTAAGTACGCTTTTACTAACATTTTGCATTTACCTCAGATACTCATCTCTCCACACTTGCACCCATCACTTACCTTCACACCACACTTTTGCACCCTCCCGACCCCCGCAGACCCACTACTCGCCTCGGTGACCCTGGCGGGTTTCAGAGCCTTCGGGAAGCCCGCACTTGTGAGGGCAAAAAGGAGATAATCCTATTTTCTGCCTGTTAACAGGCAGTTAAGCGCTCCCAAATTCTGCCATTTTCCCAGCAGTCCCGCCTCCAAACCCGCCTCCCCAGGGCTGGCTAAATCCAGCCCCTAGTCTCATCACTGGAGGTAATAGGGAAGCAAAAGACTGGACATTTTCCCATTCGAGGTGGTAAAAATCAGTAGATTTGTTACAAGCTGTTCCTAAAAAAATAATAGGTAAAGGGAGGGCAGTATTAAACGCTACCCTCCCTGGAACTGACAGGTTCCAATTTGCACCTGCTCTCCTAAGCAGGTGACTGGTCCTTTTTTTAATGTCTGCATGTCAGGTCCCTATTGCATTTTTTACTAGATGTGAGTTCTTAATTTGTTTTTAAACTTTCCTCTGGGCCCTCACAAAGAAAGTGTGCTGCGATCTCACGCCTCCCCGATAGCGGGACAGCCTGGCATACGATCCCACCACTTCCTTGCTGTTGACGGGAGGGTCGTTGTTCTGGACCGATGGACATTATGTGACATTCTGGACATTTTTACATGCAATAGCACCCTCTGGTGGTGGTTATTGTGTTAACAGTTTGTAAGCTGGAAAGGTCATTTGTTCCTTTCTTCCTGTGAGAGGTCATTTGACCTTCCTACCTTTCTTCCTGTTGATCCCAAGAAGCAGTTTTGCCAGGAAGAACCTGACTTGAGTAATGGAGAATTTGCTATGAGAGGTTCCATTTACAATCCAGTGTAATCTGACTTCATATGTTAGGCCAAACGCAATATCTGTGAGTATCTTTAGTTCTTAGCATAATAGCAATGTTGTCAGAGTAATATTTTGATAATACTATGTTTATAAAAGGTTAATTTTTAATAGTTACAGAAGTTAGTTCAAATGTTAGTTAGTTATACAATTAGTCTATTCTACTGTTGTAAATATGTTTATATCTTGTGTAATATCGAATGTGTAGTACTCAGTTTATGTACAAAACATACTTTGTCTTTGTTTACAGTTTCACAAATTTGTTCAAGTAAAGGCTTCAAACAGCAAACAGCTTCACGAAGAATTATTTGAATAGAATGTTTAACTTGCTGGATAACTAGATAGGAGCACGTCTAGCGCGGCCAGTACAGTCGTATCATCTTCCACTGCTTCCCATCGGCCAGGTCTCATTCTGCTGTGGGCGGGCCGGAAATTGACTTGCCAGGAGCACGCTGGTAGTTAAAATCCAGACCACCTTTTCCTTTTACAAATTCTTTTCCTCACAAACTTCTGTGTTTCTTTCTTCCCCCCCGCCCCGCCCCCGTACCCCCATCCACAAAGTCAAACAATATAGAGGCAGTAAGATCAGCCCAGATAATGAACCCTCAAATCTTTTCGGGATATTTAACAGCTAAAATATGTCTCAAAGCAACTCCTTATGAGAGGTCAACTGTCTGAAGTGCTGCAAGGGAACTATAATGGCATTTGTGTCTTTTTTTTATTTGTTTGTTCACAGGCCGGCGTTTATTGCCCATTCCTAATTGCCCTTGACAAGGTGGTGGTGAGCCACCTTCTTGAACCGCTGCAGTCCTTGTGGTGAAGAGTCAACCCCATTGCTGTGGGTCTGGAGTCACATATAGGCCAGACCAGGTAAGGACAACAGATTCCCTACCTTAAAGGACATTAGTGAACCAGATGAGTTTTTACAACAATCCAGTAGCTTCATGGTCACCATTACCGGTACTAGCTTTTTAATTCCAGAGTTATTTAATTAACTGAATTTAAATCCACCGTGGTGGAACTCACTTCTCGGGATCATTAGTCCAGGCCTCTGGATTACTAGTAACATAACCACTATGCTGTCGTACCTCTGATTCTTGTGTCTTTAACTCTTTCCTGACTTCAGCAAACAAGCATAAGTTGGGAGCAACCATTTCAGCAACTTCAAACCCATAGTAAAACCACAACATCACAAAGATAGGTTTGGATAAAGGTCACCTTTCAGCTCGTTCGAATCTCAAGTCTTGCAGAACACAAGCCCTACAGGCATCCCCTTACAGCGTCAAACTGTTTCATCGATGCTTGACCTGTGATGAAATATTCCATTAATCACTGCCTGTGACTGTGGTTGGTTTCAGGTTTCAGTTCCCTTACCTCAGTTCCGTCTCCTCACCATTGTATTGTATATTGTAATGTATTGTGTGTAGGGCTCCGCCCATACCTGGCCCCTATGTAAGCAAGCTCAGTCTGGCCTCATATCCAGTACTGCAGACCTCCAGATGGAAGATACCTCTCTCCACTGCGTGTTACCTTCTAAGTTAATAAAAGCCTTGTTTTGTTTCGCTAACATCGGGTCTCGGAATTATTGAGGCACATCATGACCCTTCCTGGCACCTGCTGATCACCTCTGCGCAAAGACATCTCTCTTGGTGTCTATCCTAGACTTCCTCCGACCCTGTTCTGTCCGCAGATCTGAAAGCATGTGTTTACTCTAAAAAAGGATCCCCTCTGACAAGTCTCTTTTTGAAGCTGAAGACCTCTAGCTTAGCTCATTGTTTCTCATGGCTCATCCCTCTCACACCGGGGATCTGCTTCGCTGCTCTGGCTGGCACCCCCCCCCCTTCTAGAAACTGAAAGGTCCTTTTAAATCACAGCAATCGCAACTGTACACAGCCCTCTAAGATCAATTAAGCGAGGCTGGCTAGTACAGGAGTGCACGGCAGGCTACCCAAGGGAAAAGAGACAAAGCAGTCCATTTCAAACAACGTTGTGTGTGAGAAGTGCTTGTTGCTCCCATGATCTTTCTCTCCTCCTGATCACAGATGCTGCAGAGGCGAATTGTAGTGGCCCCCAACTCAGATCAGTTAACTCAGCACATACGGCCAATTAAACCGGGAACCCTGTTGGGATTAGTGACACGCTGGGCAGCGCCTTCGCTTAACCACTATTTGAAGTGACTTCTGTGTTTAAAAATCCACCAGCCGGGGAACTGGGCTGTGCTCTGGATTCCTGAGCTTGGAGTTATCCTTTTCCTGGGCCGACTCCCTTGCTCGAAATAGTAGCTGGCCCGCGCCTGGGTTCTCTTTGATCTGCATCCCACCAGGATTTCCTGTATAATCCTTTTAGAGATGCTGCAGTCATAGAACTAATAGGGCGACAATGGCGCTGTCTCCTGGTTTCCCCCCCAAAGGCTGCAACAAAGCACACACAAGAGAGAGAAACAGGAAGCACATGCGCATTGTCTGTCATTCCTCACTTCGCATTACCCCAGTCACTCAAAGGTTCCAGACAGTTGTTTCAAGAAATGAGATGGAAAAGGGCTCAGTCAAGAGTTTCAATTCTAAGCTGCCCTTGTGGTTATACGAGTGATATTTCGAACATCTGGATGATACCATACGATATATTAAGCTCGAGCATTGCATTAATGCTGAACGCTTGTATCTGTCGTATTGATGCTTTCATGTAGATATTCCTGGTGAAGATATACTTGGATTTCTTCTCTCCCCCCCCTCTTCCCCATCACTTAGTCAAGATCAAGACTCCATTATGTCTTCTTCTTAGGCAGTCCCTCGGAACCGAGGGTGACTTGCTTCCACACTAGAAATGAGTTCTCAGGTGACTGATGAGTCCAATGTGGGACCTACAGTCTCTGTCACAGGTGGGGCAGACGGTGTTTGAAGGGGCAGGTGGGCGGGGTGCTTGGGTTGACGTGCGCTCCTTGTGCTGTTTGTGCTTGGCTTCCGCTTGCTCCCGGCGAAGAGACTCGAGGTGTTCGGCGCCTTCCCGGATGCTTCTCCTCCACTTTGTGCGGTCTTGGGCCAGGGATTCCCAGGTGTCGGTGGGGATGTTGCACTTTTCCAAGGAGGCTTTGAGGGTGTCCTTGAAGCGTTTCCTCTGCCCACCTGGGGCTCTCTTGCTGTGCCGGAGCTCTGAGTAGAGCGTTTGTTTTGGGAGTCTCGTATCGGGCATGCGGACGATGTGGCCCGTCCATCGGAGCTGATCGCGCGTGGTCAAAACTTCAATGCTGGGGATGTCGGCCTGAGCGAGAATACTGACGTTGGTGCGCCTATCCTGCTAATGGATTTGCAGGATCTTGCGGAGGCAGCGTTGGTGGTACCTCTCCAGTGCTTTGAGGTGCCTGCTGTACATGGTCCATGTCTCTGAAGCATACAGGAGGGCGGGAATCACTACTGCTCTGTAGACCATGAGCTTGGTGCTGGGTTTGAGGTCCTGAGGTTTGAGGTCCATTATGTAGTGAATTAGCAACAACTGGCATTCATAGAACACTTTTAATGTAGAAAAACCTATCAAAGCAGTTCACAGAGGTGTAATCAAAAAATGGACGCTGTGTCAAAGGAGGTAATAGGAGGGTGACCAAAGGCTCAGTTAAAAAGGTGGGTTTTAAGGAGGCCATAAAAGAAAGAAGGAGGTGGATAGGCAGAGGGGTTTACAGACGGCATTCCAGAGCATGCAAACCAGGTAGGTGAAGACACGGAAGCCAATGGTGGGGTGGAAGGAGCCGGGGATGCACAAGAGGCCAGAATCAGCAGAGTGGAGAGTACAGGGAAGGGGTGTGTGCAGGCCTGCGGGGAGTTAGGGATAGGGAAGGGTGACGGCGTGAAGAGATTTAAATATGAGGATGAGAATTTTCCATTTGAGGTGCTAGGGGACGGGAAGCCAATGTGGGCCAGCAAGGGCAGGGGTGATGGGCGAGTGCAACTTGGTGCAGAATAGGATCCGGGCCAGCAGAGATTTGGATGAAGTGAAGTATACGGAGGGTGGAGAATGGTCGGCCAGCTCGGAGATCCTTGGAATAGTTGAGTCTGGAGGTGACGGTTTTAGCAGCAGGTAGGCTGAGGTGGGGGCAGCAATGGGTGCTGCTGCAGAGGTGGAAGCTGTTGGTCTTTGTGAGAGAGAGGATATGGAGTCGGAAGCTCAACTTGGGGTTGAGTAGGATGCCTAGGTTGCGATCAGTCTGGTTCAGCCTAAGGCAGTGGCTGGGTAGGAGGATGGTATCTGTGGCAAGAGTATGGAGTCTGCCATAGGCAGAAAGAGGTTGTAGATGGATTTGGCTCTGCTTGGAGACCGGTCACCATTGGTGTCCCGCAGGGATCGGTGTTAGCACTGGTGCTATTTACTATTTTCATTAATGATCTAAACGTAGGTGTTGGGACAATGATCTGCAAGTTTGCAGATGACACAAAAATATGTGCTAGAGTCTGGACTGTAAAGGATGCTCGATTACGACAAAATGATTAGGAGGCGCTGAGGGCATTGGGTCTGGCGTGACTGGTGAATCATAGAATAGAATCATAGAATGGTTACAGCACAGAAGGAGGCCATTCGGCCCATCGAGCCCATGCCGGCTCTCTGCAAGAGCACTTCAGCTAGTCCCACTCCCCCGCCTTTTCCCCGTAGCCCTGCAATTTTTTTTCCTTCAGGTACTTATCCAATTCTCTTTTGAAAGCCACGATTGAGTCTGCCTCCACCACCCTTTCAGGCAGTGCATTCCAGATCCTAACCACTCGCTGAGTAAAAGAGTTTTCCCTCATCTCGCCTTTGGTTCTTTTGCCAAACATCTTGTATCTTTGTCCTCTGGTTCTCGACCCCTCCACCAACAGGAACATTTCCCTCTATCTACTCTGTCTAGACCCCTCATGATTTTGAACACCTCTATCAAATCTCCTCTCGACCTTCTCTGCTCCAAGGAGAACAACCCCAGCTTCTCCAGTCTATCCACGTAATTGAAGTAAATGACATTTAACTTAGCAAAGTGCAGTGTTATGAATGCGGGCAGGTCAAATGCTGAGCATGCATACGCCCTTCAGCGAAAAGAACTAAAGCCGGTGGGGAAAGAAAAAGATCTGGGCATTCTAGTGCATAGATCGCCAAATACTCAGGACCAATACCATGAAGCGAGAGCTAGAGTAAATACTGGACATCAAGTCACATGCTTTTGTTGGGCACAGCAGTCCCCACAGAAACAGTATTAGCACAACAAAATTAATAGCTTTGTGTTCATAGAATCATAGAAATTTACAGCACAGAAGGAGGCCATTCGGCCCATCGTGTCCGCGCTGGCCGACAAAGAGCTCTCCAGCCTAATCCCACTTTCCAGCTCTTGGTCCGTAGCCTTGTAGGTTAAGGCACTTCAAGTGCATATCCAAGTACTTTTTAAATGTGGTAAGGGTTTCTACCTCGACCACCCTTTCAGGCAGTTAGTTCCAGACCCCACCACCCTCTGGGTGAAAACATTTCTGCTCAACTCCCCTCTCCTGTTGTGGAGAACCTCTGGCATGGGAGGCCTGAAACTCCTTCACATAAAAACTGAGTGGTTGAAAACATTTGATGCCAACAACATGCCCAGATTAGTAATATTGAAGATTTTTTTTATTCGTGTATGGGGTGTGGGTGTCGCTGGCGAGGCCCAGCATTTATTGCCCATCCCTAGTTGCCCTCGAGAAGGTGGTGGTGAGCCGCCTTCTTGAACCGCTGCAGTCCGTGTGGTGAAGGTGCTCCCACAGTGCTGTTAGGAAGGGAGATCCAGGATTTTGACCCAGCGACGATGAAGGATCGGCGATATATTTCCAAGTCAGGATGGTGTGTGACTTGGAGGGGAACTTGGAGGTGGTGGTGTTCCCATGCGCCTGCTGCCCTTGTCCTTCTAGGTGGTGGAGGTTGCGGGTTTGGGAGGTGCTGCCAAAGAAGCCTTGGCGAGTTGCTGCAGTGCATCTTGTAGATGGTCCACACTGCAGCCACGGTGCGCCGGTGGTAGAGGGAGTGAATGTTTAAGGTGGTGGACGGGGTGCCAATCAAACGGGCTGCTTTGTCCTGGATGGTGTCGAGCTTCTTGAGCGTTGTTGGAGCTGCACTCATCCAGGCAAGTGGAGAGTATTCCATCACACTCCTGACTTGTGCCTTGTAGATGGTGGAAAGGCTTTGGGGAGTCAGGAGGTGGACTCCTGAAGAAGATGACGGCAGACAGATTGAGGTCACCACCATTCTTACATTACACAGCATTTGAGCAGCCTCCAGAGTGGCAATCTGCAATTGCCATGTAGCGTATGGACCCAGGGCAAACTGTGCGAATTACTGATGAGTTTTTAACTTGCATTCTCACTTCCAAATCCTGGTCTCCCTCCCAGCTTCCTGTACCAATGCCAGGACCAAACCCTTGTTTAAAAAATTTATAGAGAAGGTCTCACATCAGAATGACCCTCCCCATTTCACAGAAATAATCTTGACAATATGCCCCGGGTTTAAAATATTAATAATTAAGTTGAATTTTATATTTTATAATTTTTTTTAAAGAATTGAAGGAACGCTGCCACAGAATAAACTCCAAGTATGCAGGGGAGGTCAGTAATAATTTTGTGCGGCTCATGGCGACCTGTGTTAAGTCTGACACGCGCAGTATATGGGCTGGACATGGTTACTGACGGCTCCTGATCTTTCACAGCTGGAAGTGAAGGAACTCAAGAAGCAAGAGCTCTGTAACCCGGGGTGGGAGGCCCTTGTCAGCAGCGCCACCACGCTTCACTCCTCCCCCTCCTCACACTTTGCTGGCGCCACAGATATTTTGCGACCTTCAGCTATCTCACAGCATTTCGCCTCCACCCCACACAATTCACTCTACAAGGTAGATTTCTTTCACTTGGGGGGTGATTTTCTCAATGGGGAGCTTTTGGAGCCGGGACTCCCACTTGTCGGGTTTCAGTCCCGCCTCCAACAACTTCTGGCCAACCCACGCTATTTTCCCTTGATTGACCTTGTTAAGCCTGCCCAGCGGGCACAGCAGGCCAATTAAGGGAAAGCCGGTTGCAGAGAATGTCAACGTATGACGTTTCATCTGTGAAGCTGTCAAACAGTGACATTCTCTGTAGTTTGATGAGTTCTTGAAGTCAAGACTCATCAAACATCTTTCTTTTGCAGAAATTAGACAGTTGTTGCATTGGAGAATGCAGCAGCCATCCGTCATCTCTGCCGCGGAGGTCTGAGACTCTCCGCATCCCCACCGACTGAAGCCTGCAGGAAGAAACAAAGGTAAGTACACTTTTACTAACACTTTGCACTTACCTCAGATACTCACCTCTCCACACTTGCACCCATCACTTACCTTCACACCACACTTTTGCACCCTCCCAACCCCCGCAGACCCACTACTCGCCTCGGTGACCCTGGCGGGTTTCGGAGCTTTCGGGAAGCTCGCACTTGTGAGGGCAAAAAGGGGATCATCCTATTTTCTGCCTGTTAACTACCTGTTAACAGGCAGTTAATAGGCTTTAATCCCTTCCCGCCTCCAAGGAGACGGGACCCAGCGCAGGACGGCTACCCGCCTCCTGGGAGGATGGCACGGAAGCGGGTTGGGCGTCCGCCCCCAAATTCTGCCATTTTCCCGGCAGTCCCGTCTCCAAACCCGCCTCCCCAGGGCTGGCAAGATCGCCCCCTTACTTTCTGAAGTTATTTCTGCCCCTCTTCAAATCCCAATGTTATTGAGTCCTGTATGTAACTTAAGTGTCCAGTTTATTCACATTACACATATAGATGAAGAAAGCCATTCAATCTATCTTAGTTCAGCCACCCAGAAATTCCCTATAGTCCCTCCAACCCTTACTTTGCCTCCATTTCATATTTTGATTATTCTTTCTGTGAAGAACCTCCTGACTTCAATCCTAAATTGCTCGCTTACATCTGTTCCCTTGGCCTCCAGGCGTAGAGCCCAAATTTCCTGGGTCGGCAGAGGGCGTAAGTCAGCAACTGAGCCTTTATGGAGGGGCGGGATTTTTTTTTTTTTTTACGGGTCCAATGTACACTGGGGCTCCGTGGCAGTGATTCCATTGAGCTTCAGGGTGTGCTAAAGAGGTGTCTGCAGCCCCAGTGACAGCCAGATGCAAATGATGGAGTTACGACAGGAGACGCCACAACTTGCGCTGCTTGGGGAGTGAGCGGGAATATGGTATTGAGGTAGAGGATCAGCCACGATCATATTGAATGGCGGAGCAGGCTCGAAGGGCCGAATGGCCTACTCCTGCTCCTATGTTTTGTCAAGACCTGTACATCTAGGTGGAAATAGTTGGTTCAAGGGACACTGCTGATCTCAGCATGCTCCTGGAGACTTCCAGCCGCATCTTGGGAGTCACTGCAGATACTGGGAAGAAATGCCACTGTTATACTCAGGAAGCTGGAGTTTAGAAGAGTAAGAGGTGACTTGATTGAAACATATAAGATCCTGAGGGGTCTTGACAGGGTGGATGTGGAGAGGATGTTTCCTCTTGTGGGAGAATCTAGAACTAGGGGTCGCCCATTTAAGACAGAGATGAGGAGAAATTTTTTCTCACAGAGGGTGGTGAGTCTTTGGAACTCTCTTCCTCAGAGGGCGGTGGAAGCAGAGTCTTTGAATATTTTGAAGGCAGAGGTAGATAGATTCTTGATAAGCAAGGGGGTGAAAGGTTATCAGGAGCAGGCGGGAATGTGGAGTAATCAGGTCAGCCATGATCTTATTGAATGGCGGAGCAGGCTCCTGCTCCTAATTCATATGTTTGTATGTTCCCTTGCATTCTGCATTCCCCTTGGAAAGAATCACTGAGCTACTATCTGAGGGCTTCCTTTGCAGGCAAACAGAACAGCCATTTTGCATACAGCAGAGCACCACAAACAGCAATGAAATAAATGATCGGGTTAATTCTTCCTTTTGGCGTTGGTTGAGTGAACGATGTTGCCCATGATACCAGAAGAACTACCTGCTCTTCTTTGTATTGCACAGTACTGTGGGATCTTTAACATCTACCTGAAGCAATGGGCCTCAGTATGACTCTCAGCTGAAGGCCAGCGTCTCTAACAGTGCAACACTCCTTTGGTACGGCACTAAAGCTTCAGCCTAGATTATGTCCTGCAGTGGAGCTTGAACCCACACCTTCAGACTCAGAGGCAAGGGTGCTGCCAATTGAGCCAAGGTGATATTCAATAGGGGTACGATAGCATAGTGGTTATGTTACTGAACTAGTAATCCTGGAGACGTGAGTTCAAATCCCACCACAGCAGCTGCAGAATTTAGATCCAGTTAATTAAATAAATCTGGAATAAAAGGTAGTATCAGTAATAGAGACTGTGAAACTATGCCAGATTGTCGCAAAAACCCATCTGGCTCACTAATGAGGAAAGGAAATCTGCTGTCCTTACCCGGTCTGGCCTATATGTGACTCTAGACCCATAGCAATGTGGTTTGACTCTTAACTGCCTTCTGAGATGGCCTAGCAAGACACTCAGTTGTATAAGGTGGCTCACCACCAGCTTCTCAAGGCCAATTAGGGATGGGCAATAACTGCTGGTCTTGCCAGCGATGCCCACATCCCATGAATGAATAAAAAAAACTATTATCTATTTTATTCACATAAGCATGGGTCATCATTCCATGGCACAGTAAACTGGAGTACAGATAGATTTCATAGATCATTATTTATTATCAATTGCTATACGCACAGTTACAGTAAGTAAGCAATGAATTCAGCCACAGAATAATTTGCGTCAGAAATCTTTTGAAATGAAGACGCCAGATTATAATGATGCTGATGGTAATTCCCTTAATTCTGAAATGTATGCGGCTCCGATCATTAATAATGTCAGTGCAACAGCTCATTTAAAGGCACTGTTGTCAGCAGTGTGATTTCCCCCCCCCCGCCCTCAAGCTGTCAGGTGTTCCCAGCAGAGGGTGAGCTGCCAGTTTAAGACTCACAGTCCGTTTAAAAAAAAATCCATTCAACTTAAGACATTCCACATGTACCCATATCAACTCTTTTACACCCACAGGACGCTTCCCAATAAAAATGAGATTAAGGTATAAACAGTTTCCACTCAATCAGCGCCAGCCCCCTGGGTGTAGCTGTAACTTCTGTGCGAAAGATTCAAATCGCACATTGTAACACCTCACACCTATATCATTCCAGACAAAACAGGTCAAAATAATGCATGACTGGAATATAGCACTAAACACCATCCAGACCGTTGACCTATCGCCTGAGTTTTTTTAAAATTCGTTCCTGGGATGTGGATGGGCAATAAATGCTAATCCAGCATTCATTGCCCATCCCTAGTTGCCCTTGAGAAGGTGGTGATGAGCCGCCTTCTTGAACCGCTGTAGTCCGTGTGGTGAAGGTGCTCCCACAGCGCTGTTAGGGAGGGAGTTCCAGGATTTTGACCCAGCGACGATGAAGGAACGACCGATATATTTCCAAGTCAGGATGATGTGTGACTCGGAGGAGAACTTGGAGGTGGTGGTGTTCCCATGCGCCTGCTGCCCTTGTCCTTCTAGGTGACAGAGGTCGCGGGTTTGGGGAGGTGCTGCCGAAGAAGCCTTGGCGAGTTGCTGCAGTGCATCTTGTAGATGGCACACACTGCAGCCACGGTGCGCCGGTGGTGGAGGGAGTGAATGTTTAAAGTGAGGATTCAAACTCCAAAGGAATGACACAGCTGAGAATATCAGATCACGACATGAGTGGATATGAAGAAAGGATAGATGAATGGACAAATGCAATCCTCCAAGGCACAAGGTAATGCATTAACTAAACATATTCTTTCTAATTAGATCAGCTAAAATTCTAATAAATGCACATGCAATACATGTCAGCAAACATGGGTGCGACATAGAAAGCACCCAATGAGAAAAGACCACTTTTGTGTAGAGAGCAACACATTTCCTGTAAGATTCTGTAAGTTTCCTGATCCATATAGCTCAGATATACACAGCCTTTACCTATATAGCCTTTAAGGGAGCCTGAGGAGTTGGCATCATACAGCAGAATAAGATTTGTGTGATGCAGAAGCCAGTATTCCTTTTGCTAGCACCTCAGATGCACAAGTCAGCCAAGCATCTCATATACTGCCGATCTCCTGGATGACAAAGTACCTTTTACATTGTGTGCACTGCAGGTCTGCTAGTGAGAAGATTACACGGGCAGGAATGAGCATGGAATCTCCTTCTTAGGCAGTCCCTCGGAACCGAGGATGACTTGCTTCCACATTAAGAATGAGTTCTCAGGTGACTGATGAGTCCAATGCGGGACCTACAGTCTCTGTCACAGGTGGGGCAGGCGGTGGTTGAAGGGCCGGGTGGGTGGGGTGCTTGGGTTGACGTGCGCTCCTTGCGCTGCCTGCGCTTGGCTTCCGCTTGCTCCCGGCGAAGAGACCGAGGTGTTCGGTGCCTTCCCGGATGCTTCTCCTCCACTTTGTGCAGTCTTGGGCCAGGGATTCCCAGGTGTCGATGGGGATGTTGCACTTTTTCAAGGAGGCTTTGAGGGTGTCCTTGAAGTGTTTCCTCTGCCCACCAGGGGCTCTCCTGTCGTGTCGGAGCTCTGAGTAGAGCGCTTGTTTTGGGAGTCTCATATCGGGCATGCGGATGATGTGACCGGTCCATCGGAGCTGATCGAGCGTGGTCAAAGCTTCGATGCTGGGGATGTTGGCCTGAGCGAGAACACTGACGTTGGTGCGCCTATCCCGCCAATGGATTTGCAGGATCTTGCGGAGGCAGCATTGGTGGTACCTCTCCAGTGCTTTGAGGTGCCTGCTGTACACGGTCCATGTCTCTGAGGCATATAGCAGGGCGGGTATCACTACTGCTCTGAAGACCATGAGCTTGGTGCCGGGTTTGAGGTCCTGGCCTTCAAACACTCTCTTCCTCAGGCGACCGAAGGCTGCACTGGCACACTGAAGGTGGTGTGTTAAATAAATGTATACTTAAATAAATGCGCGTCCCTGACGATAATGAGGTGCGAAAATGTTCTTGGTGTCGGAAACCTCTGAGAAAATGTGCAATGTTCCATCGCTCTTCCACAATCTTATCTGCTGTACATATATTGCAAACATGGCACATCTGGTGCACGCTGTCTGTTACATTCCAAAAGAAAGTCTTCAAAAAGAAAAAGAAACAAAACATTTAAATTGTACAAAGCAACAGAAAAACACTCACTTGACACAACGGTAAGAATGTCTGTACCCTCTGAATAAACTTAACCAAAGAGAGAGAAATACTGGGTACTTCTGATCTGCAGCCTGAAAATGACATGCACTTTCCCACAACAACCACTTGCATTTATACAGTGCCTTTATCATAGAAAAATACCCTAAGGTGCTTCAACAAGCATAACATTTGCATCACAGGTGTGCCAGGCAATGACTAGCTCCAACAAGTGAGAGTCTAACCACCTCCCCATGACATTCAATGGCATCCCCCACCATCAACATCCTGGGGGTCACCATTGACCAGAAACTTAACTGGACCAGCCACATAAATACTGTGGTAACAAGAGCAGGTCAGAGGCTGGGAATTCTGCAGCGAGTGTCTCACCTCCTGACTCCCCAAAGCCTTTCCATCATCTACAAGGCACAAGTAAGGAGTGTGATGGAATACTCTCCACTTGCCTGGATGAGTGCAGCTCCAACAACACTCTAGAAGCTCGACACCATCCAGGACAAAGCAGCCCCGCTTGATTGGCACCCCATCCACCACCTTAAACATTCACTCCCTCCACCACCGGCGTACCGTGGCTGCAGTGTGGACCATCTACAAGATGCACTGCAGCAACTCGCCAAGGCTAATTCACCCCCCAGTTTTTGCATACTGACGTTCTGGAATAGTGTGTTGTGGTGTACTGAAGATTATAGTTAGGTTGGGTTCACTTGGATTTTAAAGCACCTTTAACCCCTTTCAGTGGGTCCCTTTGCTGTGGAATTCACCCCAGTACACTGCACGTGCGACACGATTTCAGAGTTACATTTATAGCTTTCTCAGTTTGGTCATGGAGCCTGCCGCCTTCGATGGCACTGGCAATGGGTCGACCCGCTGGCGATCCCATTGACTCGACCCAACCCAATCCCTTGTCGGCGCCATCAAAGGTGGCGGACCCCTCCTCGGGGAAGTGGGCAGCAGCTAGGCTGGGTAATTCTGGCAGTGGGCAGGCTGAACTCTGGGCAGAGTGGCACACTTCCCAGCATTGAGCAACCTCCACAGCGGCCGCCTCCAACTACTCCCTTGCCTTTTAAAGGTAAAGAGGTCACTCAATCAGCAGCGTAATTCAATGATACGCTTTAGCACCTCCCCACAACCTGCTTAACATTTGCAGGTGTTTGTTAGGCCTTTTAAACACAATCTCTTGCGGAATTAAGCGGCCTAATGATTTTTTGGGAATGCTGTGAATGGTTAGACACGGGTCTCTTACTGGCATAGATTTCTTACTTTCAGTTTAAGTGAGAGAATGTTCTTTTCTCTGTATCCCTTAAAATGTCCCTAAACAATCAGACCATGTTAGAAACAGTCAGAGGGAATAAAAATACAAATGAGCTAAAATCACATTGGGCAGTATGCATTAACATAGAGAAATCGGAGCAGGAGTCGGCCATTCGGCCCTTCGAGCCTGCTCCGCCATTCAATATGATCATGGCTGATCCTCTATCTCAATACCAGATTCCCGCTCTCTCCCCATACCCCTTGATGCCTTCTGTGTCTAGAAATCTATCTATCTCCTTCTTAAATATATTCAGTGACTCGGCCTCCACAGCCTTCTGTGGTAGAGAATTCCACAGGTTCACCACCCTCTGAGTGAAGAAATTTCTCCTCATCTCAGTCCTAAATGTCCTACCCCGTATCCTGAGACTGTGACCCCTCGTTCTAGACCCCCCCAGCCAGGGGAAACATCCTCCCTGCATCCAGTCTGTCTAGCCCTGTCAGAATTTTATACGTTTCAATGAGATCCCCTCTCATTCTTCTAAACTCTAGTGAATACAGGCCTAGTCGACCCACTCTCTCCTCATACAACAGTCCTGCCATCCCAGGAATCAGTCTGGTGAACCTTCGCTGCACTCCCTCTATGGCAAGTATATCCTTTCTTAGTTAAGGAGACTAAAACTGCACACAGTGCTCCAGGTGTGGTCTCACCAAGGTCCTGTATAACTGTAGTAAGACATCCTTGCTCCTGTACTCAAATCCTCTTGCAATGAAGGCCAACATAACATTTGCCTTCCTCACTGCTTGCTGTACCTGCATGTTTGCTTTCAGTGACTGGTGTACAAGGACACCCAGCTCCCTTTGTACATCAGCATTTCCCAATTAACGTGTTCCTATGGCACAGTGTGATTTCACCTCACTTGCCGATCACCTTTGGTAAAACAGGGGACAAAAGACTTTCACCCATTACTGTCTTAATGCGCTAATTTCATGCCAACTGGTTTTATTTCGGAAACAAATCCACATACAGGAAACTCTCATTTAAACGGCACCTAAATATCCGGAATTCTCTATTAACCGGCAAAATTCTCACTCTGAAAACAACACCTCAATAACCGGCAATGTTGCCGAGTCCGAGTCTCCCGCGGTGGCCGAGTTAGTCAGTGGGGGTAGTTCTCCAAACTGCCACTACTCGGCTTCTTGGCGCTGTCAGAAGTCGGAACACCTCAATACCCCTGTAACAGGAGTCCGACTCTCCCGCGCTGCCGGTAGTCTCTTCTGATCCGCCATTTTACAGGGGTACTGTGTGTCTCCCACGCTGCTGGTAGTCATTGCATTGCATTACCCTCAACTGGCAGTACTGTACTTAATCAAGCATCTTCCACCATCCATTTAACACAACATTCTGTAGGTGAGTACCCAATTACTGTATGCTGCACATTTCTTGATTTTTTAAATTTTTCTTTGTTTAAAAAATAGCCTCGGTAGATAACCCTCTCCTTCATCTGGAATCTTTGATCAACCGGCAACACGCCGGTCCCGTCGTTGCCGGATACCAAAGAGTTTCCTGTACATGCCTCAAAGCAGGAGAAAGTTCCTGAAACTGATTCCAAACACAATGTGAAGGGCTACAAAACAGCAAGAATATTCACCTCCTGTCACCCTTTGTTTGGGGCAGTCTGATCAGTGCTTTCATACATAAAACAGTTCAATTCAAGGTACAATTCAATATTACATCTCTCACGGTGCAATTTTTCAAAAAATATTTTTTTAATTGAATATTACAAAGTTTGATGAGAGAGCTAAGCTGGGATGTGGCGACTCTAGTCAAACTCCCTTATATATCGTATCGACCTGTTCATTGGGAAACGACTTGGTTAAACATAAGCTCAAGTGCGACGGCAGTGATGCAGAAGGGATTTCCCTTTGCAGGGAAGGAAACAGCTTGTTTCGTGTTAACAGGAAAAAGCTAACGTTATCTTTACTCACACTTGGCAGGCAGGCAGTAGCCGCTGGTAATCTTAGCATCTCCGGGGCTGCACCCTCCCAGCGTACTGCATTCCTTCTGTAGCAAGGGCCCTGCTGCCAGGTGGATCGAGCCATCCACTGCAAAAAGAGAAAACACCAGTCAGACAATGCAATTTGTGGAGTGATCACTTCTCAGGTCCGGAGTGTGGCAGCACCCGCGAGGGAGTGACCTGGCTGCATCACAGGCAGGCGTGCTCAAATACACAGTCCCAACAAAAACCCTCATCCGACACAATATGCTTGACGTAAGAAAACTACTAGGCACTTGGTCTCAGCATTAAACAAAGCTTTAATCAACTGTTTTACAACATGGAGGTCTAGTTGTGTCCTTCACTAGTTCCTGTTAAGAATGTCCTGCGCAAGCTGGGCCCGTGCCTGAGTATTTAGACTCTCCCTGGACAGCGCCACACGTAGGTCGCTCAGTATTATTCCATAAGTCTTTCTTTCATGAATGACTGATTCATGTCAATGCTCCACGTAAGCAATTTTTTTTTGACGTTTACAGCAACTGCATTCCTAAATCGCCGGCAGATCCGCTTGCTCCCACCCACCCAAAACGCTTCAGGTGGCAATTTGTTTCTGCGTTCCACGGCTTCTTTACATAGTAGTAACAGCACAGAAACAGTCCATTCAGCCCAACACGTCCATGCCAGTGCTTATGCACCACACGAGCCTCCTCCCACCTTCCGTCGTCTCACCCGAGGAACATATAATTCTTCTTGTCAACTTTTTAGTTTTCCCCCTCTAATTTATTCCCTCTTTGCTAAACATAAGAACATAAAGATCATAAGAAATAGGAGCAGGAATAGGCCACTTGGCCCCTCGAGCCTGCTCCGCCATTCAATAAGATCATGGCTGATCTTGGGCTCAAAGCCACTTCCCCACCCGCTCCCCATAACCCTTCACTCCCTTATCTTGCAAGAATCTGTCTATCTCCACCTTAAATGTATTTAATGACCCAGCCTCCACGGCTCTCTGGGACAAAGAATTCCACAGATTCACGACCCTCAGAGAAGAAATTCCTTCTCATCCCAGTTCTCAAAGGGCGACCCTTTATTCTGAAACTATGCCCCCGAGTTCTAGATTTCCCCACGAGGGGAAACATCCTCTCTGCATCTACCTTGTCGAGCCCCCTCAGTATCTTATATGTTTCAATAAGATCACCTCTCATTCTTCTAAATTCCAATGAGTATAGGCCCAACGTGCTCAACCTTTCTTCATAAGTCAACCCCCTCATCTCAGGTACTGCCATTTGTTGAGGTGCAGTTTAATGGGCACTTGTTGCTGTCCAGTACTTCACCCAAGTGATTAGTCTTCATGTGCTAGTCTAGACAACGAGTGTTGGCAGGCCATTTAATCGCAGGGCATCATGGCTGATCCCAATTCCATTCCTGCACAAGGACCACGCAGGCATGCGTTCCACCAGGTGTCACAGGGCAGTGACCAGGAATAGAACTCTATTAACAGAGCACAGGAAGATAGAGCTTGCATTTCCACAGCACGTCCCACAAGCAATCAATTACTTTTCAAGTGTAGTTAATCTTGTTATGTAAGCAAACAGAGATCTCTTGGGAGGATGAAACTATGGAGACTGAGGGTATATCATGGAGTGAAACACAGAGCACCAGTGACTGGTAGGAGGTGGGAGGGGATGATGAGGAACCAGCCATCTCTTCACTGGAGTGGATGGGGTGCAGCCACAACAGGCCTCAGCTGAAAAGCCCAGGTACCCAGTCTACCAATTACAATTCGGGAGTGCAGATAGAAACATAGGGGATAGGAGCAGGAGTAGGCCATTCAGCCCCTCGAGCCTGCTCCGCCATTTAATGAGATCATGGCTGATCATCCAAATTCAGTACCCTGTCCCTGCTTTCTCCCCATATCTCTTGATCCCTTTAGCCTTAAGAAATATATCTAACTCCTTCTTGAATATATTTAATGAATTGGCCTCTACTGCCTTCTGTGGTAGAGAATTCCACAGGTTCACCACTCTCTGGGTGAAGAAATTCCTCCTCATCTCAGTCCTAAATGGCTTACCCCTTATCCTTAGACTGTGACCCCTGGTTCTGGACTCCCCGGCCATCGGGAACATCCTTCCTGCATCTAGTCTGTCTAGTCCTGTTAGAATTTTATAAGTTTCAATGAGATCCCCTCTCATTCTTCTAAACTCTAGCGAATATAAGCCTAATCGACCCAACCTCTCTTCATACGTCATTCCTGCCATCCCAGGTATCAGTCTGGTGAATCTTCGCTGCACTCCCTCCGTGGCAAGAACATCCTTTCTCAGATAAGGCGACCAAAACTGCACACAATACTCATGGTGTGGTCTCACCAAGGCCCTGTACAACTGCAGCAAGACATCCTTGCTCCTGTACTCGAATCCTCTCGCTATGAAGGCAACGGAAACAGTCTCCTTCTCATGTGTTGCTGGTCGTGGACGTTGAAGTAGTCCACGCCCTGCATCTTCAAGACAATGGATTGATGCTTGCTTGGCACCCCGTCCACCACCTTAAACATTCACTCCCTCCCCCACCAGCACACCGTGGCTGCAGTGTGTACCATCTACAAGATGCACTGCAGCAACTCGCCAAGGCTCCTTCGGCAGCACCTCCCAAACCCGCGACCTCTTCCACCTAGAAGGACAAGGGCAGCAGGCGCATGGGAACACCACCACCTCCAAGTTGCCCTCCAAGTCACACATCATCCTGACTTGGAAATATATCGCCGATCCTTCATCGTCACTGGGTCTTCACTCAGAGGGTTATGAACCTGTGGAATTCTCTACCACAGAAGACTATGGAGGCCAAGTCACTGTATATATCTAAGAAGGAGATAGATTTCTCGACACACATGGCATCAAGGGGTATGGGGAGAGAGCGGGAATATGGTATTGAGATAGAGGATCAGACATGATCATATTGAATGACGGAGCAGGCTCGAAGGGCCGAATGGCCGACTCCTGCTCCAATGTTTCTATGTTTCTATGGGCCAATATCCTGGAAGTCCCTCCCTAACAGCACTTTGGGAGTACTTCACCACACGGACTGCAGCGGTTCAAGAAGGCGGCTCACCACCACCTTCTCAAGGACAATAAATGCTGGCCTTGCCAGCGACGCCCACATCCCAGAACAAACAAACAAAATGAAGAAAGTACGTCAGAGCATGCAGAACATCCCTGGTGAAGGTGCCCAGGAGATTGCTGCAACAAGAAAAGGTCAGGGGGAGGTTCGAAGGGTGAATGTTGCATCCAGAGTACAGGCATGACTGTTTCCAAAGGCTTTCGGCACTTAGTTGAGACGTTTTGTTCTGCTGTCATGTAGACCATAACCCCAACCGAGCCCGTGCCCAGCACAAGTGAGGTGCCAGGGATGGTCGTAGATGCTGCCACTTCTCATGATGCTGACAATGTTGCTACATCAATCCCAACACCTTCCCATACCAGCACAGGAGGGAGCCTCTGGGACAGACAGGCATTGAACGCACAAGCAACGCGACATTGGAAGCAGGTGCTGCAAGGACACCAATAGCAGTGAGATGACTGCCTCCTTAGTCCTCAATCAGTCAAGTCCCAGCCACCAAACTCAAAACCTCATGACACTAAGGTAGGTTCATATCTGAATAAGATTCAGCACAATGATAAGAAATATTAATAATAGGACATAATAGAGAGACAGTCTGTAAATGTGGATAGCTTTGGCTGATGGGTGCATTTATGGATTATTTCTATCTAGGCTTTCGGGGTCTCTGTTTATCTGTTCAGGAAGATCTGCACGTGTCCTTTCCCTGAAAGGGTGGGTAGTGTTCTGCAACTTTGAGTTCTGATGATTTGTGAGCATTGCAAAGGCTTCTCAACATCATTGTGGGCTCTGGAGATGGGCTGTGATGTAAGAAAACTACTGGGCACTTGGTCTGAGTATTAAACAAGGCTTTAATCAACTGTTTTACAACATGGAGATCTAGTTGTGTCCTTCACTAGTTCCTGTTAAAGAATGTCCTGAGCAAGCTGGGCCCATGCCCGAGTATTTATACTCTCCCTGGACAGCGCCACCAGCAGGCCGCCCAGTATCATTTCATAAGTCATTTCCACATGAATGACAAGATTCATGTCAGGGTGTATCCTATCTAATGGAAAACGTTGTTGATAACTTCCTGTCGAATGTCACCTACTGCTGGCAACTGGTTGTCCTCTCTCTCTCCTCGGTGCCCTCACCATGATGAGGGGTTGATGGCTTACACCCCCTTCAACAACAACAACCTGTATTATATAGCACCTTTAACAGAGTAAAACATCCCAAGGCGCTTCACGGGAGTGTTATAAAACAAAATTTGACACCGAGCCACATAAGGACAGGTCCTTGGTCAATGAGGTCGGTTTTAAGGAGCCTCTTGAAGGAGGAGGGAGAAGCGGAGAGGTTTAGGCAGGGAATTCCAGAGCTCAGGGCCCAGGCAGCTGAAGGCACGGCCACCAATGGTGGAGCGATTAAAATCAGGGATGCTCAAGAGGGCAGAATTAGAGGAGCGCAGATATCTCGGGGGTTGTGGGGCTGAAGGAGATTACAGAGATAGGGAGGGGGCGAGGCCATGGAGAGATTTGAAAACAAGGATGAGAATTTTAAAATCGAGGTGTTGCTTAACCGGGAGCCAATGTAGGTCAGCAAGCACGTCTGCGAACGGGAAGGTTCCTAACTGCACAATTATGCAACGTGCAGCCGGCCATTATAATTCTTGAGATTATTGCTGGGTTGTATTGCAGGGGGGTCCCCCCGACCTATCCGGGCAACAGAAGCAGGACTTCAGGATACCAAGGAGCCTCTTCAATAATGAAACAGGTAGAAATAAAAGCTTCAGAGAAGCTGTTGTCACTCTCGGTTCCCAAGTGATGCAGGGGTGCCACCAGCCAGGGTTGAAGTGGGTAACCCTGGTCTGCCAGCAACCATGCTGACATATATTGCTCTGGATGAACAATGCTGACTTTGATTAGTCAGAGAACGAAAGGATCATCTCCGCTTCCAGGGCAGCAGAATGATGTGGCTGGTGTCACTCACAAGCGATGAAAACCCTCGCTGATGGTGACATTTAGGGAGCCTTCAGTTGAGGCCTTTAAATGTCACACTGGCGGGCATCACTTGGGGAAATCCAACCACTTGATAAAATGTTCAATCCCTCTGCTCTGGTGGGGAAGGATATGAAACCGGTGTCCTGCCTGAACGGAGCATTCGTCTCCAACTTAGAAACATAGGAAAATAGGAGCAGGAGTCGGCCATTCGGCCCTTCAAGCCTGCTCCGCCATTCAGTATGATCATGGCTGATCCTCTATCTCAACACCATATTCCCGCTCTCTCCCCATACCCCTTGATGCCTTTTGTGTCTAGAAATATATCTATCGCCTTCTTAAATATATTCAGTGACTTGGCCTCCACAGCCTTCTGTGGTAGAGAATCCCACAGGTTCACCACCCTCTGAGTGAAGAAATTTCTCCTCATCTCAGTCTTAAATGTCCTACCCCGTATCCTGATCCTGTGACCCCTCGTTCTAGACCCCCCAGCCAGGGGAAACATCCTCCCTGCATCCAGTTTGTCTAGCCCTGTCAGAATTTTATACGTTTCAATGAGATCCCCTCTCATTCTTCTAAACTCTAGTGAATACAGGCCTAGTCGACCCAATCTCCCCTCATACGACAGTCCTGCCATCCCAGGAATCAGTCTGGTAATGCAGTTGTGCACTGCTTGATTCTCTTGTGTCACCTGAGGCTACCTGGAAACATCTGGCTGCATAAAAATTTAGAGCTGCTGGCACCTTTAAACACACTGACAAAGGATTTTCGGTAAAAAGCTCTGCTCGGTGATAAATGCTGTATCCTCTTACTTCTACATTCTTTTATGTACAGTACTGCGGTAGACGCTGCTCTTGGCTCGCAGTTCAGCCTACTTCTTTGAGCATCTCAGCAAATGGGATAGGTTTCAATCCGAGAGAAATCTGCTGCTCGCTGTCCAACGCAGGCTGCACGGAGACGAGAGCTGATCAAGAGGGGGAATACTTTGAAGAAGGGCTGACGCGTTTCGCACAACGACCTGAGTGAGAGGCAGCTGCTGCGTGGCCAGCAACCCGCCTTGTATTGGCGCAGGGAGATTAGCCTCTGTCTGGCCTGCAATATTAGCAGCTGTTTCTCATTTTTTGCTTCACCGAAAGAGCGAACACTGCCTGCCGACTCTTTCACACGTGACAGCCAATCTATTATGCCGAACTGCCGATAACAACCCTTACAAAACGCAGAGCGGCCTTCATTTTTTAATCGTGGTTTTCCCTCATGCTTCCTTCCTACAGCAATGCCCGTGGAGATTTGTGACGTAAGAAAACTACTAGGCACTTGGTCTAAGCGTTAAACAAAGCTTTAATCAACTGTTTTACAACATGGAGGTCTAGTTGTGTCCTTCACTAGTTCCTGTTAAGAATGTCCTGTGCAAGCTGGGCCCGTGCCCGAGTATTTATACTCTCCCTGGACAGCGCCACCAGCAGGCTGCTCAGTATTATTTCATAAGTCTTTCTTTCATGAATGACTGATTCATGTCAATTTGCGCCTCTCGTGATGCACTTCTGAGATTGGCCTCTCTAACCGCATCTGACTTGATTGTGTTTAAGAGAGTTCTCCCGGCATCCTGGCCAAAGTCCCTTCCTCGAACAACATCACCCAAAAAAACAAATAACAGGTCGTTTATTTCATTTTTTGTTTCTGGAATCTGGCTGTGCACAAACTGGCCACGTTTACTCCTACGTGACAACCGGTGACTGCCTTTCATTTCATTTCACTGGATGTGCAGCCCTTTGAGAGGTCCTGAAGACATGTTAAGGCGTTATGAAAATGCAGGTTCTTTCTTTTGAGGGGTGCGGTCACAACACTAAAGTGTTGTACAAGTCAGTTTTCTTTTATTTTGTAAAAGAAAAGCAAAGGCGTGCATTTATATAGCGTCTTTAATGACCCCAGGATGTCCCAAAGCGATTTACAGCCAATGAAGTACTTTTGAAGTATATTTGCAAAATACTGCGGATGCTGGAAATCTGAAACAACAACAGAAAATGCTGGAAATACTCAGCAGGCCAGGCAGCATCCGTGGAGAGAGAAACAGAGTTAACGTTTCAGGTCTGGGACCCTTCATCAGAACTGGAAAAAGCTGGAGATGTAACAGATATTAAGCAGGTGCAGAGACAGCGGGGGGGGGGGTTAGGAGGGGAGGAAGAAATAGAAAGAACATCCTGTACTTTTGTAAGAGGCAGGAAAGATAAAATGTTGCAAATGGGAATGGCAAAAATCACACCATGAAAAATGGGGGCAGGGATAATTAGCTGAAATTGTTGAACTCAATGTTGAGTCCGGCAGCCTGCAAAGTGCCCAATCGAAAGATGAGGTGCTGTTCCTCGAGCTTACGTTGAGCTTCATTGGAACAATGCAATAGCCCGAGGACAGAGAGATCAGAGTGGGAGTGAAGCGGTGAATTAAAGTGACAGGCGACCGGAAGCTCAGGGTCACCCGTACGGACTGAACGGAGGTGTTCCGCAAAGCGGTCGCCCAATCTGCGTTTGGTCTCCCCAATGTAGAGGAGACCGCATCGTGAGCAGCGAATACAGTATATTAAATTGCAAGAAGTACAAGTAAATCGCTGTTTCACCTGGAAGGGGTGTTTGGGGCCCTGGACAGTGGGAAGGGAGGAGGTAAAAGGGCATGTGTTGCATCTCCTGCGCTTGCACGGGAAGGTGCTGGGCGAAGGGGAAGGGGTACTGGGGGTGGTAGAGGAGTGGACCAGGGTGTCGCGGAGGGAGCGGTCCCTTCAGAATGCTGAAAGGGGAGGTGAGGGGAAGATGTGTTTGGTGGTGGGATCACGCTGGAGGTGGCGGAAATGGCGGAGGATGATCCGTTGAAGGTGGAGGCTGGTGGGGTGAAAGGTGAGGACAAGGGGAACCCTATCGTAGTTCTGGGAGGGAGGGGCAGGGGTGAGAGCAGAAGTGCGGGAAATAGAACGGACACGGTCAAGGGCCGTGTCAACCACGGTAGAGGGGAATCCTCGGTTGAGGAAAAAGGAAGACATGTCAGAAGCACTAGTATGGAAGGTGGCATCGTCAGAACAGACGCGGCGGAGACGGAGAAACTGGGAGAATGGAATAGAGTCCTTACAGGAAGCGGGGTGGGAGGAAGTGTAGTCCAGGTAGCTGTGGGAGTCGGTGGGCTTGTAGTGGATGTTTGTTGAAAGCCGATCGCCAGAAATGGAGACGGAGAAGTCAAGGAAGGGAAGGGAAGAGTCGGAGATGGACCATGAGCTGGGGTGAGCCCGGCGTTGCCGAGGCTTTTTCGAGGGCATGTTGTTATTGGAAGAGAGAGAGAGAGCGACTGGGGGGTGGGGGGGCGGCAGAGAGAGACTTGGGGGGGGGAACAGAGAGAGACTGCGGGGGGGGGAACAGAGAGAGACTGGGGGGGGGGAACAGAGAGAGATTGGGGGGGGAACAGAGAGAGACTGGGGGGTAACAGAGAGAGACTGGGGGGAGGGGGGAACAGAGAGAGACGGGGGGGGAACAGAGAGAGAATGGGGGGGGAACAGAGAAGCTCCCCCCCCCCGCGATTTCCCGAGGCTCTCCCCCCCCCCCGCGATTTCCCGAGGCTCTCCCCCCCCCCGCGATTTCCCGAGGCTCTCCCCCCCGCGATTTCCCGAGGCTCGCCCCCCCCGCGATCTCCCGAGGCTGTGTGCTGGCGTCACGGGGGCCGTGCGCATGCGTGCCGGCGTCAAGGCGGCTGCGCAACTGGCGGCCTCTTCATTTTTTTAAAACTCATGCGTGCTGGCGTCACGGGGTGGCGGGCCGTGCGCATGCGTGGTTTCAAGACCGCCGGCGTGCCCCGTTGCCAGGGTAACGGGGCCGTGCGAATGCGTGCCGTCGTCAAGGCGGCCGCGCAACTGGCGGCCTCTTCTTTTTTTTTTAAACTCATCTTTCGCCGAGTAAGAGGAGATTAAATAAATAGAGAGCAGCAAAAGAGGAGGAGGGAGTAGGAGTCGCTCGGTAGGCCCATGCAAGAAGGACGGTAGATGTGAATAGGAGGCAGGGCTCGGCTGCCGGTTAACTAAGTGGCCCCTCGGGTCGGACGCAGGCCTGGTCTCGAACGAGGAGCCAACTGCCCTGCCCACCGCGTGCGCATTTGCTAAACACAATTTAAAACACAAATAAATTGTTATTTAATTCCCTAACACATCATTAAAATATTTACCTTAGTTCCCTAACACACAGAAAGTGTGGGGGAAAAAATCGTGAAAAATCAAGATGGCGGCCACTCACCTCGGTTCAGAAGGATAAGGCCGCCCACACACGCACCGATTGGTCGACCGATCAGGTCACCGAAGCGTAGGATTGGTCAATCGTCGAGTCACTCGACACTCAACTGTAGGACGGCACGCGCCAGGAACCCGCCGTACGATTGGTCGACCTCGACGTCACACGGTTGCTAATGAGATGCTAATGAGCGGAACGCTGAAGGTTTTTCGGATACCGCGGGCGCGGTTTTTGTCCGGCCGAAACGTAAATACGCCTATGATCGGTCCGGAATCGCAAGCTTTCTTTTGAGGTGACGCGCGCGTCGGTACGCTCTGTAACTTTCAAACGTATAGAACACGGACAGACAGACAGACAGACAGACAGACATCAGGACAGACAGAAGAGCCGCTTTATATATATAGATGAATTGGCCTCAACTGCCTTGTGTGGTAGAGAATTCCACAGGTTCACCACTCTCTGGGTGAAGAAATTCCTCTTCATCTCTGTCCTAAATGGCTTACCCCTTATCCTTAGACTGTGACCCCTGGTTCTGGACTCCCCCGCCATCGGGAACATCCTTCCTGCATCTAGTCTGTCTAGTCCTGTTAGAATTTTATAAGTTTCAATGAGATCCCCTCTCATTCTTCTAAACTCCAGCGAGTATAAGCCCAATCGACCCAATCTCTCTTCATACATCATTCCTGCCATCCCAGGTATCAGTCTGGTGAATCTTCGCTGCACTCCCTCCGTGACAAGAACATCCTTCCTCAGATAAGGCGACCAAAACTGCACACAATACTCAAGGTGTGGTCTCACCAAGGCCCTGTACAACTGCAGCAAGACATCCTTGTTCCTGTACTCGAATCCTCTCGCTATGAAGGCAATGGAAACAATCTCCTTCTCATGTGTTGCTGATCGTGGATGCTGAAGTAGCCCACGCCCTGCACCTTCAACACAATGGATTGATGCTTGATCGGCACCCCGTCCACCACCTTAA
Organism: Somniosus microcephalus; assembly: GCF_052327205.1. Lineage (NCBI taxonomy): Eukaryota > Metazoa > Chordata > Chondrichthyes > Squaliformes > Somniosidae > Somniosus > Somniosus microcephalus. The sequence continues at coordinate 85,438,176 of NW_028225180.1, forward strand.
ACATTCACTCCCTCCACCACCGGCGTACCGTGTCTGCAGTGTGTACCATCTACAAGATGCATTGCAGCAACTCGCCAAGGCTTCTTCGGCAGCACCTCCCAAACCTGCGACCTCTTCCACCTAGAAGGACAAGGGCAGCAGGCACATGGGAACACCACCACCTCCAAGTTACCCTCCAAGTCACACAGCATCCTGGCTTGGAAATATATCGCCGATCCTTCATCGTCGCTGGGTCTTCACTCAGAGGGTGGTGAACCTGTGGAATTCTCTACCACAGAAGACTATGGAGGCCAAGTCACTGAATATATTTAAGAAGGAGATAGATTTCTCGACACACATGGCATCAAGGGGTCCCCTCTCATTCTTCTAAACTCTAGCGAATATAAGCCTAATCGACCCAATCTCTCCTCATACCGCTTTCAAAACAGTTACATAGAATTACCATCAACTCCAGCAATCCTTTTTTTTCTCCCCGACCTACTTGTTAGTTTAAAAATTCAATGTTAATGTTATGACACCGGTTTGAACAAGTTAATGATCTTGACAGTTGCAAGGAAGCCCAAGCACTAACAGCAGCTGCGATTATAGACTTAGTGGGTTAACAATAGTGCCTCTGCTGAGGTTAATTCATCTCTCGCACACTGTCGGGCTCCTTCGAGGTAACTCCTCTGGGTTCATTACCCAGATCCTGAAGGTGAGAATGAGGAAAAAAAAGAAAATAACTCAACGGAAATAAAAGGTGAGAACGCTAAGTCGGCTAGCAGAGATAATATCAGTACCACAACAACACCGTCAGTACTTGACAGGGCTCCATGCTGCATCTCAGGTTTTCTGTCTCATTAGCAGTTTAGCTCCATGGTGTAATTAAGATAATGACGGGAAGGGATTTAATTGTTCCTCATTGCTGACCTGTCAGTAATGAGATACACTCGAGTATAAACAGACTTTCCAAAAGGACCTTCTCTTCTGTCAGTTTAGTGGAAGCTGGATCAGGTTCCAGGAATTGACAATTAAGCATAACTGTCTGACATCTGGAGCGGTGATGGGGAACTCTCCCAGCTCCTCGCTGCTCTTAAATTCGTCGGCAATAATGAATCTTACTGTTTTACAAGGCGGAAAGCACTTTAAGAGTAGACAGGGACTCAACTCTTTCTTTGTTTTCATTAAATGAAATTATTAAACAGTATTTTAAATATAAGCACACAAGAATTAGGAGCAGGAGTCGGCCATACGGCCCCTCGAGCCTATTCCGTCATTTAATAAGATCATGGCTGATCATCGAACTCAACTCCACTTTCCCGCCCGATCTCCATATCCCTTGATTCCGCTAGAATCCAGAAATCTATCTATAATATACTCAATGACTGAGCCTCCACAGCCCTCTGGGGCAGAGAATTTCAAAGGTTCACAACTCTCTGAGTGAAGAAATTCCTCCTCATCTTAGTCCAAAATGGCCGACCCCTTATCCTGAGACTGTGACCCCTGGTTCTAGACCCTCCAACCAGGGGAAACAACCTCTCAGCATCTACCCTGTCAATCCCCTTCAGGATCTTATATGTTTCAATGAGATCACCTCTCATTCTTCTAAACTCCAGAGAGTACAGGCCCATTCTACACAATCTCTCATCATAGGACAGCCCTCTCATCCCAGGGATCGATCTCGTGAACCTTCATTGCACCGCCTCCAAGGCAAGTATATCCCTCCTTAGATAAGGAGACCAAAACTGTGCACAGTATTCCAGGTGTGGTCTCACCAACCCCTGTACAATTGTAGCAAAATGCCCTTACTCTTATACTCCAACCCCCTTGCAATAAAGGCCAACATGCCATTTGCCTTCCTTATTGCTTGCTGTACCTGCATGCTAGCTTTCTGTGCTTCTTGCACGAGGACACCTAAATCTCTCTGAACACCAACATTTGAAAGTTTCTCACCATTTAAAAAATAGTCTGTTTTTCTATTCTTCCTACCAAAGTGAATAACCTCACATTTCCCTGCATTATACTCCATCTGCCACCTTACTGCCCACTCACTTAGTCTATCTATATCCCTTTGCAGGCTCTTTGGCCCCGATTTTCTGGCCGCCGTTGGGCGGCTTTTCATGCGGCCGGGGGCCGAAAATCGGCGAAAAAGCGGGTCGGGACCCCCCCCGCCTGATTCCCCGCCCCGTCCGACTTTCGGACCGCCGTTTCCCCGCACCCCGCTTCAGTCCCGGCCGCCGCTGGCGGGACTGCTCATCGGAGTACTAATCACCAATGATCTCCTTGTTAAAGAAGATTTTCCGGGGCTGTTGCGACTTGGGGCTTTCCCCACATGAAACCCGCCTGCGGGGAACCCCGCCGATGAGAGCTGGCGTGAAAACAGCTGGCTTGCTTGCTTGCAGCAGCAGGTCGCTGAGGGCTGAAGAGATTTAAAGAGGCAGCATTTGCAGGCTGCAAGACCTTGTTGATCAAGGCTTGGGGGAACTTTTTGAAGCCTTAGGAGCAGCTGTAGAAAGTTGGAACCTCACACACTTCTCCAGTGTGAGCTCCTGGGAAGCCCCTCTCACCACCCTAACTCAGCACCTCCTCAACAGAGGCATCTGCCAGAAGCATGGGAGGCCTTTGGTACCTTCCCTTCCTGGCATTAGAGGATCTCCAACGGCAGAGGCGGCAGCAGCAGAACCAGGAACAGCAGGATGATTACCAGGAGCACCAGGCTGCTGCTCACTCACCTGAAGCTGCACAAGCCAGAAGGGGCCAGCGCTTGGAAGTGGCTTGAGAGCACCTTGCTGCGCTTTAGGGGGCCAGTGGGACCCATTTCTGCACTGGCAGTCCTACTCAGGACTTCCATGAAGATCTGGTTTCTCTGTTCAACAGATGGCCAACGCTCCTCAAGAGATGTCATTCTCTTATGAGCAATCACCATGTTTTCCATACCCTGGCGAGTTATCTCCTGCATGGAGGTTGCCAACCTTTGCATGGTGATGCGTTCATGCGCCAATGACTCCACAAAGGCTCTGCTCATGGTCGCTATGGACTCCTCCATTCGCTTCACACTCGCAGCGACCCTGAAGACAAAACCTGCCAGAGACTCCTGCATCTGTGCATGGAGATCCATCACCTCTTCTCTTGTGGATGGACCCAGAGGCAGAGGGTCGACATGCAGCGCAGAAGAGCTGAGCTGGCAGAGTCCTGCGCCCTCCGACGAGGACTCTCCACTGCTGTCCCTGTCTCCAGAATCTGCTGAGGCTCACTTGTGAGCTGTGAAACACCAGGTGACAACACTACTCTATGTTCCGAAGGTCCCCCCGAGGTGTGAATGTCTGTGCTGGTGCTGGGTGCGCTTACTTCTGCTGACGCTGTGCCCTCAGAGGTTGGAGCTTCCTCTGAGGAGTCTGGCTGCACAGCCTCTTCCTCCTCCACAGTGAGGACGAGGGCTCTAGATGGTACTGTGGGGGAGTAAAGGGAGGAGATAGAGATGTAATGCCAAGTCTCTTCTGGTGACTCCTAGCGAGTTGGCATCTGCTGACACCTGCATCCATGCAGCATTGGTCTCAGTGGGAGGCCTCTTCCTCCCTGACCTAGGGAAGAGGACCTCCCTGTGGGCCCTAACCCCATCCAATAATGCCTGCAGTGAAGCCTCGTCGAATTTGGAGGCAGCTCGGGGTCTGGCACTGGCCACAGCTGCTGCAGGCTCCTCTGCCATTGTGCAAGAGTGGCTGAGAAGCCTGCAGAGGTGGAGAAGCTTGCTGGACACTTTGAAAGCACCACGAATGATGACACCATACTGTGGGGATTTCTGACTCGAATTGGGCAATTAGCAAAGCTTCCCACATGCTGGGAATTAATTGGCCAATTGAGGGAAAATTGCGTGGAGCTGGCTGACACTTTTTTATGTGTGTCAGAAACCCCACATTCGGGGAAACCCGACCATTTCCCACACAAGCCGAAAATCGGGGCCTTTGTGTTCTCCTCACAGCTTACTGTCCCACCTAGCTTTGCATCGTCAGCAAACTTGGATACATTACACTCGTCCAGGTCATTAATATAGATTGTAAATAGTTGAGGCCCCAGCACTGACCCCACTAGTTTCAGCCTGCCATCCAGAAAAAGACCCATTTATTCCTATTCTCTGTTTTCTGTCCGTTAATCAATCCTTAATCCATGCTATTATATTACCCCCAACCCCATGAGCCCTTATCTTATGTAATAACCTTTTATGTGGCACCTTATCGAATGCCTTTAGGAAATCCAAATATACTACATCTACTGGTTCCCCTTTATCTACCCTGCTAGTTACACTGCATGTCTACTTCCAAAGGCTCCCAATTAAATGTGGTATAAACGTTTGTTGGATGAGTGCAGCACCACTGGCTTCTGTTTTGACTTGACTGTCAGGACAGAATTTTCCTCTGAATTACCATCCGTTTTCTGGCATTTTTGAGGTCATTCAATGGAGGAAGAGGGGGGCAGTGACGCTTACTGCCTCAGACTTGCTGGACTAACATTGCGGCAGAATTATCCTCCCAAAAAGATTGCCCATCCTCTTTAAAGCCTGGCGTCAATCTCCCAATTTAACTGAAGTCAAATAGGCAAAGCTAACCCCCCTGGCCCATTCCCCCCAACATCCGTCCCAAACTAAACCACCACTAGATAAGAAAGAGATCTTTGAAGCAGATATTGCATTGAGGAGACCAGTTTGTTTACTGTAACAGAAGGTTGGTGTTACTTTGCCTACATGTTAATCTCTTTAAGTACTTTGAAGGGTCTGTCAGGACTTTCGCTGCTATTTCTAGTCAGCTCCGCAATGTCTACAGTTTTCGACTGGGAGCATGGACTTCCCAATGGAAATCCCTCTTTTCCTATGTTATCAAGAGGAGGAGGATGAAGAGCTGGAAGAGGTCAGATTAAGAATCACAGAAGCGGTTTGTTCTCTACCTGCAGATACCTGCTCACCAGAGCTTACAGACTAAGAAGTTCTTACCCAGACATTTCTGGAGGGTGCACTTCCCCCATCCACCCCTCCACCCCCGGAATCGATTGGGAAGCTATGGCAACTGCTGGATGAAGACCTCCTGCCTACTTCCACCAGGCGAACAGCACTGTCTGCGTCAGTTAAGGTCACCGCCTGAATTAATTTGCGACTGGATCCTTCCAGGCAGCATCTGATGACCTTTGCCACATTAGTCAGGCAGCTACACATCAAGAAGAACATTGATTCTCTATTCAAGGAGGGGTGCACAATTCATATCCTTCCCATTTGGAAGACGACACGCAAAGGGAGAGAACTATCCAGTTCTACAGACTGGCAGGGTTCGCACAGGTGTAAGAGAAAATGAAGGAACCCATGCCAGTGACAACACCAGATGATAAACCTTATTATGAATAAGAAAAGCTTTCATTTGATTTATGTCCCGTTACTATGCAATGCCAGTGCCAGATACCCAAGAAGCTGTCATGATGCTTTCACCATCCAACAATCCACCATACCATCCCTCATTACTCAGCCATGTACATATCAGGATTAACAACAGAAAATGCTGGAAAAACTCAGCAGGCCAGGCAACATCCGTGGAGAGAGAAATCGAGTCAACGTTTCAGGTCGAAACCCTTCGTCAGGACTGAAAAAGCACAGGAAATGAAACAGATTAAAAGGCCAGTTTGGGGGCTGGGAAATGGGGATGAGAGAACAAAAGAGAAGTGAAGAGTCATTAAGAGGTATTCAAAACCAGACGAAATGGTGCTAGGACTAGTGGAGAGACAAAAGACGGCTCTGGATTAGGTGTGAAATGCGCTGGCAGAATGAGAGACAGCTGCCATGTGGGAGAGAAAAAAAGGGGGAAGGGCCAAAACAAAGGTGTGGATAAAAAAAAATATATAAAAATATAATAGGGGCCGAGGTTATGATCTGAAATTGTTGAACTCGATATTCAGTCCGGAAGGCTGTAAAGTGCCTAATCGCCTTTAATCTGTTTCATTTCCTGTGTTTTTTCAGTCTTGACAAAGGGTTTCGACCTGAAGCGTTGACTCTGTTTCTCTCTCCACGGATGTTGCCTGGCCTGCTGAGTTTTTCCAGCATTTTCTGTTGTTATTTCAGATTTCCAGCATCCGCAGTATTTTGCTATCGTACATATCAGGATGGTTGATTGGTGATCTGGGCTATCCCCTTCAGTCTTAGCTTATGATGGCAGTAAGGGCAGAGTACTCTGTGACGAGTGGCTCATGCCCTGACCGCTCAAAGCCTCTCCACCAACTGCAAGACTTAAATTAGGAGTGTTGGAATACTCATTACTCACTTATATGGATGCAGCTGCAACAAGACTTCAGAGGTTTGATAGCATCTGGGAAACAACAGTCCGCTTGATCGGCACGCCCGTCACCGGACTCAATATTGACCCCCTCCATCACCGATGCACTGTGGCTGCAGTATGTACAGTCTGCAGGATGCACTGCAGCAACTCACCAAGATTACTGCTTCGGCACTTCCCTCCCCTGCGACCTCCGCCACCAAGAAGGACAAGAGCAGCAATGTCGTGGAAACATCATCACTTTCCCAGTTCCCCTCCAGGTCACACGCCATCCTGACTTGGACATATATCGGCACTTCTTCATCGCTGCTGGTTAATATCCTGGAATTCTCTACCTAACACCATCGTGGGAGCCCCATCACCTCAAGATCTGTAGCGGTTCAACAAATCGGTCCACTGCCACCTTCTCTACAGATGGGCCAGCATCTCCCGCATCCCAAGAACAAACATTATTTAAATTACCTGAAACCTCCTCTTTTCCAAAGAAAATGACCCTAACTTCCTTAACCATTCCTCACAAATTAAATTCCCAGTACATGAAATGGCCTTACTAGTTTGCTTTGGAACCCTCTCAAGTGTAATAACATCCTTCATAGGATAGGGTGACCAGAGCGCCGAGATGTTGTCTGACGAACACCATAATCAGTTATTAGATGAATAAGGTCATTCCTCGGTGCACATATATGCTCGAAACATAGGGGGCGATTTTGTTAATGGGGGCATGTTGAAGGCGGGACTGCTGTTTGGCAGGTCGATGTCCCACCTCCATTGATTTGTGGCCAACCCACGCTATTTTCCCTTAATTGGCCTTGTTAAGCCCGTATGACGTTTCATCTGTCAAAAATTTTTGACAGATGAATTGTCATCATTTGACAGCTCTGTGAAGCTGACAAGCACTGACATTCTCTGCAGTTTGATGAGTTCTTGAATTCAAGACCTCATCAAACTTCCTTCTTTTACAGAAATGAGATGGTTGTTGCATCTGAGAATGCAATGGCCATCTCTCATCTGCAACACGGAAGTCTGAGACTCTCCGCATACAAACCGACTGAAGCCTGCAGGAAGAAACAAAGGTAAGTACACTTTTACTAATACTTTGCATTTTACCTCATATACTCACCTCTACACTCTTGCACCCATCACTTACCTTCACACCACACTTTTGTACACCCCCGACCCCCGCAGACCCAGTACTCGCCTCGCTGAGCTGGCGGGTTTTGGAGCCTTCGGGAAGCCCGCACTTGTGAGGGCAAAAAGGGGATAATCCTATTTTCTGTCTGTTAACTACCTGCTAACAGGCAGTTAATAGGCTTTAATCCCTTCTCGCCTCCAAGGAGACAGGACCCAGCGCGGGACGGCTACCCGCCTCCTGGGAAGATGGCATGGAGGCGGGTTGGGCATCCGCCCCCAAATTCTGCCATTTTCCCGGCAGTCCCGCCTCCCCAGGGCTGGCAAGATCGCCCCCAGAGTGCCAGAAAAACTGTAATAAGTGTCATCTAATGAGATGAGCAGTGCAACCTTTAGTTTAAATTGAGTATCCATGGCTAGGAACCATGTGATATGATTTATATCCCACAAGCGGGCTGAGCTGTATCTTGTGAGTGATGAAGTTATGAGTGTGAGTGACAGTCAGTGCCAAGAGTACAATGCAGATTTCTGCCCACAGCTCATCATGTATGCTGTCTATTTCTCAACGCAGGCAAGCAGTTGAAATTAAATTGATAAAAGTTAGCTGTAAATTTCAATTTTAAATGGAAACAACTATATTGCTGGCCAATTCTGGCGAGCTGGAGGTGAATTTCTTTTTCTCGCTCACGTTTCCATGTGGTAAAGGAAGATTTCTATCTGTGGTGTACTGTCCTCTGGCAGGGCATGGGCATGATCAGGAAATCTGTTTCTACGGTGGTTTGAAGTTAAAAGTGACAGATTGAGAGAGAGAGAGGAGGAGAGAGCACCTCCATCAGGGAAATTGCGCTGAGTGAAAGCAATTTTATATGGCAGGGGACTTAGTCTGAAGTCTTCCCAACCTATTATAAATCATTTGTTAATTAAGAGATAACGTTCGTGTTGAGAGGAGTGTGTGAGACAATAAAAGCCTCCTAGGCTGGGTAAATGCCAGATCCACAGGCCTCAGCATTTCAGGCGGGTGCAATGCTTTTACACAGAGTGTTCACTCTAAACAAGGACACCTATCTCCTGATTTACAAAGTGCAACAGTGAAATTAACAAGCCAAATTTGTGTGAAGGGCATCACAGACCCAGAGCTAAAGCTGTGTTAACCGATTCCCACACCGACATAGAGCCACCCATTTCTTCATTTTGATTTAAATAGACAACTTTCCAATTGATGAAACAGACACAATGATAGCGCGACACAAGGCTGTCACGCCTCACAGGGCCAATATGATACAAAAGTACAGGACCAGAAAAGGCCACAGTCCCAAGAACTGATACCTCACAATTGCCCACTCTCTCAACTCAACTGGACTCCAAGGGTTAAATTACGAGGAGAGATTACACAAACTAGGGTTGTATTCCCTGGAATTTAGAAGGTTAAGGGGTGATCTGATCGAAGTTTTCAAGATATTAAGGGGAACAGATAGGGTAGATAGAGAGAAGCTAATTCCACTGGTTGGGGAGTCTAGGACTAGGGGGCAGAGTCTAAAACATGTACATGGTCCATGTCTCTGCAGCATACAGGAGGGCGGGTATCACTACTGCTCTGTAGACCATGAGCTTGGTGCTGGGTTTGAGGTCCTGGTCTTCAAACACTCTCTTCCTCAGGCGACCGAAGGCTGCACTGGCACACTGAAGGCAGTGTTGGACTTCGTCATCGACGTCTGCCCTTGTTGACAGTAGGCTCCCGAGGTATGGAAAGTGGGTACAGTTTCTCTCGATCTACTCTGTCCAGAACCCTCATGCTTTTGAACACCTCTATCAAATCTCCTCTCAACCTTCTCTGCTCTAAGGAGAACAACCCCAGCTTTTCCAGTCTATCCACGTAACTGAAGTCCTTCATCCCTGGAATCATTCTCGTAAATCTTTTCTGCACCTTCTCTAAGGCCTTCACATCCTTCCTAAAGTGCAGTGCCCAGAATTGGACCATATACTCCAGTTGAGGTCGGATCAGTGTTTTATAAAGCTTCATCATAACTTCCTTGCTTTTGTACTCTATGGGCTGGAATTTCATTGAGAAATCGGGTAGGAGGCAGGACTACAACTTTCGGGGTTGTAGTCCCGCCTCCATCGAGTTGTGGCCAACCCACTCGATTTTCCCTTGATTGACCTTGTTCACCCCGCCCAGCGGGCTCAGTAGGCCAATTAAGGGCCACCCGGCAACAGGTGACGTCACAGACTGAAATTTCATCTGTCAAGACCTTTTGACAGATGAAGTATCAGCGGTTCACTGACAATCTGTACTCCAGGTTAATTCCTTCCTCTCAGGATGAATTAGAGCTCTCCCCAGAACAGAAAGCTGAATGCTGCAATTTTTGACAGCTCGCGGCCATTCTGCTTTCTGTGCCGGTGAGATGAGGGACTCTCGAGACCTGAAGGAAGGAAGGCTGTAAAGGTAAGTAAAACTTCTTTAAACACTTTACACAGACAAAACACACTTACCTCTGCACTCATGCACCCATCACTCACCTGAACACCGGACATCTCGACCCCTCCAAGCCCTTCAGCCCGACGGCCCGCCTCGCTAACTTGCCGTAGTTTGGAGCCGTCGGGAATCCCACACTTCACCAATGAAAATAGGGATTAGGCTAAAAACTGTTTGTTAACTACCTGTTAACAGGCAGTTATTTGGCACTAATCCCCTTCCCGCCTCGGGGAGGCGGGTCCCAGTGCGGGGCGGGTACCCGCCTCCTTTGAAACTGGCATGGAGGCAGGTTGGGTGCGGGATGGTGTCGGGACCCCCGATTTCGGCATTTTAACCCCCTGCACGCCTCCAATCCTGCCTCCACGGCCCAATGAAAATCCTGCCCTATGCCCCTATTTATGAAACCCAGGATCCCATATGCTTTTTATTAAGTTTACCTCCAATTTAGCCTCAGTAGCTGAATGCAACAACAACTTGCATCTATACACTGCCTTTAATGTAGTAAATCGTCCCAAGGCACTTCACAGGAGTGTTATCAGAAAAAATTGACACCGAACCCTATAAGGAGATATTAGGACAAAGCTTGGTCAAAGAGGCCGGTTTTAAGGAGGATTTTAAATGAGGAGGGAGAGGTAGAGAGGTTTAGGGAGGGAATTCCAGAACTTAGAGCCCAGGCAGCTGAAACAACGGCCGCCAATGGTGGGCAAAGGGGAGCGGGAGGATGCGCAAGAGGCCAGAGTTGGAGGAGCGCAGAGATCTCAGAAGGTTGTAGGGCTGGAGGAGGTTACAGAGATAGGGAGGGGCGAGGCCATCGAGGGATTTGAACAAAAGGACGAGAATTTCAAATTTGAGGTTTTGCTGGAACAGGAGCCAACGCGAGCACAATGTGAAAATACTACACGCTGGAACTAAGGAGGCACAGTTTTCTCATTGATGGTCTTCATTTATTCAGAATTCTCTAAATTGGTGATATCTGGGGCCAAATGACTATTATTCCGGTAAATTTAATCCCACTTGCCACTACAAACAAGGTGCAGGTGAGAAACACATAGAGAGGTCGCAATGTATCTCAAAGCTTAGTAAAAAAAACACACAAACTATAATCAACAAAAGTATGACATACAAAGAAAAAAAGCCCAGAGAAAAATTGACTGTGTACAAACAAGGACAACAGCCGCTGCTTGAAATATCTGCAACACGATAGCTGAGTGAAAGGAACACAAAACTACAACAGCAGTTTTTATATTGCTCTAGTGCCATTGACTCTCGATGTACGGCTCTCGTGCAGTAGGTAGCAACACCAGAGTAATGTCATCAGACTCGCTAGGCCCAGTGACTGGGAAGATACAGTAAAAAATGAGTCTTTCTAGCAACTGTATGGGACTCGTAGATCAGGATCCCGTATCAACATCAAAATTAATTTGCCGGATTCATTAAGGCCAGCGGCTGGACAGATCCTTTCATTAGGGCAATATAAAAATGTCGCATTTTGGTGACCCATTTTGGCTTTGTATTCTCTCCCATTCTGCTCAGTTCATCACTCCACTCATTGACATTTTTTCTGCTAAAGATTCCACTCTGTATTCTTGAACTTTTGTAAAATTGCACAGAGCCCTTATTCATCTCAGCAAGTCCATCTAACACTTGAGTGCTGGCAGACTTCTTCTGGCGTCTCTGTGGCTCAGTGGGCAGCACGCTCGCCTCTGAGTCAGAAGGTTGTGAGTTCAAGTCCCACTCCAGAGACTTCAGCACCACAATCTAGGCTGATACTCCAGGGCAGTACCGAGGGAGCGCCGCACTGTCGGAGGGGTGGTACTGAGGGAGCGCCGCACTGTCGGAGGGGCAGTACTGAGGGAGCGTCGCACTGTCGGAAGGGCGGTACTGAGGGAGTGCCGCACTGTCGGAGGGGCGGTACTGAAGGAGCGCCGTACTGAGGGAGTGCCGCACTGTCGGAGGGGCGGTACTGAGGGAGCGCCGCACTGTCGGAGGGGCGGTACTGAGGGAGCGCCGCACTGTCGGAGGGGCGGTACTGAGGGAGCGTCGCAGTGTCGGAGGGGCAGTACTGAGGGAGCGCCGCACTGTCAGAGGGGCAGTACTGAGGGAGTGCCGCACTGTCTGAGGGGCAGTACTGAGGGAGCACCGCACTGTCGGAGGGGCGGTGCTGAGGGAGCGCCGCACTGTCGGAGGGGCGGTACTGAGGGAGCGTCGCACTGTCGGAGGGGCGGTACTGAGGGAGCGTCGCACTGTCGGAGGGGCGGTACTGAGGGAGCGTCGCACTGTCGGAGGGGCGGTACTGAGGGAGCGCCGCACTGTCGGAGGGGCGGTACTGAGAGAGCGCCGCACTGTCGGAGGGGCAGTACTGAGGGAGCGCCGCACTGTCGGAGGGGCGGTACTGAGGGAGCGCCGCACTGTCGGAGGGGCGGTACTGAGAGAGCGCCGCACTGTCGGAGGGGCAGTACTGAGGGAGCGCCGCACTGTCGGAGGGGCGGTACTGAGGGAGCGTCGCAGTTATTAGCTGCTCTCAACAAGAGAACACTTTAGCACTACATTTGGTTCTCGGAACCAATGGGCTATGAATGGCTATAATCGCCAGAGTTCCTGTTGACTACCAAGTGACCCCAATTGGCAGAACATCAGGTGAGAACTGTAATGTATATACCTTTAAGGGGAGGAACTACTTTTTACAGCTCATGTATACTGTAGTACCGGCAGTGACCACACCTGTATATAGCACTGAGTAGTAATCTGTACAGTCAGTTCAACTGTGAGCCATTGAATTGCTGGCTGACACTCAGGGCGCGATCTTGCCAGCCCTGGGGAGGCGGGACTGCCGGGAAAATGGCAGAATTTGGGGGCGGGTGCCCAACCTGCCCCCAAGCCATCTTCCCAGGAGGTGGGTAGCCGTCCCGCGCCAGGTCCCGTCTCCTTGGAGGCGGGAAGGGGTTAAAGCCTATTAACTGCCTGTTAACAGGTAGTTAACAGGCAAAAAATAGGATTATCCCCTTTTTGCTCTCAGAAGTGCGGGCTTCCCGAAGTCTCGTTCTCACCTGATGTTCTGCCAATTGGGGTCACTTGGTAGTCAACAGGAACTCTGGCGATTATAGCCATTCATAGCCCATTGGTTCCGAGAACCAAATGTAGTGCTAAAGTGTTCTCTTGTTGAGAGCAGCTAATAAATCAGGAATTGTATAGCTGAGTGCTACATTGAGTGGTTCATTTCCTAGATGATCAGGGGTGTCATTACCAGATTGTTAAGTTAGCGACTCTGTTGATGTTCCAGAATTATTTATTCCAAAAAAAAAACCATATTCATAAGCACTCATGGTAGTAATTTTTTTTAAGGGTCACCGAGGCGAGTAGTGGGTCTGCAGGGGTCGGAGGGGTCCAAAAGTGTGTTTTGAAGGTAAGTGATGGGTGCAAGAGTGGAGAGATGAGTATCTGAGGTAAGTGCAAAGTGTTAGTAAAAGTGTACTTACAGTACCTTTGTTTCTTCCTGCAGGCTTCAGTCGGTGGGTATGCGGAGAGTCTCGCACCTCCGCGGCGGAGATGACAGATGGCCGTTGCATTCTCCAATGCAACAACCATCTCATTTCTGCAAAAGAAAGATGTTTGATGAGGTCTTGAATTCAAGAATTCATCAAACTACAGAGAATGTCACTGTTTGACAGCTTCACAGAGCTGTCAAACGATGACAATTCATCTGTCAAAAATTTTTGACAGATGAAACGTCATACGTTGACGTTCTCTGCAACCGGCTTCCCCTCAATTGGGCTGCTGAACCCGCTGAGCGGGCTTAACAAGGTCAATCAAGGAAAATAGCATGGGTTGGCCAGAAGTTGTTGGAGGCGGGACATCGACCCGACAAGCAGCAGTCCCACCTCCAAACGCTCCCCATTGGCAAAATCAGCCCCTCAATGTTTAGGCTCATACATGCCAGTTAGGAAAGATATCTGAGGGGCCCGTGAAACAATACCCATGCAAGAGTCAGTGCCTTCAGGAGAGCCGGGAAGAAAACGAGAGAGAAAGAGCACACGATGTACCTTTAAGTTAAATGTACTTCGCCTCCAGGACCTGCACCAGGGCAGATATTTTAAAGTGCTCATCAATCATCAATTGCAACCAAATATCTGTCAGCCTGGCACTTTCTTTATAAGTTGAAGTATCTAGACTAGGAATTGCTTTCATCTCCAAAATCCAAAGAATTTAAGGGGACTAAAGGCTAAATCCTGTAAGCTGTCAAATCTGTTATCAAGGCAGTCATAATCAAAAAAAATTATCCCCTTAAGTATGACAGCTGGCATTTAAGTATTAGCCTGATAAACCAGGTTTAGTTCTATTACATTTCACGAGAGACTCTGGCTACCAATTAATCCTTCATTAATCTTGCATCCTGAGCTTAACTAAATTATTAACCCCTTGGGAATTGCAATTTCCAGATCATTAGTTTGTTTATAATTAGAAGCATGGGGAGGCCTCAAATCTGTTCAGCTTTGAATGGTGTTGAGTGCGAAAATGACTTGTTTCACCTCATCTCACCGGCGTTACTCGCAGAGCTCTTGGCATGGACTACGTTCCCAATCAACGTCTTGCTAAAGGTAACTTTCAGGAACGCTGCACGTGGAATCATGGGACACAGGTTTGAATCTGCAATTCCCCCAGACAGCGAGCTCCTAATTTCAGGCGGTCATTTTTCAGGCATTTTTTGAGGCCAAGCACTTCCCCACAGGAATAAACCCCAAATTATACGGTCAATAGTTCTATTTTAATAGGGTGTGACCAATGTCACCAAGAGACAGGTCAGAAAGGTGACTGCCCAAACCTCCTCTAAGTGTCACCTCAAAGCATTTATCGCTGTTTGGGCACTTGGCCACACTGAACCGGTCACAAGACACCACCAGGGCACTTTTTAAAAAATTTATTTATGGGATGTGGGCATCGCTGGCAAGGCCCAGCATTTATTGCCCATCCCTAGTTGCCCTCGAGAAGGTGGTGGTGAGCTGCCTTCTTCTTGAACCGCTGCAGTCCGTGTGGTGAAGGTGCTCCCACAGCGCTGTTAGAGAGGGAGTTCCAGGATTTTGACCCAGCGACGATGAAGGAACAGCCGATATATTTCCAAGTCAGGATGGTGTGTGACTTGGAGGGGAACTTGGAGGTGGTGGTGTTCCCATGCGCCTGCTGTCCTTGTCCTTCTAGGTGGAAGAGGTCGTGGGTTTGGGAGGTGCTGCCGAAGAAACCTTGGCGAGTTGCTGCAGTGCATCTTCTAGATGGTCCACACTGCAGCCACGGTGCGCCGGTGGTGGAGGGAGTGAATGTTTAAGGTGGTGGATGGGGTGCCAATCAAGCGGGCTGCTTTGTCCTGGATGGCGTCGAGCTTCTTGAGTGTTGTTGCAGCTGCACTCATCCAGGCAAGTGAAGAGTATTCCACCACACTCCTTACTTGTGCCTTGTAGATGGTGGAAAGGCTTTGGGGAGTCAGGAGGTGAGACATTCGCCGCAGAATACCAGCCTCTGACCTGCTCTTGTTGCCACAGTATTTATGTGGCTGGTCCAGTTAAGTTTCTAGTCAATGGTGACCCCCAGGATGTTGATGGTGGGGGATTCGGCAATAGTAGCTTAGGGCCTGGTCCTCCGAAGACCTGGAAATAAACTCCTGGATGGCCAAGAAGCACCCGGTTCTCGACCATCGCAGCTGGCCTCAGGTTCCAGAATATAGGGATCTCCTCCACCATGAGGAGAGATGCGGAGCACAAGAGATGGAGACGTACAATCCGCCAAGCAATGCTCTGAAGGAGCACGCAACAATGATGTTTTTTGCTTGCTATATGGAAAGTGGGAAAATCCTGTCTCTTAACGTTACTTTTACAGGAGAGCAAGAAGAGAAGGGACAGTACTGAATCCTAGCCACCCCTCAGATAGGCCAAGAGACACACGAGGCAGCCAATGGCCACAAATGAAGTTGGAAATGGGCTGTAAACGGCCCCCCGGCCATATCGTAGAGTCATAGAGTTATACAGCACAGAAAGAGGCCCTTCGGCCCATCGTGTCCACGCCGGCCATCAAGCCCTGTCTATTCTTATCCCATTTTCCAGCACTTGGTCCATAGCCTTGTATGCTATGGCGTTTCAAGTGCTCATCTAAATGCTTCTTGAATGTTGTGAGGGTTCCTGCCTCTACCACCCTTTCAGGCAGCGAGTTCCAGATTCCAACCACCCTCTGGGTGAAAAAGGTTTTCCTCAAATCCCCTCTAAACCTCCTGCCCCTTACCTTGAAACTATGCCCCCTGGTTATTGATCCCTCTACTAAAGGGAAAAGTTCCTTTCTATTTACCCTATCTATGCCCCTCATAATTTTGTACACCTCAATCAGGTCCCCCCTCAGCCTTCTCTGCTCTAAGGAAAACAACCCCAGCCTGTCCGGTCTCTCTTCATAGCTGAAGCGCTCCAGCCCAGGTAACATCCTGGTGAATCTCCTCTGCACCCTCTCCAATGCAATCACATCCTTCCTATAGTGTGGCAACCAGAACTGCACACAGTATTCCAGCTGTGGCCTAACTAGCGTTTTGTACAGCTCCATCATAACCTCTCTGCTCTTATATTCTATGCCTCGACTAATGAAGGCAAGTATCCCATATGCCTTCTTAACCACCTTATCTACCTGTCCTGCTGCCTTCAGGGATCTATGTACCTGCACACCAAGGTCCCTCTGATCCTCTGTCTTTCCTAGGGTCCCACCATTCATTGTGTATTCCCTTGCCTTGTTAGTCCTCCCAAAAGTGCATCACCTCACACCTTTCAGGGTTAAATTCCATTTGCCTCTGAGCAGCACACACCACTCTCCAGCCAGAAATAAGCAATCAACACTTCTCCTACCTCTGGAGCTCTATTACCATCCTGAAACTCACTGCGATGAGTGGCAAAAGATAATGAACGTCATATCCCTGTCACGCCACATCACCTTCGCACACCAATGCCATCCCCCATCGGGAGGCGCACACTGTAGGGCCAAGTCACCAAAGGCATGCCACAGGTGGAGAAGCCTTGCCCACAGGCTGGGCATATCAGGAAATCACGGGCACTCTGCCGCCAATTTTTCACTCCATTCATTTAAATCGGCAGAAAACTGCCCACAACGCACCAACCATTTCCCAAAATGCACGGCCAGCAGCCATGGATGTTCCGTCAGTACCGCGTATTTAGAAACTCGGCCTTGCCCAAATAAATTGCCATATCTTGGCTTTATACCCAGAGGACAAATAACATCAGTTTCTAAGCTCTGTTACTGTGTGGGGGTGTCTAATACGCCCACCTTATTTAATACTAATGCAATTGATATAAAATGGTTTTTGGTAATCAGGAGCAATTTACACACTGGGTTGCATGTATATAATCCTATTTAAACAATTAGCATCCATGGGAGTTTTTAAAAAGAGCACATATTCTCTTTGAAGATTACATGAATCCTGCACACTGATTGGAATATCAATTTCTTGATATTTTTGGTGCAGTAAATTTGATCAAATGCACTGCTGTTAAGAAAATGATGCCGGATTTGCTTGGCTCGTTGCAAAGAGCTATAAAGAGCAGGGGGATTCTCCCCCGGTGTCCTGGCCAATATTTATCTGGTCATTATCACATTGCTGTTTGTGGGAGCTTGCTGTGCGCAAATTGGCTGCCGCGTTTCCTACATTACCAACAGTGACTTCATTGGCTGTGAAACGCTTTGGGACGTCCTGAGGTTGTGAAAGGCGCTGGAGAAATGCAACTCTTTCTTCTGGATTCCAGCAGTCCAAAGTCTCTGAGGCGCATTCATGCTGTTATTTTCATTTGTCGTAGCCTGGCAGATGGGGTAGACTCAAATAGACCCAGTTTTACTTCCATAAGAACAAAAGAAATAAGGAGCAGGAGTCGGCCATTCGGCCCCTCGAGCCTGCCCCGCCATTCAATAAGATCATGGCTGATCTGATCTTGGCCTCAACTCCACTTTCCTGCCCGCTCCCCATAATCCTTGACTCCCCTGTTGCTCAAATATCTGTCTATCTCAACCTTGAATATATTCACTGACTCCACTTCCACAGCTCTCTGGGGAAGAGAATTCCAAAGATTCACGACCCTCTGAGAGAAGAAATTCCTCCTCATCTCCGTTTTAAATGGGCGACCCCTTATGCTGAAATGATGCCCCCGCGTTCTAGATTCCCCCACGAGGGGAAACATCCTCTCTGCATCTACCCTGTCGAGCCCCCTCAGAATCTTATATGTTTCAATAAGATCACCTCTCATTCTTCTAAACTCCAATGAGTATAGGCCCAACCTGCTCAACCTTTCTTCATAAGGCAACCCCCTCATCTCAGGAATCAACCTAGTGAATCGTCTCTGAACTGCCTCCAATGCAAGTATATCCCTCCTTAAATAAGGAGACCAAAACTGTACGCAGTACTCCAGGTGTGGTCTCACCGATACCCTGCACAGTTGTAGCAGGACTTCCCTACTTTTATACTCCAACCCCTTTGCAATAAAGGCCAACATTCCATTTGCCTTCCTAATTACTTGCTGTACCTGCATGCTAGCCTTTTGTGTTTCATGTACGAGGACCCCCAGATCCCTCTGTACCTCAGCATTCTGTAGTCTCTCTCCATTTAAATAATATTTTGCTTTTTTATTTTTCCTACCAAAGTGGATAACCTCACTTTTTCCCACATTATACCCCATCTGCCAAATTTTTGCCCACTCACTTAACCTGTCTATATCCCTTTGCAGGCTCTTTGTGTCCTCCTCACAACTTGTTTCCCCACCTATCTTTGTATCATCTTGAGTCGACGGGTCTGCTGCCAAGCTGGGGAAAACTTCATCGACACTGGGAGCTTGCTCCAGGGGTCCAGATGAAAGCAGCTTCTGCCCACAGCCTGTTCGCGTGCAGTCAAATCTCGGGCTTGTCCAAGCCACAAACACTAGACAATGCCCTTTGAAAGCACCGCATCTCATTCTACAGTATACACGGGCGGTTTTAATTGGAACGTGCAGGATAGAAAATGCTCCGAGCCAACCCACCCAGACCGATCTGTTTTTAAAATTGGTACATCTCCCCGTTTTTATAGTTCCACTTTTATTTAAAATGAAAGCCTGTCATTTAGGATCAAAATGGCTTAGCTGCTTCAGACAGGAAAATGCCAGTGAATGGGTCCTTCCCCTCAGGTTTCCTCTGCAGTGTAGTACTCGGGCTTGCTGGCAAGCTGACCATTTTTACACAGTAGACTATTATATGTGCAATAAAGCAGGACCTCATGCAATTGTACGCGTTGGTGCAAAGGCCTATTTTAGCTGTAATTATCACAGACAAAAGCTTTATTGTGCATCGCTGCTTGCTCCATCCAGATTATCCCAACTAAATAATCGTTTGACCGTTCCCAGTCCAAATACCTGAGAAATGCTCGTCATGTAACAGGGCAACAACCTCAAAGAAACTACGGGTGGCAGCTGGTGCTGCCAAATAACAGTGATAACACACAGGGGGTTGTGGCCGTGATGTCCCGTCTGACAAGTTATTCAACCACTGCTGGGCAAGCCGCAATCGAAAAACTCCAGGGCGAGTCTCCTCACAGCATATTTCTCCAGATGTTTAGTCCGAGAGTTGGTTCCGTCTGCCCTCTCGGGTGGACGTAAAAGATCCCACGGCACAATTTCGAAGACGAGCAAGGGGGGGGGAGTTCTCCCCGGTGTCCTGGGGCCAATATTTATCTCTCAACCAACATCGCTGAATAGATTGCCTGGCCGTCATCACGTTGATGTTTGTGGGAGCTTGCTGTGTGCAATTTGGCTGCCGCGTTTCCTACATTACAACAGCGACTACACTTCAAAAAAAGTACTTCAATGGCTGTAAAGTACATATGAACATAAGAAACAGGAGCAGGAGTAGGCCAGTCGACCCCTCGAGCCTGTTCCGCCATTCAATAAGATCATGGCTGATCCAATCTTGGCCTCAACTCCACTTTCCCGCTCCCCATAACCCTTGACTCCCTTGTAGTTCAAATGTTTGTCAATCTCCGCCTTGAATATATTCAATGACTCCGCCTCCACAGCTCTCCGGGGTAGAGAATTCCAAAGATTCACCACCCTCTGAGAGAAGAAATTCCTCCTCATCTTTTTCTTAAATGGGCGACTCCTTATTCTGAAACTATGCCCCCTAGTTCCAGATACCCCCACAAGGGGAAACACCCTCTCAGCATCCACCCTGTCAATCCCCCTCAGAATCTTATGGGAGAAAAATTCAGTATCACCCCGTTTGGGGCGCCATTATCGGCCGTGCGCAAAGTTTAGCAACTGGCGCTAATTATCGCCTCCAATGGCAAACTTGGCTTTTATCGCCCCTGGAGGTAATTGGAGCGCTAAATCAGGCGTTTCACACCTGTCTTAAGGCGCAAAGGCCGAGGAGCGAGGCGCTACCTCAGAGCGCTGGCGAAGCTCATGTGATGTCAGTCAGCAATGGAACACAGACACACTGGCGCCGGCCAGTTCTTAAAGGGGAGGGTCGATCTTGCTGTCCATCCACATCCTGCTCATTGCAGCCTTGAATCTCGGCCTGGAGAGACCTGTAAATCAAATCTGCTGGAAAGAACAATGGAGAGATCCAGGAAAAGAGCTCAGAGTGCAGCCCCCATAGTCTCTTCTAAATTGATGCAAGGAAGAGCAAATCAAAATGAACCTGCAAAGTGCTGCTCAGTACCCAAAACTCCTTCACACAGTGTTGAATCTCTCCAGAAGTCTCTCTCTCTCTTTCTCAGAATGCGTGGTGCAAAAAATTCACCAACAAAAAAAGGCAGGAAGCGGTCACCTTTAAATAGCGCTCCCCCAGTCTCTTCCCGACTGCAAAACGCTCCCCTCAACCTGTCGTTGCTAGCGGCAGGCGGTAAGGCAGGGGGCGCCACTCAATATCCAGTCCGGGGCGCTACCAGGACATTGCGCACTCGACTGACGTCACGATCTGCCGGCGCAGGAGATTGTGGCGGTAGTGTTTAGCGCTGCCGCAAAATGTCTAGTTAATTCCGCCAGCGGCGCAAACATTGCCGCGCCCGGGCGCTAGTTGCTTTGCACCCCATTAGCACCCTCTTAAGGCGCTAACGGGAGGCACAAACAACTGAATTTTTCCCCCGATATGTTTCCGTAAGATCACCTCTCATTCTTCTAAACTCCAATGAGTATAGGCCCATGTGGGTTGTGAAAGGCCCTGTAGAAATGCATGTCTTTCTTTTCAGAGTGGCACTAGCTAAGGCACAGGAACCCACCAGGAGCGCTTACTGAGGGGGATAAAATCGATGCTAACATTGGGCCAAAATAGAATTTGCATCTTTATTACACTCCTCACATAGACGAACACCTCCAAGTGCTTTCTAAAAGGGCAAGGAGCAGACCAGGGTCTTCTGATGACTCAGTGAATGTGTGTACTGCCTGGTTTGGGGTTGAACTGTACTATGCAGAGTTGAGTCAGCTGACCTCAGCCAAGATGACCATAGGGAAAAGAAAAAGAAAGATTCGCATTTATATAGCGCCTTTCACGACCACCGGACGTCTCAAAGCGCTTTACAGCCAATGAATTACTTTTGGAGTGTAGTCACTGTTGTAATGTAGAAAACGCAGCAGCCAATTTGCGCACAGCAAGCTCCCACAAACAGCAATGTGATAATGACTAGATCATCTGTTTTTATTATGTTGATTGAGGGATAAATATTGGCCCCAGGACACCGGGGAGAACTCCCCCTGCTCTTCTTCTAAATAGTGCCAGTGGGATCTTTTACATCCACCTGAGAGGGCAGACGGGGCCTCGGTTTAACGTCTCATTGGAAAGACCTCTGACAACAAGCGCTCCCTCAGTACTGCCCCTCCGACAGTGCGGCGCTCCCTCAATATCGCCCCTCTGACAGTGCAGTGCCCACTCAGTATTGCCCCTCTGACAGTGCAGTGCTCCCTCAGTACTGCCCCTCCGACAGTGCAGCGCTCCCTCAGTACCGCCCCTCCGACAGTGCGGCGCTCCCTCAGTACTGCCCCTCCGACAGTGCGGCGCTCCCTCAGTACTGCCCCTCCGACAGTGCGGCACTCCCTCAGTACTGCCTCTCCGACAGTGCGGCGCTCCCTCAGTACTGCCCCTCTGACAGTGCAGCGCTCCCTCAGTACCGCCCCTCCGACAGTGCGGCGCTCCCTCAGTACCGCCCCTCCGACAGTGCGGCGCTCCCTCAGTACCGCCCCTCCGACAGTGCGGCGCTCCCTCAGTACTGCACTGGGAGTGTCAGCCTAGCTTTCTGTGCTCAGGTCACTGGAGTGGGACTTGAACCCACAACCTTCTGACTCTGGGGCGAGTGTGCTACCCACTGAGCCACCAACTGCCACTACAATTAGGCTGGGGAGAGGAAATAAATCAGCTGGAGTTCCCGTTTCTGACTGCTATCCGCTGACCCGTTGGGAGTGTACATATTTGGACATTAGATGGGGACAACAGGAAATGGGAAGGGGTAAGGGCAGGTGGACCAATATTACAGTTGAAGGGATTCATTTACAGGAGGCTTCTGCTGGAGGTGAGAGGTTGCAAATTCAAGTGTTTATGGGAAAGAGTTCCAAAAAGGAGGGGTGCAAGTAATGGAAGAAGGAGATGGAGTGGGGAACAAGCAGTAATCGAATCTCGGAGGAGCAGATGGTATGGGGCAAGACAGATAGTTCAAGGGCATCCCTCAGAAAGGGTGGGGTGAGGGCTTTGAAGGATTTGAAGACAAAGGTGAGGATCTTGAGGTTGATGTGCTGGAGGACAAGGAGTCACTGGAGCCTGGCAAAGACAGGGTAACAAGTGTATAGAACAGGACTCTGTTCTGGGTTAACTGGAGTGTGCAAAGGGTCACACCTGCAAGGACCCCTGACGAAGGGTCATCGAGCCGAAACGTTGGGGTAGATTTTCCTGAAGCTGTCGGGAAGGAAGCGGGACTTCAACTTTCGGGTTTTAGTCCCGCCTACATCGACGTCCGGCCAATCCACGCGATTTTCCCTTGATTGACCTTGTTAAGCCCGCCCAGTGGGCTCAGCAGGCCAATTAAGGGCCACCCGGCAACAGGTGACGTCACAGTCTGAAATTTCATCTGTCGCGAGTTCTTGACAGATGAAATATCAGTGTTTCACAGCTGTTTGAAGCTGTCAAACACTGACAGTCTGACTTCTAACCTGAGTCCTTCTACACAGACTCAGTTAGAACTGTCACCGGCAATGAAAGCTGAAGGCTGTCACTTTTGACAGATCGCAGCCATTTTGCTTTCAGTGCCGGCTGAGTGATGGACTCCCGACGCCTACAGGAAGAAAGGCTGTTAAGGTAAGTACAGGTAATTTAAACTTCTTTGCACACTTTAGACACACCAAACACACTTACCTTTGCACTCATGCACCCATCACTCACCTGAACGCCAACATCGCGACCCCTCCAAGTCCTTCAACCCGACGGCCCGCCTGCTCTAACCTGGCGTGGTTTGGAGCCATCGGGAATCCCACACGACACCCCTCAAAACAGGGATTAGGCTAAAAACTGCCTGTTAACTACCTGTTAACAGGCAGTTAATTGGCACTAATCCCTTCCCGCCTCGGGTCGGCGGGTCCCAGTGCGGGGCGGGTACCTGCCTCCTCTGAAACTTACATGGAGGCGGGTTTTGGGTGGGATGGTGTCGGGACCCCCGATTTCGGGATTTCCCCCCCCCCCACACGCCTGAAACCCCGCCTGACGGCTCCAGGAAAATCTACCCCGTTAACTCTGTTTCTCTCTCCACGGATGTTGCCTGACCTGTTGAGTGTTGCCAGCATTCTCTGTTTTTATTTCCGATTTCCAGCATCCGCAGTTATTTTTGCTTTTGTTTCAACATTTCCGGCTGGCTCTGATAACCCGCTGGGTAAGTGCACAGCTTGGTGCAGTACTGAACCACAAAGACCAGCAGGGTTCCCGGTTTGATCCCTTCTGCGTGAGCTGTTCTCGGCCAGACGATGGTGGGGGTACGACCGTTAGCCTCAGGCTAGGGATCAGCAGTTTCACTATCACTCTCCAGTGACTCCTGCATCACTTTGGGCATCAGTTGAAGACAGGACCACCTGCGGCTGTGGTTTTGGCTGAATTAGACTACTGGCTCTCACTGTCTCAGGCAGGAAGAATGGGAACTTACATAAAGCATTAGAGAGCTTCAACCAGCAACAGAAAGGAGGAGGAGGGAAGGACAGGTGAGAAAACTAGACATTCCTGCTTCTTTTGTTAAGAGACAACAAGCAGCTTTCTACATAGTCTGCAGATTTATATTTAATTAGCCACTAGCATGGGAACAATTACTGTATAACCATTGTTAAGCAAAATGCTCCAAGCAAGCACATAATGCTTGAATATTAGCATGCAGTGTCTACCACTGAGGTCAGCCGGAACCAGGGAGATCTGAAGGAAGGGAATGGAATTGGCTCATTGTCTGCAATGATCTGCTTCAGTCAGGATCAAAACTGGTCCTTCTGGGGTGCAGGAAAATTAGAAAAACAGAGACCACCTGAGAAACTGAGAGATGGTTGGCAGATCTGACAATATCATTACTGGAACAGGGATGTGCTGCCTCGGCCCAAATTCAGCTGTCTATGTCTCGATCTGCTTAATGTTTTTTCCAGTTGCCAGGCAGTTCCTTGATCATCGAATCATAGAAATTTACAGCACAGAAGGAGGCCATTCGGCCCATCTTGTCCGCGCCGGTCGACAAAGCGCTCTCCAGCCTAATCCCTCTTTCCAGCTCTTGGTTTGCAGCCCTGTAGGTTACGGCACTTCAAGTGCAGATCCAAGTACTTTTTAAATGCGATGAGGGTTTCTGCCTCTACCACTCTTTCAGGCAGTGAGTTCCAGACCCCCACCACCCTTTGGGTAAAAAAAGTTCCCCTCAAATCCCCTCTCAACCTCCAACCAATTACTTTAAATCTATGCCCCCTTCTGCTAAGGGAAATAGGTCCTTCCTATGCACTCCATCTAGGCCCCTCATAATTTTATACACCTCAATTAGGTCTCTCCTCAGCCTCCTCTGTTCCAAAGAAAATAACCCCAGCCTATCCAATCTTTCCTCATAGCTAAAATTCCCCAGCCCAGGCAACATCCTCGTAAATCTCCTCTGCACCCCGTCTAGTGCAATCACATCCTTCTTGTAATATGGTGACCAGAGCTGTACGCAGTATTTTAGCTGAGGCCTAACTCGTGTTTTATTGATGAAATGTCTTCTCGAACATGTCGAATGCTCAACAATGTTGTGCCACCTCACAGTGGGGTCCAGCAAGCTGAAAATCTAGCTCACTATTTGTAATGATCCTTTCACTGTAGTGTACCTGAACATCGTAATAACCAGGCAAAAAGAACATTTTCAATTACAAGTACGGCTGATTCACACTGTCCCAATGTGTGAGCTTGAATGTCACCGGTTGCTATATCAAGGGAAACAACAACAACTAGTAAAACATCCCAAGGCGCTTCACAGGAGTGTCGTAAAACAAAATTTGACACCGAGCCACATAAGGAGATATTAGGGCAGGTGACCAAAAGCTTGGTCAAAGAGGTCGGTTTTAAGGAGCGTCTTAAAGGAGGAGAGAGAGGCGGAGAGGTTTAGGGAGGGAATTCCAGAGCTTAGGGCACAGGCAGCTGAAGGCACGGCCGCCAATGGTGGAGCGATGGAAATCGGGGGATGCGCAAGGGGCCAGAATTGGAGAAACTGCATTTTTTTGAATGTATTTACAATTTTGCTCCAAATAAGAGGGGATCTCATTGAAACGGATAAAATTCTGACAGGGCTAGACAGACTGGATGCAGGGAGGATGTTTCCCCTGCCTGGGGGGGGGGGGGTCTAGAACGAGGGGTCACAGTCTCAGGATACGGGGTAGGACATTTAGGATTGAGATGAGCAGAAATTTCTTCATCCAGAGGGTGGTGAACCTGTGGAATTCTCTACCACAGAAAGCTGTGGAGGCCGAGTCACTGGATATATTTAAGAAGGAGATACAGGAAACTCTCTTTTTACTGGCACCTAAATAACCGGCAAAATTCAGGAGTAGGTTCAGGTTAAGTTTTACTTCATATTAGTGGCCGTGTAACCGGGGTTCCTGGATCTGTGGCCGTGTAACCGGGGTCCCTGCACCTGTTGCCATGCAACAGGAACACCCGGATCTGTGGCCGTGTACGGGGCTCTCGTACCTTAGTAAGTATACCTCTCTGTAATCCAAACTTTTTGATCAACCGGCACCACGCTGGTCCCGTGTGTGCTGGATAAAAAAAGAGTTTCCTGTAGATAGATTTCTAGACACAAAAGGCATCAAGGGGTATGGGGAGAGAGCGGGAATATGGTATTGAGATAGAGGATCAGCCATGATCATATTGAATGGCGGAGCAGGCTCGAAGGGCTGAATGGCCGACTCCTGCTCCTATTTTTCTATGTTTCTATAACAACCATAAGAAATCTTCCCATTATATTTAAGTTGTTACGAATGCACTGAGCAGAGGGAATAAGTGCCCACCTGTTGCATTATTCTGTTATTTTAGGAACACCAGTGATGCTAGGGGAGAGTGTAAAGCTTCATTAATATTTTCCACCGCAGTCTACTGTCACCAAGAACCACAGAAACACTTCTGCACTTAGAATACTTCACAATCATTCGGACCCCAAAGGTCCTCTGTGAAGTTATGGATAATTTTAATGCTTTTCAGACACGTGGTAAGTTTTGAGGGTAACCTTCCAGGCTTGCAATGGTGGCGGGATGTTACGCCCACCTCTCTCCCCTGGCCGTGCGTATCATTTCTCCCGCGCCTTTCACCACCTCAGGACGTCCCAAAGCGCTTTACAGCCAATGAATTACTTCTGAAGTGTCATCACTGTTGTAATGTGGGACACGCGGCAGCCAATTTGCGCACAGATAGCTGACAACGACCATATGATAATATGTCTTTTTAGTAATGTTGATTCATTGGCCCAGGACACCGGGGGGGGGCAACTCCCCTGCTCTTCTTCGAAATAGTGTCATGGGATCTTTTACGTCCCCCCCGTGAGAGCAGGCGGTTTAACACCTCGCCCAAAAGACGGTGACAAAGGTTTTGATCCTTTCACCCTCCCCGCTTAATCTGCACTTCTTGTTCCAACCCACCCACTGGCTGACAATCCCTTTCTGTCCAACCCCCTATGAGCTGCAGTTGCCCCTTTGCAGGCTACCCTAGTCTGCTTCATTTCCTCTCTTACAGTAACCCCCTCCATTTCCCATCCACAACGCTTCCTTCAATGGCTAGCTGTTCCATGCCTCAACACCTTTACCCCCGCTGATCTAAACGCCCCTCCCGTAGCACTCCCTTCCTCTGCTCCTTCCCCGCTGCCCACCTGCCCTCCCAAGGTCTTCTCCCTCATGTCCTTTTCCTATCCCCTCCCCTGACGGCATTCCCCTCTCCCATCCTTACCTCTCCACCATCTCCCTCACTCCTCTTCCTGCATCCTCCACCCCCTCCAGTAAGAGGTGGCTTGATTGAAACATATAAGATCCTGAGGGGTCTGGACAGGGTGGATGTGAAGAGGATGTTTCCTCTTGTGGGAGAGTCTAGAACTAGGGGTCACTGTTTAAAAATAAGGGGTCGCCCATTTAAGACAGAGATGAGGAGAAATATTTTCTCAGAGGGTCATGGGTCTTTGGAACTCTCTTCCTCAGAGGGCAGTGGAAGCAGAGTCTTTGAATATTTTTAAGGCAGAGGGAGATAGATTCTTGATAAGCAAGGGGGTGAAAGGTTATCGGGGGTAGGCGGGAATGTGGAGTAATCAGATCAGCCCATGGTCTTACTGAATGGCGGAGCAGGCTCGAGGGGCCGAGTGGCCGACTCCTGCTCCTAATTCGGATGTCCACCACCTCCTCATCCCACTCGCCCACATTGGAGTCATCATCCCCCCCATCCGCTAATTCTGCTAGAAAGTGAAACAGTCGAACTGGTTTTGACTTTCATGTGCTGTGCCGCGGGAGAACAACAGCCATTAAGAGTACAAAGAGGGCAAACGAACAGAACAATCACACAACGCAGCTCAATTTAAATCTGCCGTGATTGGCGCACGAGACAAACAGCTGGAACTGTGCAGCACTGAATAAGCGGTGAAGTAATCTGAACCTTTTGAGAAAGTCACCCTTAGCATTTCAAGAATGTTAAGCTGAAAATCTGGCGGTTCCTATGATGTGCAATGAACTAATGCGGTTTCGATGACATGCAATCAACTAATGCGGTTCAGAAATTCCAAGTTGTTAGCAAGATACTGGCTGCACAGAGCTCCACACACGCACCATCTAATTATGCATCTCTGCGCAAAAAGCACGCAGCGAGACCCATGTGCAAAATGAGCCACTCGGCTGGATTTCACACCCAACGCTCAGACGTGGCTGCAAGTCTGTTTTATTTGGCTCCTGCGAGGAGCCTGGCATCGAGAGGAGAAAAAAAGACAAGAGCCCAATCGGTGCCAAGTTACAGAAGACTGTGCTTCTTTCAGCCAAATCTCATGAAGTAGCAGAGGACTGTACACGGTTCAAATAATGTGAGCAGCTAATTGCTGGCTATTTAAATTACACTGCGTGCAACTCAGAAAGGAACTGAACGTACCACCTACTCCCAAATGACACAATAGGCAATGTTTGTCCGCTCATAGCTGTCTCTTAGTCAACCATTAATCTCGTTCTATATATTGAAGTAAATCAGATACAAGTTAGCTGCAGAGGGCGATTCACAATGTCTGTGGCATTGGTCTTTGTTTACAGCTTTCTGAATTTTAAAAATTAGTTGTGGGAATAACAATACAACATCTTGCATTTATACAGCACCTTTAACGTGGT
Source organism: Somniosus microcephalus (assembly GCF_052327205.1). NCBI lineage: Eukaryota > Metazoa > Chordata > Chondrichthyes > Squaliformes > Somniosidae > Somniosus > Somniosus microcephalus. Next base: position 85,466,930 of record NW_028225180.1, read on the forward strand.
AAAATGTCCCAAGGCGCGTCATCAAACAAACTTTGACACCGAGCCACTTAGATGGCACCTCCCACAGTGCGGCGCTCCCTCAGTCCCGCCCCTCCGACAGTGCGGCGCTCCCTCAGTACTGCCCCTCCGACAGTGCAGCGCTCCCTCAGTACTACCCCTCCGACAGTGCGGCGCTCCCTCAGTACGGCGCTCCCTCCGTACTGCCCCTCCGACAGTGCGGCGCTCCCTCAGTGCTGACCCTCTGACAGTGCGGCTCTCCCTCAGTACTGACCCTCCGACAGGCTCTCCCTCAGTACTGACCCTCCGACAGTGCGGCGCGACCCTCCGACAGTGCGGCGCTCCCTCAGTACTGCACTGGAGTGTCAGCCTAGCTTTCTGTGCTCAGGTCACTGGAGTGGGACTTGAACCCACAACCTTCTGACTCTGGGGCGAGTGTGCTATCCACTGAGCCACCGGCTGCCACTACAATTAGGCTGGGGAGAGGAAATAAATCAGCTGGAGTTCCTGTTTCTGACTGCTATCCACTGACCTGTTGGGAGTGTACGTATTTGGACATTAGATGGGGACAACAGGAAATGGGAAGGGTTAAGGGCAGAGAGATATTAAGTGACCAAAAGCTTGGTCAAAGAGGTCGGTTTTAAGGAGCGTCTTAAAGGAGGAGAGAGAGGCGGAGAGGTTTAGGGAAGGAATTCCAGAGCTCAGGGCCCAGGTGGCTGAAGGCACGGCTGCCAATGGTGGAGCGATGGAAATCGGGGGATGCGCAAGAGGCCAGAATTGGAGGAACGCAGAGATCTGAGGGCTAAAGGCGGTTCGAATCATAGAAACTTACATCATAGAAGGAGACCATTCGGCCCACTGTGCCCGTGCTGGCTCAATGACAGAGCAGTTGTCTTAGACCCACAACCCCGCTTTTTGTCCGTAACCCTGCAAGATTCTCATCCTCAAGTACCCGTCCAACTCCCTTTTAAAATTATTTATGGAATCAGCTTCCACTACCTTTTCAGGTAGAGCGTTCCAGATCCCGGTTACAGAGATAGGGAGGGGGCGAGGAGACCATGGAGGGATTTGAACACAAGGATGAAGGAATTTAAAATCGGACCGGGAGCCAATGTAGGTCAGCGAGCACAGGGGTGAACGGGACTGGGTGCGAGTTAGGGCACGGGGGCGGCAGAGTTTGGGATGAGCTGGAGTTTACGGAGGGTGGGAAGTGGGAGGCCGGCCAGGAGAGTGATCGGGACAGTGGTAACAAAGGCAACAGCGGATGGGCAGAAGCAGGGCAGGGACGGGAGATATCACCGAGGTGGAAGTAGGGGCCTTGGTGATGGACAGGATAATACACACCGGCAATAGTCAGAACAGCTTAAGTTCAGAGTGTGTCCATACAGCCCAACATCTAATTATACAATAACACAATCCAGGAATGCAGCCAAAGGATCCTCTTGTGATCTGCAATAGATATCGCAGGTTGATTTTCATCTTAACTGCCTGGATGTTAAGCATCGCCTGAAGGGAGCACAGAAAGGAAAAGCTGGTGGGGAGTGTTGCATGTCACGAATGGAATCTGCCCAATTATCCTTCCATTGAAAGGTCTCTCTCCTGTTTTGATAGCTCAAGTACATTCCTAGTTAGCACAACATCTACAACACCCTACCCCCCCACCACCCCCACCAAATCTCGCAACCTTACTGTCATGAATCTTATCATTCATGGAGAAATGACTCATGAAATAACACTGTGCGGCCAGCTGGTGGCGCCGTCCAAGGACGTGGGCCCAGCTTGTTCAGGGCGTTTTTGTAACCAGGAACTAGTGATGTAACTAGAATCTCATGGCTGTGAAACAGTTGATTAAAGCCTTGTTTTATACTCAAACCAAGTGCTCAGTAGTCTTTTTACATCACTTATATTTCCCTGCATTAAACTGCATCTGCCATTCCTCCGCCCACTGACTGAGCTCGCCAAGATCCTATTAAATTTGTGGCATTAATATTCATCATTTGCTGCCGCCCCCAGTTTGGTATTGTCTGCAAATTTGGACAGTTCGGACAATCTGTCCTCTCGTGGATTCTAATCAATGCATTCTGTCTCTTGAGGAAAGTGATCAACCAAATGTGAAATCTCCTGACCCTTTTAGCTAACCTCGCTAAATCTCAGGCTCTCAATCTAACATTCGAAATTACTTTAATCAGCGACACAGATAATGCGTCCCTAGTTCCAGCAACATGGGGATTATCTTGTTCCGTCTAGGATTCAATCGTGACTGCATATAGCATTGGAACCAACCAGGACTTGCCCAGATAACAGCCCTCAATAGTTGTAAAAAGGAAACTTAGTCAAACAAATCATTTTGCAGCTGGGAAGCAGTGCTCAATGAAACATAAACAGCTTGTGCCTGTGCAGTTGTAACTTAAAAAAATAATTCCTGCCAACTTAATGGCAGAGTAGAACGGTATACACAATGCTCACAAGAGCCATGATAACAACCAACAGGGCAATGTCTCATGTGCAACTAAGCCACCTAGATCAGGAAGGTCCCGGGAGTGATTCCTGCTCTGTGCTGAGTTAGCTCAGCCCAGCCAGGGTGGCGAGTAAAAGCATCAAGTCCAAGTGAGAGTACCTGGGTTCGGACAGAGAGAAATCAGCGAGAGTCCTCGCTCCTCATCATTATCCGGTGACCCTCTGCTATAAACCGTATTGAAACATATAAGATACTGAGGGGGCTCGACAAGGCAGATGCAGCGAGGATGTTTCCCCTCGTGGGGAAATCTAGAACGCGGGGGCACGGTTTCAGAATAAAGGGTCGCCCTTTTAGAACTGAGATGAGGAGGAATTTCTTCTCTCAGAGGGTCGTAAATCTGTGGAATTCCCTGCCCCAGAGAGCCATGGAGGCTGGGTCATTAAATACATTTAAGGTGGAGATAGACAGTGGCGTAAGAAAACTACTAGGCACTTGGTCTAAGTATTAAACAAGGCTTTAATCAACTGTTTTTCAACATGAAGATCTAGTTGTGTCCTTCACTAGTTCCTGTTAAAGAATGTCCTGAGCAAGCTGGGCCCATGCCCGAGTATTTATACTCTCTCTGGACAGCGCCACCAGCAGGCCGCCCAGTATCATTTCATAAGTCATTTCCATATGAATGACAAGATTCATGTCAGACAGATTTTAGCAAGGTAAGGGAGTGAAGGGTTATGGCGAGCGGGCAGGGAAGTAGCTTTGAGCCCAAGATCAGCCATGATCTTATTGAATGGCGGAGCGGGCTCGAGGTGCCAAGTGGCCGATTCCTGCTCTTACTTCTTATGTTTCTTATGTCCACGTGCAGACAGGATTAGGCTTGCCTGTGATGCCATCACAGTCAAATTGCCTCCTGAAATTCACTGTCTAGACTTACATGTGAAGAATGGCCACTTTGGCAAGGTATTGGAGGGTGCCTGCTGCAAAAAAAAAATGCATATTCCACCAAAGACAAGGAGAGGACAGGACTTTTTTAAAAAAACTAATTGCCCTCAAGCAAACAGATGAAAGCAAACCTTTGCTTACAGCAGTGGGAGGTTTAATCATGGCATGTTGTATGGTACGGTAGTCTGAACGGTGGAGATTATCAATCCACACCTGTCGGAATTCTTGGCCTCAAAGCTATAATATTCAGAAGTCATTTGAACTGTACAAAAATCCAAAAAAATATATATTTTATGACATTTTGGGGTGAATTTTGCCAGCCCTGGGGAGGCGGATTTGGAGACGGGACTGCCGGGAAAATGGCAGAATCTGGGGGCGGGTGTCCATGCCGCCCCCAACCCGCCTCCATGCCAGCTTCCCAGGAGGCGGGTACCCGACCCGCGCTGGGAGCCGCCTCCTCGAGGCGGGAAGGGGATTACAGCCACTTAACTGCCTGTTAACAGGTAGTTAACAGGCAGTTAAGAGGATTATCCCCATTTTACCCCAGCAAGTGCGGGCTTCCCGACGTCGGGAAACCCCGCCAGGGTCAGTGAGGCGAGCAGTGGGTCTGCGGGGGTTGGAGAAGTGCAAAAGTGTGCTGTGGAGGTGAGTGATGGGTGCAAGTGTGGAGAGGTGAGTATCTGAGGTAAGTGAAAAGTGATAGAAAATGTTTACTTACCTTTGTTTCTTCCTGCAGGCTTCAACAGTTGAGAAACCGGAGGCTCCGATCTCACCGGCAGAGATGACAGATGGCTGCTGCATTCTCCGATGCAACAACCATCTAATTTCTGCTCAGCAGATAGGTTTGATGAGTCTTAAATACAAGGACTCATCAAACAACAGAGAATGTCAGTGTTTGACAGCTTCACAGAGCTGTCCAACGATGACAATTCATCTGTCAAAAATTTTTGACAGCTGAAACGTCATACGCTGACGTTCTCTGTAACCGGCTTTCCCTTAATTGGCCTGCTAAGCCCCGCTGGGCGGGCTTAACAAGGTCAATCAAGGGGAAATAGCGTGGGTTGGCCAGACGTTGATGGAGGCGGGACTGAAACCCGACAAGTGGGAGTCCCGCCTCCAAAAGCTCCCCATTGGCAAAAGTCCAGCCCTACATATCTAATCTCTTGAATTACAGTGCACATTGTGACAACACATCAGCACCTCAACTGCAGTACTGAGGTCGCTGAATATATTTGAAAAATATATTCAATACTTGATTACATGGCAGTTGCATTAGAACAGCTTTATCCAGGATTGTAAAAGAACTGCCTGTAGTCTATAGTCCGGGACAGTGCTCCAGGTTTTAGCTGCCGCAGTTTAGGGTCCCAGCTTAAATTTATTTTATACATTATTTAACGCAATTCTGATGAAAGGTCTCTCTCCACAGATGCTGCCTGACCTGCTGGGTGTTTCCAGCATTCTCTGTTTTTCATTTCAGATTTCCAGCATCTTGAGGTTACCTTTTTAAGATTCCTCATTTGCATAACAGATAATTGCATTATAATTTAATTTCATTGTAACTTATAGTCAATTTACTTAAGCAGGATTTAAAGTCTAGAGGTAGCACATTGAATCAAAGTGCTCACCTATTTTTTAGAAGTAAAATAATATTACATCTTGAGTATTGTGTGCAGTTTTGGTCACCTTATCTGAGGAAGGATGTTCTTGCCATGGAGAGAGTGCAGCGAAGATTCACCAGACTGATACCTGGGATGGCAGGAATGACGTATGAGGAGAGATTGGGTCAATTGGGCTTATACTCACTGGAGTTTAGAAGAATGAGAGGGGATCTCATTGAAACTTATAAAATTCTAACAGGACTAGACAGACTAGATGCAGGAAGGATGTTCCCGATGGTCGGGGAGTCCAGAACCAGGGGTCACAATCTAAAGATAAGGGGTAAGCCATTTAGGACAGAGATGAGGAGGAATTTCTTCACCCAGAGAGTGGTGAACCTGTGGAATTCTCTACCACAGAAGGCAGTTGAGGCTAATTCATTAAATATATTTAAGAAGGAGTTAGATATATTTCTCAAGGCTAAAGGAATCAAGGGATATGGGGAGAAGAGAGGGACAGGGTACTGAATTTGGATGATCAGCCATGATCTCATTGAATGGCGGAGCAGGCTCGAGGGGCCGAATGGCCTACTCCTGCTCCTATCTTCTATGTTTCTATGACTGACTAAACTTGTCTTGGATTTTTTTTTTTTAAAGTCAATTTTATTACTGACACGGAGAATTTTGTGTTCCTTCTTGTTAGGCCTTCAACAGCGTGGAGTGATCTGACAGGCCCCTAAAGGGCTCCACTGAAAACAGTACAGGCTTCAGCAAAGAGACCCTTTGGAGCGGCAGGAAGTCACCCCATCGAGGTCATCAGTCTAGGGGACTTGGAGATTACTGCAGCATTACTTCTTACAGAAAGTGTGCCTGCAGGCTGATCAGCAAGAACAGAAGAAATAGGAGCAGGAGTTGGCCATTCGGCCCCTCGAGCCTGCTCTGCCAATTAATGAGATCATGGCTGATCTGATCTTGGGCTCAGCTCCATTTCCCTGCCCTCTCCCCAGAACTCTTGACTCCCTTAGCGTTCAAAAATCTGTGTATCTCCACCTTAAATGTATTTAATGACCCAGCCTCCACACCTCTCTGGGGCAGAGAATTCCACAGATTTACGACCCTCTGAGAGAAGAAATTGCTCCTCGTCTCAGTTTTAAATGGGCGACCGCTTATTCTGAAACTATGCCCCCCGAGTTCTAGATATCCCCATGAGGGGAAACATCTTCTCTGCATCAAGGGGGCGTGTTGGCTACACCACTGAGTATCCAGACCCATGCTTCATGACCCATGCTTGCACAACATGGGACGTTCTCAATCGGCCGTAGTATTCCTGGGAGGAGCCCGAGTGGAACAAGGCACCTCTCAAAGGCTCACTGTATGAGTCACCTGTAGGGACTCACGTGTAATTACTGGTGGACAGCTTCACCGCAGTAATGGGAATGAGGTGCCATTACACAAGTAGATGTATTCTATAGACCACCAAATACAGGAAACTTTGTGCTATCCGGCACTGACGGGACCGAGCTGTTGCCGATCTATCAAAACTACCAGACATACAAAGTTAATGTTGAAGCATATGGAGGTTTTCATCTCCGTATCTGACAACAAACACTGTTGCTTAGCAACAGCTTCTAAACAGTCGGCTGCAGCTGCAAGCGTCTCTAGCTGAAGCTGTTGCTATAGCTACAGACCTTGCAGTGCCTGACTGGGAAAAAGAAGCAACGAGAACTAAAAAAACTTATAGAAAACGGCTCCTGATTTTTGCGATTAGATCGAGTATTCCGGACATATAACCTCCGGACAAACCAAAGTTTCCTGTAGTGGGAAAGATATGGAGGAGAAAATTTGCAGAGAAATTACAGAGAGTTGCAAGAACTATAGAGTAGTAATAATGGGGGACTTCAACGATCCTAATATAGACTGGGATCATAATAGAGTGAAGGGCAGAGAAGGGGAAGAATTTCTGAAGTGCATTCAGGAGAACTTTCTTGATCAGTATGTTTCCGGCCTGACGAGGGAGGAGGCATTGCTGGATCTGGTTCTGGGGAATGAGGTGGGTCAAGCAGAGCAAGTGTCAGTAGGTGAACATTTAGGGAACAGTGATCATAGTATCATAAGGTTTAGATTAGCTATGGAAATGGGCAGGGAGCAATCTAGAGTAAAAATGTTTAACTGAGAGAAGGCCAATTTCAGTGGGATGAGAACGGATCTGGCCTGAGTAAACTGGAATCAAAGATTGGCGGGCAAAAGCACCTCTCGATGGCTCACTGCATGAGTCACCTGTCGGGACTCTCGTGTAATTACTAGTGGACAGCTTCACCCCAGAAATAGGAATGATGCATTCCATGGAGTAGGGGGTCAAACAACTGGAGAAAATAAGTTGTAAAATAGTGCTTTAAAACCTTGCGCATTTCTTACATAAGAACATAAGAATTAGGAGCAGGAGTAGGCCATCCACAGCCCTTTAGGGTAGAGAATTCCAAAGATTCACAACGCTCCTCATCTCAGTCTTAAATGGCCGACCCCTTATCCTGAGTTCCAGACTCTCCAGCTAGGGGGAAACAATCTCTCTGCATCTACCCTGTCAAGCCCCCTCAGCATCTTATGTGTTTCAATGAGATCACCTCTCATTCTGCTCAACTCCAGAGAGTAGAGGCCCACTCTACTAAATCTCTCCTCATAGGACAACCCTCTCATCCCAGGAATCAATCTAGTGAATTCTTGCAAATATTATATGTGGCAAAATAGATCTTGTTGAGGTGTGCAGTTGTTCAGTTAAAAAAAAAAGCATCGTTACAAGAAACAGACAATTATACATAGATTTCAGATCACACATTTACCACAATGTGAGTTCAGATCATTTTTCAATAAATCTTAAACGGGAAGTCCTAAATTGGAGTTGCTTCAGAGAGCGTAATGCAGAAACAATTACACGGCCTGATGTGGAACAACAGAGTGCTTCATTCTTCACAAGTACCCTCTGCCATGACAAAGAATGGTCACTGGTAAATATTCCAGGCCTGTGACCTGAACATCGAGCTCGGGCAAAGGAGTCTTTTCAAGTTCAGTATTTCACTTTCCTTTCTTATGGGAAAACAATAAAACAAATTATCTGTAGCATTTTGCAAGTAATCAGCATGAGACAGACTCCGCTCAGCCAGGCTTTCGCTGGGCGCCCGCGTAACATTCTCATCAGCAGCTGTTTGCAGCATCAGAAGGACAACTTATGATGGTGTCTAACGGCCGTGCCACGCAGATATCCCAGCTCTCAATACCCCTGAATCGTTTATAACAACAGGAAATGCTGGAAATACTCAGCAGGCCAAGCAGCATCTGGAGAGATAGAGAAACAGAGTTCAGGGGCACGATCTTGCCAGCCCTGGGGAGGCAGGTATGGAGGCGGGACTGCCGGGAAAATGGCAGAATCTGGGGGCTGATGCCCATCCCGCCCCCCAACCCGCCTCCGTGCCATCTTCCCAGGAGGCGGGTAGCTGATCCGCGCCAGATCCCGTCTCCTTGGAGGTGGGAAGAGGATTACAGGCTCTTAACTGCCTGTTAACAGGTAGTTAACAGGCAGATAAGAGGATTATCCCCATTTTACCCACACAAGTGCGGGCTTCCTGAAGGCTGCGAACCCCGCCAGGGTCACCGAGACGAGCAGTGGGTCTGCGGGGTGCAAAGGTGTGCTGTGAAGGTAAGTGATGGGTACAAGTGTGGAGAGGTGAGTATGTGAGGTGAGTGGAAAGTGTTAGGAAAAGTTAACTTACCTTTGTTTCTTCCTGCAGGCTTCAATCGTTGGGGATGCGGAGAGTCTCGCACCTCCACGGCAGAGATGACAGATGGCTGCTGCATTCTCCGATGCAATAAGGTCAATCAAGGGAAAATAGCGTGGATTGGCCAGAAGTCGATGCAGGTGGGACTAAAACTCGACAAGTGGGACTCCCGCCTCCAAAAGCTCCCCATTGGCAAAATCCAGCCCAACGTTTCAGGTCGATGACCCTTCGTCAGAACTGGAAAAAGTTGGAGATGGAACAGGTTTTTAAGCAAGTGTAGGGGCCGGGAGAGGGGGGAGGGGAGGAAAGAACAAAAGGGAAGGTCTGTGATGGGGTGGAAGGAAGGAGAGATTAAGAGACAAAAGGGATGATGGTGCGAGGCAAAAGGAGATGGTAATGGGACAAGTTAAGAAACAAAAGATAACTCTAGATGAAGTGTAAATGGCGATGGCAGAATGATCGACAGCTGCCGTGTGAGAGAGCGAAAAACAAAAATATAGGGGCCGAGGTTATGGTCTGAAATTGTTTAACTCGATGTTGAGTCCGGAAGTCTGTAAAGTGCCTATTCGAAAGATGAGGTGCTGTTCCTCGAGCTTATGTTGAGCTTCATTGGAACAGTGTAAGAGGTCGAGGACGGAGAGGTCAGAGTGGGAGCGGAGCGGAGAATTAAAGTGACGGGCGACCAGAAGCTCGGGGGTCACCCTTACGGACTGAACGGAGGTGTTCTGCAAAGCGGTCGCCCAATCTGCGTTTGGTCTCCCTAATGTAGAGGGGACCACATCGTGAGCAGCGAATACAGTATTCACTGTATACCTCCGAATTCTTTTTTGCTCCGATTTCCACCCCCCCCCTGCCTGAAGATGCAGACTCTTGCTGAGGTTCAGTTCTTTGCTCAAATGGCCATTCTTCACATGTGAGTCCAGACAGTGAGTGCTGGTGGGTTAATTTACTACGATGAAGTGCAACACAGACAAAAATCCAATTGTTGCCTCACCTGATATCACAGTCAGTCATACTTTTCGATAGAGATCACTGAATGGTCAGGACCCTGGCTGGATTGTCCTCTTGAGCCCTGGGTCCAATTTAGGGGGGCTGAATTCCCATGCCGCTTCTGGTGCTTTAGCAGCGCCGGAACGGTGTTGACAACTTTCACTGCAAGGAAGCTCGCAGGGAAGCCATTTCTGGCTCTTGTACACCTTTAAGTAGCTCTCCCGCTACGTTTGTTCGCGATCCTGGAGCCGTTCCACAACCCACCCTCTCGTCGCCACTGGCCTCATTTGCATGCGGCTGGCTGGCTGTCAGCCAGTGCGTGCGGCGGATGGGAGTTTCCTGAGCTTGCCCCACCGGGTGCACTCGGGGTGAGTTACACCGCCTTCAATGAGATGCAGCAGGGTCAGCTGTTGAAGGCGGAAGTGAGGAGTTCCTGACAGAGAAGAACGTGCAGATCTTTTACTGAAGATTTATGTAGGTAGGAAATATTTCTTTTTGCATTCTGCTGGCAGACACCGGCACTTGCTTCTGAATGCCAGCGCTGTCTCCCTCCAGGTGGTACGAGTGATCATTCTTGATGACCTGGTGGCACCCATACCCAGGAGTCCGTTCGTCCTGCCTTCAATGTGTCACCCCAGGAGGACTTCTTTTTGTAAATTCATTTTTATGGGATGTGGGCGTTGCTGGCAAGGCCAGCATTTATTGCCCATCCCTAATTGCCCTTGAGAAGGTGGTGGTGAGCCGCCTTCTTGAACCGCTGCAGTCTGTGTGGTGAAGGTGCTCCCACAGTGCTGTTAGGGAGGGAGTTCTAGGATTTTGACCCAGCGACGATGAAGGATCGGCGATATACTTCTAAGTCAGGATGGTGTATGACTTGGAGGGGAACTTGGAGGTGGCGGTGTTCCCATGCGCCTGCTGCCCTTGTCTTTCTAGGTGGAAGAGGTCGCGGGTTTGGGAGGTGCTGCCGAAGAAGCCTTGGCGAGTTGCTGCAGTGCATCTTGTAGATGGTCCACAATGCAGCCACGGTACGTCGGAGGTGGAGGGAGTGAATGTTTAAGGTAATGGACGGGGTGCCAATCAAGCGGGCTGCTTTGTCCTGGATGGTGTTGAGCTTCTTGAGTGTTGTTGGAGCTGTACTCATCCAGGCAAGTGGAGAGTATTCCATCACACTCCTGACTTGTGCCTTGTAGATGGTAGAAAGGCTTTGGGGAGTCAGGAGGTGAGACACTCACCGCAGAATACCCAGCCTCTGACCTGTATTTATGTGGCTGGTCCAGTTAAGTTTCTGGTCAATGGTGACCCCCAGGGTGTTGATGGTGCAAGATTCGGCGATGGTAATGCCGTTGAATGTCAAGGAGAGGTGGTTAGACTCTCGCTTGTTGGAGATAGTCATTGCCTGGCACTTATGTGGCGCAAATGTTACCTGCCACTTATCAGCCCAAGCCTGAACATCGTCCAGGTCTTGGCGGTCTGAACAACTGAAGTTGTGCCTTCTCCTCCTCTGGCTTGATGCTCTGCCCTGCTGCCCTTTGGACACAGATCACACCTGAATATTAATAATTCTGTCGGACTGTGCTAAAATCTTTGGTACGTCATACAATGAATTAATGTGAGAGAGATATGGTTTCAATTTGATTTTACATCAATGCTCGCACAAATAGATATGGAAATGGGCACAGCCAAGACGACCAGACTCCTGTGTGTGTGTGCCACCAAGAATTATCACTCCTGCCACCTGAAGGAAGGTGGCACTGGTGCTGACTGCCAACTCCTTCACACCCAGCACTGCACAACAGTGCCACAAGCGGATTCGCATCCTGAGTAGGGCAGGCAAGGCAAAACGTATCACACCTCTCCAGATTCCTCTTTCCCACCTTGGCCCCAGCATTCCCCAGGAAGCCAGTAGCAGATGCAACACCCTTTTTTAAAAAAAACAAATGGGCCTTATGTCAGCGATCAGCTGACTCAATGTTTATCCAGAGAGTGGTGAGAATGTGGAACTCGCTACCACAGGGAGATGCCTTTAAGGGGACGCTCGATAAGTACATGAGGGAGAAAGGAATAGAAGGATATGTTAGGGCAAGATGAAGTAAGCGGGGGAAGAGGCTCATGTGGAGCATGAACACTGGCACAGGTCCGTTGGGCCGAATGGCCTGTTTCTGTGCTGTAAACTCGATGTAACACAAACCAAAGATCAAATCTGGGACCTTTTGGTGTCTCAAGCTTATGTATTAGCTCACGTGTAGGCTGTAGTTTTTTTTTTTAAAAAGCAAAATAATTCTGAGTTGGATTCACAGCTTATATGCAAGCTAATGTAGGGCAACCTGGAAGTACGGTAGCACCAAAGGCACTGTGGTAACACTAACCAACTGTGTTTTTCCCCACTAGACCACAGATAGCTCAATAGCAGCGGTTCAAGAAGGCGGCTCACCACCACCTTCTCAAGGGCAATTAGGGATGGGCAATAAATGCTGAGCCTTGCCAGCAACGCCCACATCCCAGGAACAAATAATTTAAAAAAAGCCTACCTCAAGGATACACAGCAAAGCTGGCCTTCTTCCCATTGTGGGCATCCATAACACTCCACGAAAATACACAATGAACATACCTTTTGAGCAAGGAGTCTTCCATCGGGGTCATTGCAATTCAGAGACAACATTATTTTGCTGGGCTTTGCACAAAGATCGCCTTCAACTGAGGCAAAGCTGGACTGGTTGCATTCCACACTATTGATTACAAATACTCCTATACCAAGCATTCCTAGGTCATGTGTTACGTCATTTCAAATTACATTCATATTTCTAAAAAAAATAGTGTAGTTCTTCATCAAAGCAAATCGAAGTTGATCCGTTTTTTTTCTCCTCCGTTGCATTTTGTCGGATGAGACGTTAAACCGAGGTCCCATCTGCTCTCTCGGGTGGGCGTAAAAGATCCCGCGGCCACTATTTCGAAGAAGAATCATAGATTCGTACAGCGCAGGAGATGGTCCTTTGGCCCATCGTGCCTGTGCTGGCTCTTTGGTTCTCCCCGGTGTCCTGGGCCAATATTTATCCCTCAATCACCATCACTAAAAACAGGTGATCTGGCCATTATCACATTGCTGTTTGTGGGAGCTTGCTGTGCGCAAATTGGCTGCCGTGTTTCCCACATTACAACAGTGACTACACTTCAAAAAAAAGTACTTCATTGGCTGTAAAGCGCTTTGGGACGTCCTGAGGTCGTGAAAGGCGCTGTAGAAATGCAAGTCTTTCTTTCTCTCTGCTCCCCTCCTACGCCAGCACTGGGAACCCATGGGGCACATTTGTTTTCACACAGTATTGTCATGTTGTCATTGAGCGAATCACTGGGTAACATTGGGATCGAATTATTTTTCTGGCCAGACTCTGGCCCCCTGTTTATTCCGTTACCGACATGACCAAGCCACAGCCATGCTTTTGCCAATGGTGCTGTACGACTGGCCAGCGCAAGGTATATATCAGAAGTCCATGGTGGTTCGTCGTTCCTGCTGAGGAGCACCAACCCCTCCACGCTTCCCAACGACAGCATGGCTAAGATCAGCAACGCAGGCCCACATCGTACCGTTTCAAAGGCTACACTACTGGCAAAAAGAAATGATTAATTCCTTAGAATCCACTCAACTTGTGCATTATCTGGATTGTCTGACTTTTGAATAATTCTTTTACTGCATTTCTGCCCCAGGCATATCCATTATGGAATTGATTATGGGATGGCGGCTGCACAGCAATGGGTTGACTGTGTCTGATCCCCACCACCTCCATCCCCCCCGCCCCTAGAGTATGATGACCTTGTCCCATAATGCAAGACAGAAAAAAAAAGACTCGCATTTCTCCTGTGCCTTTCACAACCTCAGGACGTCCCAAAGTGCTTTACAGCCAATTAAGTACTTTTTGAAGTGTAGTCGCTGATGTAATGTAGGAAACGCGGCAGACAATTTGGGCACAGCAAGCTCCCACAAACAGCAATATGCTAATGACCAGATCTTTTTTTTTAGCTGTTTGTTTAGGGCTAAATATTGGCCAGGGGAGAACTCCCCCTGCTCTTCTTCGAAATAGTGGCTGTGGGATCTTTCACGTCCACCTGAGAGAGCAGACGGGGCCTCGGTTTAACGTCTCATCCGAAAGGCTCAGTAATAACATTGTATGTTGTCTACGATGTGCTGGGAGTGCCCCTGGGTCGTAATTTCGGGCAGCAGCAGCCAGTCAGAGTTCTGACGAAGGGACATTGAGCTGAAACGTTAACTCTTGTTTCTCACTCCACAGATGATGCCTGACCTGCTGAGTGTTCCCAGCATTTTCTGTTGTTGTTTCAGATTTCCAGCCTCTGCAGTATTTTGCTATTGCAAAGGATTCTCTTACTTGTTTCACACTTGATGGTGTCTTGGACTATGGGCTTTGTCCCGTCTCATAAGCTTTTCATAATAAAAAAAGATCTTTTATTGGAGACCTGAAAACAAAAGCTAAACAAACTCTTAAATCATATTTTCTTTGATGACCCCCTTTCTGTGTAAAGGAGCCCCTCAGCAGGATTCAGCTGTTTATCTTTGTAACCAAAATAAAAGGATTGGAAGCTCTAAATATAGAGCTGCATAATAACCTTACAGATAACTGTCAGGAAAATTTGATGAGAAACTGATTGAATGTTGAGTTCAATGAACACTTCAATCCTTCCAGCTCCATTTTAGGCAGTTCCTTCTCTCTGCCATCTGTTTAGTCATGAGTTTTTACATAATATATACAAAAGAAACTGTCAGTTTGTGTGTGATTATGTGTTCATCATGGTGAAGGATGACTCTGCTTCTGGATCTGTTTGGTCACCAGTAGTGTGAACTCCGCCACATTGCTCTAATGATGTATCTCAATCTTATCCCCAAAGGAATGCCCCCAAACACCAACTGAGATCATTTTTATTTCCGCAAACAACGCTCTCTGAATGAGAATGTATTAGTTAGTCCCACTGAATATCGAATGGAGTCAGTTTTGTTTTGCGGATTCTGTGCGTTTTGAACCCGAGATACCAAATAATCAGTAATACCCTTGTAGCGTATACAGGTGCAGGTACAGTACCTTCGTAAACTGAGAAGCCACGGTAAAAGGCAGCACCAATGTTAAAGTGCAGAAGATCAATGAGATACATCAAGAAATAGTGGTTAGCTAACATAAGCTGGAATCTGAAAATTGGAAACGCAAGGAAAGACTGGGGGAGATAAAGGGCTGGGTTTTGTCAGCCCCGAGGAGGCGGGTTTGGAGGCGTGTGAGGTGGTAAAGTTGCAGAAAGTGGGGGCAGATGGCAAACCCGCCCCCATCCCGCCTTGGTGCCCTTTTGCCAGGAGGCGGGAAGATGTCCTGCTTTGGGTCCCGTCTCCTCGAGGCGGAAAGGGATTAAATCCTTTTAACTGCCTGTTAACAGGTAGTTAACAGGCAGAAAAAAGGATTAGTGCCATTTTACCTTTTCAGGTGAAGGCTTCCCGACCTCGGAGAACCCCGCCAGGTTGGAGGAGTCGAGTAGGAGGTCTGCAGTGGTCGGAGGGGCCTGAAAGTGAGATGTAGAGGTGAGTGATGGGTGCAAGTGTGGAGTGGTATGTAAGGTGAGTGTTAAGTGTTAAAAAATGTTCACTTACCTTGGTTTCTGCCTACAGCCTTCATCCGCTCTGGACCGGGAGTTCCGACATCTTCCTTGTCGATTTCACAGACTGGCTGTTGGATCCTCCGAACCAACAGTCTTCTGAAATCTACAAAGTTGA
Source organism: Somniosus microcephalus (assembly GCF_052327205.1). Taxonomy (NCBI): domain Eukaryota; kingdom Metazoa; phylum Chordata; class Chondrichthyes; order Squaliformes; family Somniosidae; genus Somniosus; species Somniosus microcephalus. Next base: position 85,482,440 of record NW_028225180.1, read on the forward strand.
AAGGTTTGATGAGTCCTGAACACAAGGACTCATCAAACTACACAGAATGTCAGTGTTTGACAACTTCACAGAGACATTTCTTCTGACATTTCTTCTTTCAAGACGTCTTGACAGATAGCACGTCAGACGTTGACATGCTCTGTCAGTGACTGCCCCCTAATTGGCCTGCTGAGCCCGCAGGGCGGGGTTAACAAGGTCAATCAAGAGAAAATCCCGCTGGTTGGCCAGAAGATGATGGAGGCGGGACTGAGACCCGACAAGCAGCAGTCCCGCCTCTAACTCGCCTCCATTCACAAAGTCCAGCCCAAAGAGTCCCACAGTTTGAAGTTTTTGGGAAAGAATGAGTTAAAGTAGGGGAAACTGCGATGAATCTTGATTTCAACACAGTGAGGAAGGGGGAAGGGGACATAGAACTATGAGGATTTGGAGTTTGGAATGAACAAGAGGAGAATAGGAGCACGGACCACTGTATTATCAATAAAATGGAGGAAGGTGGTTACAATGGACAAAGGCTGTAAGCTCGAGGTGAGAAAAGGACCAATTGTTAAATCGACAAACCTATTCTTACATGCTTTCCAGGAATACAAAAAAGATGCAAGAAGAGTTTCCCCTAGTTATAGGAGCAGGATTCAAGGCTTGGGCAGATTTCACTTTAAAAGGGAGAAAGATTTCTCGGATTTGGCAAAATCGTAAACAGGGGCATAAATAATGAGTTTACGATACTATTTTGCTATAAATAGTGAACAAGTGTTCAGGGCTTTGAAGGCAAAGAAGAGTTTGGTGGCGGAAGTAGACCTTCTTGAAGGAAACTTTAGCAATGGGGAAATGCTGGAATCCCATGAGGTCAGAGAAGAGAGTGACACCAAGGATACCAATATATGGAGAAGGACCAAGGATGAAGCAGTCAAAGGTAAGTGGCAACACCTGTTGGTCCGCGATACGAGAGATGAAGTGAAAGAATTTCCATTCTCCATCGAAGGCCATGAATAAGATTAACGTGCCGGGAATCAGTCATTACACTATGAGATGTCAGAGGTTGCGAGCACTGAGGGAATGAGATCTGAAGTAAGTAGATGAATCTAGGGCGAGGTCACCAGGGGCAGAGTGGACAAAGTTAGATGACGAGTGGAGATCATTAATATGATGAAAGAGCGAAGAGAGAAAACTCAGTGATCTTGTCTTATGAATGCAGGAGTGAGAAAAGGTTGGATCTATTGTTCACATCCTGTTTCACAACTTGGTCTGACCACATCCCAACCCAAACCTAACTGCTTCTACACCCCGCTGGATTGGTCTTTGTGGTTTGAAATGTCTATGCTAACTACATCTTCCCCCACACTCCCAGAGTCACTTCCACCAAGCTTCTTTTCTTAATAATATCGACACTTGTGCTGAAAGAAAAATGCTGCTGGAAACTAAAACAAGAATGAAACATAGGAAAATAGGAGCAGGAGTGGGCCATTCGGCCCTTCGAGCCTGCTTCGCCATTCAATATGATCATGGCTGTTCCTCTATCTCAATACCATATTCCCGCTCTCTCCTTTCTATCTATCCTATCTATGCCCTTCATAATTTTGTACACCTCAATCACGTCCTGTTCCTCGAGCTTACGTTAAGCTTTGTTGGAACAGTGTAAGAGGCCGTCAGAGTGGGAGTGGAGGGAAAAATTAAAGTGACAGGCGACCGGATGCTCGGGGTCACGCTTGCGGACTGAACGGAGGCATTCCGCAAAACGGTCACCCAATCTGCGTTTGGTCTCCCCAGTGTAGAGGAGACCATATATTTAAGGTGGAGATAGACAGATTTTTGAAAGGTAAGGGAGTCGAGGGTTACGGGGAGCGGGCAGGGAAGTGGAGTTGAGGCCAAGATCAGATCGGCCATGATCTTATTGAATGGTGGAGCAGGCTCGAGGGGCCGAATGACCGACTCCTGCTCCTACGTCTCATGTTCTCCTCATACCCCTTGATGCCTTTTGTGTCCAGAATAAATGTTAACGTGTTCTCCTGTCATAGATGCTGATGCGATCACTAATACTGAAATTCAGCAGCACTAAAAGAGTCTTTGAAGTAAGAATGCGTCATTTCGAAAATATTTGCGTTTGGTTAATGACAGCATAGCGTATCGCAGGTTGCTGTGGCTGTGTGTTCCCAGCAATAAACATGATGGGTCACCATCGAATTGCTCCATCTAGGTTAAGAATGTTTTAGAACTGTTCAAGTCTTTTTGGGTTCCTCTAATGGCCCACATGGTTAAGACAGTGAGACGCTGAACCAGAAAAACCAGGAAAATCCCTTGTTTGTGATAAATTAACTGATCTTATCTGAGATGGCAGTAAAGATGTGACAGTTGGCCTCATTGCTCCTGGATTAGGGAGAGGGAAGATACAAATCAGTCAGGGTCCTGCTCCAGAGCACTATGCAGTGAATCCTATAATAAATGGTCCCTGAAGATACTGAAAGAAAAACTTGCATTTCTACAGTGTCTTTCACGTCCCAAAGCGCTTTACAGCCAATGAAGTACTTTTTTGACAAAAGCAAAATACTGCGGATGCTGAAATAAAAACAGAAAATGCTGGAAATACTCAGCAGGTCAATTAAGTACTTTTTTGATGTGTAGTCACTGTTGTAATGTAGGAAACGCGGAGCCAATTTGCACACAGCAAGCTCCCACAAACAGCAATGTGATAATGACCAGATCATCTGTTTTTTAGCGAGGTTGATTGAGGGATAAAAATTGCCCGGGGTTAATTCCCCTGCTCTTCTGCTAAATAGTGCCATGGGATCTTTTATACCCACCTGAGAGAGCAGACGGGCCTCGGTTTAACATCTCATCTGAAAGACAGCACCTCCCTCAGTACCGCCCCTCCGACAGTGCGGCGCTCCATCAGTACTGCCCCTCCGACAGTGCGGCGCTCCCTCAGTACCGCCCCTCCGACAGGGCGGCGCTCCCTCAGTACCGCCCCTCCGACAGTGCGGCGCTCCCTCAGTACTGCCCCTCCGACAGTGCGGCGCTCCATCAGTACTGCCCCTCCGACAGTGCAGCGCTCCCTCAGTACCGCCCCTCCGACAGTGCGGTGCTCCCTCAGTACTGCCCTCCGACAATGCGGCGCTCCCTCAGTACTGCCCCTCTGACAGTGCGGCGCTCCTTCAGTACCGCCCCTCCGACAGTGCGGCGCTCCCTCAGTACCGCCCCTCCGACAGTGCGGCGCTCCCTCAGTACCGCCCCTCCGACAGTGCGGCGCTCCCTCAGTACCGCCCCTCCGACAGTGCGGCGCTCCCTCAGTACCGCCCCTCCGACAGTGCGGCGCTCCCTCAGTACCGTCCCTCCGACAGTGCGGCTCTCCCTCAGTACTGCCCCTCCGGCAGTGCGGCGCTCCCTCCGTACCGCCCCTCCGACAGTGCGGCGCTCCCTCAGTACCGCCCCTCCGACAGTGCGGCGCTCCCTCAGTACCGCCCCTCCGACAGTGCGGCGCTCCCTCAGTACCGCCCCTCCGACAGTGCGGCGCTCCCTCAGTACCGCCCCTCCGACAGTGCGGCGCTCCCTCAGTACCGCCCCTCCGACAGTGCGGCGCTCCCTCAGTACCGCCCCTCCGACAGTGCGGCGCTCCCTCAGTACCGCCCCTCCGACAGTGCGGCGCTCCCTCAGTACCGCCCCTCCGACAGTGCGGCGCTCCCTCAGTACCGCCCCTCCGACAGTGCGGCGCTCCCTCAGTACCGCCCCTCCGACAGTGCGGCGCTCCCTCAGTACCGCCCCTCCGACAGTGCGGCGCTCCCTCAGTACCGCCCCTCCGACAGTGCGGCGCTCCCTCAGTACCGCCCCTCCGACAGTGCGGCGCTCCCTCAGTACTGCCCCTCCGACAGTGCGGCGCTCCCTCAGTACCGCCCCTCCGACAGTGCGGCGCTCCCTCAGTACCGCCCCTACGACAGTGCGGCGCTCCCTCAGTACCGCCCCTCCGACAGTGCGGCGCTCCCTCAGTACCGCCCCTCCGACAGTGCGGCGCTCCCTCAGTACCGCCCCTCCGACAGTGCGGCGCTCCCTCAGTACCGCCCCTCCGACAGTGCGGCACTCCCTCAGTACCGCCCCTCCGACAGTGCGGCGCTCCCTCAGTACCGCCCCTCCGACAGTGCGGCGCTCCCTCAGTATTGCCCCTCCGACAGTGCGGCGCTCCCTCAGTACTGCCCCTCCGACAGTGCTGCGCTCCCTCAGTCAGTGCGACGCTCCCTTGGCATTGCACTTGAGTGTCAGCCTAGATTTTTGTGCTCAAGTCTCTGGAGTGGAATTTGAACCCACAACCTTCTGACTCAGAGGCGAGTGTGCTACCCACTGAGCCACAGCTGACACAGAAACTTACTATCAAAGCTTACATATAAAGATTGGTCACTTGAGCATGATACTGGTGCCTGTGGAACTTAACTCTTAAGAAGGCGTCAAAACCTTCAGGAGAGGTGAATATTGGTGGAGAAAACACAGCAAGAAAAAAAACCATTTTATAGTATGAAGCAAACTGGGCTCATTTTCAACTATCTAATTTATTTTGAAAAGTGGCATTGATGGCGAGATTCTCTTGAACTGCTGGCAAACATCAGATTATTCATACAATGCCACGTCCACTCAATGCACGTGCACTGTGGCTACAGAGTAACACAGTCTGACATATTCACTTCTTCAAATCAAGGAGATGTAAATTCAGGGTTAGCAAACAGAGGATAAGCCCATGGGCATCCGCTTGATATGATATCTATACAGGGAATGAACAACGTTTTGAATGTGTTCTGATCGTGAGTCCCAAGTTGTACAAATATCACCATCACACCCGTACCCTGGAGCGATACTATCTTACAGTGGAAGTGGAGAAATGCATTACCATTTATTTTATGGAAGTAGACTACTATATAAAATAAATACATGGGGGGAAAAATTTGGTTGATTTGCGCCTCCCGTGGGCGCAAAGCAACTGGCGCCTGGACACAGCGCCACCAACGCCTCCCGCGAAATTCAGCGGGAGGATAGTGGTGGCGGTAACCGTTAGTGCCCCGTGGCGCTGCGCTTCCGACGATGGCGTCATCGCCGTGCACAGCGCCCCGCGCCCCAGCCACAACCTTCGGTAGCGCCCCCTGTCTTACCGCTGGACGCTATGTCCGACGGGGTCAGGGGGGCCTACCTGCGGCCGGGGCGGCGCAGATTAAAGGGGAGGTGCCGGGCGGCCATTTTGTTGCTGGCCGCCTGTGGGGTGCTGGGTGCGCTCCGTGAGCCCAGTGCTTCTCTTGAGTGCCGGGCTCTTTTGCCGGCACTCCGATGACTGGTGGCCCAGCTGGGCCCCGGGTCATGCTGCGCTAGGCCCCTCCCCTTTAATAAGGGGAGGAAGGCCTTAAGTACTGCAGGCCTTAAGTACTGCGGCGCGACACGCAGCGCCGTGATATTCACTCGCAGCGCCCCAAGAGGGAGGCGGGGCACCCCGCCTCCCTCTTGGGGCGCTACCAGTGAATTTCAGACGCAGGGGTGCTAATTTCTTCGGGGTGCTAAAAGTAGCGCTCCGGCGAAGTTAGCGCCCCAAAGGGGATGCGACCCAATTTCCCCCCCCCATAATCTTTCATTTTAGCTTTGGTATTGTATAGGCAGAAGGGGCAGAATGATAGCTGACACAAGGTTTGGATTCGAGACGGCCCCATCTGTCATTGAATCACAGCCGCTTGGGGGGGGGCACGCTGGCTGCGTGTTCCATACAGGTCAACACAATCTGCAGTGGCAACAGTTAAACCAACAAGTAGAGCCCGCCGATTCCCTGGCTCAGACTAGTACAAGCCTCTGGGCACTGTGAAGATTAAAAGCAACCGATCTGGAGTATTTACATAAAACTGCCAGAGGGAGGCTTGGCTTTAATCGGAAACACTTTTAACTCGCCAGTGTGTACAAGGGGTTGATAAAGTTCACTGAGCCATTGCAGCACATGCTATCCTTCGCATGGCTTCTGAAACTAAATCCCACTGATCACCAGCTGCTCACAGGCACCGGCTTCCTTAGCTCTCAAGAAAAAAACACACCCGCATCTCAGCACTGTTGTTGATATAGCTCACAGCAAAACGTCAAGGATGCACCAAAGCTTCACAGTCACGACAAATTGAAAGTAGTTCTGTTGCTGATGAGCTAATAGGTGGAGATATTTTTAGCTTGCCATGGAGGAAAGATGGAGAGAGAAAAGAGAAGCAAGAGAAAGACAGATGAGGAAAGGAAGAGAAGAGAGAAAGTAAGAGAAGAGAGAAAGTAAGAGAGAGAGAGAAAGAGAGAGAGAAAGAAAGAGCGAGAAAAGAGAGAAAGAGAAAGAGACACAGAGAGAGAAAGAGAGAAAGAAAAAGACAGAAAGAGAGAAAGAGAAAGAAAGGAAGAGAAAGAGAGAGAGAGAGAGAGAAAGCGAGAGAGAAAGAAAGAAAGAGAGAAAAAGAGAAAGAAAGAAATAAAGAGAGAAAAAGAGAAGAAATAAAAAGAAAGACAGAGAAAGACAGAGAAAGAAAGAAAAAGAGAAAGGGAGAAAGAGAGAGAGAAAGAGAAACTTGCGTTTATATAGTGTCTTTCACGACCACAGCACTTCACAGAGGTGCAGTCATGGTGCGAATGTAGGAAACTACTGTCAGAAACTGAAGTCAAGGGTTGAAGTTGGGGATACTGCTGGGGTTATGGAGAAGAAAATGGGACAGGATTTCCACTCCTGATTGCTATATAGTAAGACCAACTGGAGAGTGCCTGAGCGTGGCGAGGATCACACTCATCTGCGATGCCTTACATAGAAGATCGCTTCCCCCCTTCCCCCCCCCCACCCCGCCACCTCCCCAATGATCACAAGAGGGCGGAATCCGCATTGCGACTCTGGGAGGAGCTCTTCAGCCACTGGGAGGGGGCGATTGAGGAGGATTCTTGCGATGACTTTCCCTGTGGCAGACAGCAGGGAAACTCCTCTGCAATTACCCCAATCAGACTTGTCACCTTTCCTGAAGATGGTCATGATTACGGCGTCTCTGAGACCTCCTGGCATGCTCTCCTCCTTCCAAATAAGAGAAATGAGAACTAATTTTTAGTGTGGAAGCAAGTCAGCCTCGGTTCCGAGGGACTGTCTGAAAAAAAGGATCACAAGTCTAGGCTCACAAAGGCAGAATGGCCACTTGGCTGAGGTACTGCAGGCACCCGGCACCTGTGGAACTGTACCCCAAAAAGAACAGAATCATATTTGCCAAAAAAAGAGATCGCGTACAGAACTCCGGAGTTGATCATTCGCTCAGACTGAGTACTGTGACTTGTGTAAATCCCAGGGTCAATCCTCTACATGTGCAGTGCATACCAGGTTGAAGGGAATAAATCACTCATGCTTTGTGCTGCCTAACATACATCTTATTGTCAACCACTGGACACATCTGCTATGGTCTGGTTCTTGCTCTGGCCAACATCCCCAGCATTGAAGCTTTGACCATGCTCGATCAGCTCCAATGGACGCATCACATTGTCCGCATGCCCGATACGAGACTCCCAAAACAAGCGCCTCTACTCGGAGCTCCGGCACAGCAAGAGAGCCCCAGGTAGGCAGAGGAAACGCTTCAAGGACACACTCAAAGCCTCCTTGAAAAAGTGTAACATCCCCACCGACACCTGGGAATATCTGGCCCAAGACCGCACAAAGTGGAGGAGAAGCATCCGGGAAGGCGCCGAACACCTCGAGTCTCTTCGCCGGGAGCAAGCGGAAGCCAAGGGCAGGCAGTGCAAGGAGCGCACGTCAACCCAAGCACCCCACCCACCCGCCCCTTCAACCACCGTCTGCCCCACCTGTGACAGAGACTGTAGGTCCCGCATTGGACTCATCAGTCACCTGAGAACTAATTTTTAATGTGGAAGCAAGTCATCCTCGGTTCCAAGGGACTGCCTAAGAAGAAGAGGTCTGGGTAAACTGTATCCCCAGTGGAGGACTGCGAGAGGTTGAATTGTTTCTGGGTCAACAGGAACCTGGAATGGAACTGGGCGAGATCTTGTCACGGGCTGGGTCAGACCGGGCCCGTGACATCATGCGGCTGCTGCGCACCTCAGTTTTCTTTGGCGTAAAAATTAATTTAATCCTAGTTGGGTTGACTTTAGTCATATTCCTTAGCGCAGGCAAAAAAAATCACCTCATTCATCATTAAAAAAAACCTGAAGGGATGCTCAGGCACCATGAAGGGCAGAAACAACCAGGAAAATGTCAAGGAAAAGTGACATTAAAAACGGAATTACAAAGCATGAAACAAAGATCGGCTCTGTATTGCCTGAACATTTCACAAATAGGCCTGACACTTGAACCGAGAAGCCAGCATCCTGCCGTGTACTGGTGCAGTGAGGTTAGCTCCTGTGTGCCCTGAATTGCAAGCAGCTGTTTCTCATTTTGACGGGCTAACCCTGCCCCCACGTGCACCTGTAGCAAATCAATCTGTTCTCTCCCGAGTGGCTGCAAATAGAGAGCGGAGAACAGCGTCACTTTTTCAAATTATTCGGACACCCCAATCTTCAAACCCGAATCTCGGGGGCACGCAGCTGCAGGCACTGTTCTCAGCACCGTTGCGACCGCCCCCCCCATGCTCAGTACATTTTCTCTCCGGCAAGTATGCAAATCTTTTGTAATAGTGTGTGCGGGCGTGGGGGAAGGAGGAGAGGTTTAACCTGTCAGCTGCAATCAGGGACAAAACTGGACTCGCCCAGGTTAAAGCACAGCCGGCGACATTCAGGGATAGTGCTGGAAATTTGAGGACAGCTGGAAACCATTGGGTTGGATTTTGCCAATGGGGAGCTTTTGGAGGCGGGACTCCCACTTGTCAGGTTTTAGTACCGCCTCCATCGATTTCTGGCCAATCCACACTATTTTCCCTTGATTGACCATGTTAAGCCCGCCCAGCGAGCTTAGCAGGCCAATTAAGGGGAAGCCGGTTACAGAGAACGTCAGCGTATGACATTTCATCTGTCCCGCCTCCAGGAGACGGGACCCGGCGCTGGTCGGGTACCCGCCTCCTGGGAAGATGGCACAGAGACGGGATGGGCACCCGCCCCCAGATTCTGCCATTTTCCCGGCAGTCCTGCCTCCCCAGGGCTGGCAAGATCACGCCCCATGTTTCCACCTCTCCCACTTTCCCGCTCCTGCTCTTGAAAAGTGCTGACTCATGCTGGAGTGAATTCCGTGGGCAACGCAGCCCTCTGGGACCTCATCCGACTGGCCACTCTTTATTAGGGTCGCCAACCCCTCCGGGATTGGCCCTGGAATCTCCAGGAGTTGAAGACTAATCTCGAGGACACTGCCGCCAGCAATACCCAGGAGAAAAATCAGAGGGGCCAATAATAAATTGGGTTTTTGTGACATTTTTCTTTGAACATTTTTGTTTACCAGTCATAATAATATCAGACATGGTGGGGGGCGGGGAAAGGCTGTTTGATTGGCAGTCAAGACTCATCCAATGGGGTAATGAAGAGTCTGTGCATTTTCCGATTGGCACCGAGTGGATGGACATGTTGGGTGACCAATGGTGAGAGTGCGGGGGGCGGTGGGGGGGGGCGCGGTAGGAGATCATTTGATGAAACCTTCAGGAATATGTCCCTTCATTGCAAGGGGGTTGGAGTATAAAAGTAGGGAAGTCCTGCTACAACTGTACAGGGTATTGGTGAGACCACACCTGGAGTACTGCGTACAGTTTTGGGCTCCTTACTTAAGGAAGGATATACTTGCATTGGAGGCAGTTCAGAGACGATTCACGAGGTTAATTCCAGAGATGAGGGGGTTGTCTTATGAAGAAAGGTTGAGCAGGTTGGGCCTGTACTCGGAGTTTAGAAGAATGAGAGGTGATCTTATTGAAACATATAAGATACTGAGGGGGCTCGACAAGGTAGATGCAGAGAGGATGTTTCCCCTCGTGGGGAAATCTAGAACTCGGGGGCATAGTTTCAGAGTAAAGGGTCGCACTTTTAGAACTGAGATGAGGAGGAATTTCTTCTCTCAGAGGGTCGTAAATCTGTGGAATTCTCTGCCCCAGAGAGCCGTGGAGGCTGGGTCATTAAATACATTTAAGGTGGGGATAGAAGATTTTTGCAAGATAAGGGAGTGAAGGGTTATGGGGAGCGTGCAGGGAAGTGGCTTTGAGCCTGAGATCAGCCACGATCTTATTGAATGGCGGAACAAGTTCGAGGGGCCAAGTGGCCTATTTCTGCTCCTATTTCTTATGTTCTTATGTCCCACCAGAGTTGGCAACTCACGTCTGGGTCACCTGCCTGGATAGTGACTGTTTGCAGGATGTCCAACCATAGGAAAATCAAGCTGTTACAGTGCACCAAAACCAGGCTTAGATCAGCTAATCCAACACAGACCAGAAACTGATCCCAACTCCTTCTTGGTCTGCATGTTCCAGTAGCACACTGTACATTTATCCAGTGAGTCATCAGGGGCGCTTCAGACCCATTTTATTCATTGCCGCTCCTCTTATTTCTCCTATTTAACGGCCATTTTCAAGGCAGCTTGTCTCTATCCAATTAAGATATCCTTGACCATTGAAGTCGAATAAATCTACTGTCATGGGCAACAGGGCTTGAATCACTCTCTTAGGCAGTCCCTCGGAACCGAGGATTTCTTGCTTCCACATTAAAAATGAGTCCTCAGGTGACTGATGAGTCCATTGCGGGACCTACAGTCTCTGTCACAGGTAGGGCAGATGGTGGTTGAAGGGGCGGGTGGGTGGGGTGCTTGGGTTGACGTGCGCTCCTTGCGCTGCCTGCGCTTAGCTTCCGCTTGCTCCCAGCGAAGAGACTCAAGGTGTTCGGCGCCTTCCCGGATGCTTCTCCTCCACTTTGTGCGGTCTTGGGCCAGGGATTCCCAGGTGTCGGTGGGGATGTTACACTTTTTCAAGGAGGCTTTGAGGGTGTCCTTGAAGCGTTTCCTCTGCCTACCTGGTGCTCTCTTGCCGTGCCGGAGCTCCGAGTAGAGCGCTTGTTTTGGGAGTCTCGTATCGGGCATGCGGACAATGTGACCCGTCCATCGGAGCTGATTGAGCGTGGTCAAAGCTTCGATGCTGGGGATGTTGGCCTGAGCAAGAACACTGATGTTGGTGCGCCTATCCTGCCAATGGATTTGCAGGATCTTGCAGAGGCAGCGTTGGTGGTACCTCTCCAGTGCTTTGAGGTGCCTGCTGTACATGGTCCATCACACTGCATGCATGGAGGACTGAAATCTTTAGCAATCTACCAGACCCAGTTAGGAGGGATTCTCTTGTCTGCTTCAAGTTGAACCACTAGCCAGCAATGTGATTTTTTTCCCAGAGAATTAATATTTATTTTCAATTTTATGAAGCTGGAAATTACTGTGAGCAATGTCATGGTATGAACACGTATCAAATTGCTCTCTCTGCTATTTTAGTGCAGGCGTTAAGCCATTTATTCAAATGGCGCAGCGTTTTCCAATACATTAGCCACTAGTAATGATGAGTAAATAAAAAAGAGTTAATAGACAGTGTCATAAGAACATAAGAAATAAGAACAGGAGTAAGCCATACGGCCCCTCGAGCCTGCTCCGCCATTCAATAAGATCATGGCTGATCATCGACCTCAACTCCACTTTCCCGTGTCATTGGGTATGTGATCTCAATACATATATTCTCATGGCGTATGCATGTGACCTTTAGGATAAGGTGTAAGCCATTTAGGACAGAGATGAGGAGGAATTTCTTCACCCAGAGAGTGGTGAACCTGTGGAATTCTCTACCACAGAAGGCAGTTGAGGCCAATTCATTAAATATATTCAAGAAGGAGTTGGATATATTTCTTAAGGCTAAAGGGATCAAGGGATATGGGAGAAGGCAGGGACAGGGTACTGAATTTGGATGATCAGCCATGATCTCATTGAATGGTGGAGCAGGCTCGAGGGGCCGAAAGGCCTACTCCTGCTCCTATCTTCCATGTTTCTATGTTAACCTTTTTGTCTTGGCCACTGCTTACTGGTTTCTCTGCTAAAATGGTTGTGCAACGTGGGTGAAAAGGTCAACTTCAGCACCATGGAAAGGCCAGCAGCACGGCAGGGAGAGGGGGGGGGAGCCGTCGTCGTGGTCAGCTTGTCCAAGAAGCGCTCCAGGCCGGCAGAAGAAAGCAAGGCCCACCCGACAACCAACCGCTCCCAAGAGGACGTGCGCCGTGGCAAAGGGCAAGCAGCATCCAACCGCGTTCTGGATGGAGGGTTGTCTCGTTGGGCGAGTCAATATCCTCAGCAATCACTCTGAAGAAGCCAAAGTACTGCCCGCAACTGCTGGGCAAAAAACCTACACGCTGCCCCAAGATGTGTCGTGTCTGATAAATTCATGCCCGAAGTCCAACTTTGGTGAAAGAGACAGACTGCAAAGTTTCACGCTGGATGGCGGTAGATGTTTTGTTAAGTAAGTATACACTTTGAACTGCATTTACCTCCATTGTATGTAAGGCATGTTCTACCAAAATTAGTGCGTGTGGCTAAAATGGTGTCGCCGTAGCAACATCAGTGTTCTCGCTCAGGCCAACATCCCTAGCATCGAAGCTTTGACCACGCTCAATCAACTCCGATGGACGGGTCACATTGTCCGCATGCCCGATACGAGACTCCCAAAACAAGCGCTCTACTCGGAGCTCCGGCACGGCAAGAGAGCTTCAATGACACCCTCAAAGCCTCCTTGAAAAAAGTGCAACATCCTGGGAATCCCTGGCCCAAGACCGCAGAAAGTGGAGGAGAAGCATTGGGGAAGGCGCCGAACACCTCGAGTCTTTTTGCCGGGAGCAAGTGGAAGCCAAGCGCAAGCAGTGGAAGGAGCACGTCAACCCAAGCACCCCACCCACCCGCCCCTTCAACCACCGTCTGCCCCACCTGTGACCGAGACTGTAGGTCCCGCATTGGACCCATCAGTCACCTGAGAACTCATTTTTAGTGTGGAAGCAAGTCATCCTCGGTTCCGAGGGACTGCCTAAGAAGAGAAGGTTGACCAGAACACCAGGAGAACTCCCTGCTCTCCTCAAATAGGACCATGGAATCTTTTATGTCCACCTGAAGATGGGGCCTCCAACAGCTCAGTACTGCACTGAATTATCAACCTAGATTATGTGCTCAAGTCTTGCAGATGCTCAAACTCAAAACCTCCTGACTCAGAGTGAGAGTGCTATTACTGAGCTAAAATGACAAGATAGTTTACAGTAATTTCCAGGCTATAGTCTTCAAGGGATATTTTGTCTGAATTTTCATCTTTATTGTTGAAAGTACACTAGCTTCAACACTGCTATTGGATGTAACCTCTCACTCTGGACATCCTTGAACTTAGATTTAAAATATCCAACTAGATTGTTAGATTATTGGTTCTGTTGAAACGGATTCTTTTGGTCCTCAATCTGGTTCAGTACAAGCACTGAGTCGAATACTGGTTGAGTTCAACAGTTTTTATTCCGTCATCCCGGGAGACTTACTCTGATACAGCACAGTCCTGACTCCAGAAGAGTCCGACAGGTTAAACCAGAGCAAGCAATCTTTCATACAGTGTGCCACATTATTATACTTGCATTTGAGAAGACATTAACACATCGTACAGTCTGCACCAATCCCGAGCTGTACACGTATACATTTAATTTGATTTCCTGGCCTGGCAGTATGAAACAAAGAAGTCACATTTCACTGAATGGTTTATAGTTAAGTAAATATCCTGGTAATGGTTTCACGATCACCTAATCATTATGGTAATGCGTTTGCAATCATGGTAATGTGTTTTCTGATCGCCTATTGTCTGTATAACCTCTGCACTCCGCCCTACACTGTTTCCACCAGCAAGGTGTGACATCGTGGGTGCCAGCCATATTAGCAGCCACAGATCAGTTTAGCTTCTTTTATTTTACTTCCTGCTGCCTTCACAGTTTCTTGAGTTAACATGATCATTTCTTACAATATGCAAGTGACTCAGCGATGTCGACATTTCACCACCATTTTATGCTGACAGGATCCTCCATTTTAGATTGACAGGGTGCTTGGCTATGCGAAGCGAGTTGTTACCATATTTTGCATTCTATATCCTCAGTTCTAACTATCAGGAAAGATTGGATGGCTGGGGCTCTTTTCTCTAGAATAGGGAAGACTGAGGGGTGACCTAATCGAGGTCTTTAAGATTATGTAGGGGTTCGATAGGGTAGACGTAGAGAAGATATTTCCACTGGGGAGACCAGAACTAGGGGCCATCAATATAAGATAGTCACTAATAAATCCAATAGGGAATTCAGGAGAAACTTCTTTACCCAGAGAGTGGGGAGAATGTGGAACTCGCTACCACAGGGAGTGGTTGAGGTGAATAGCATCGATGGATTTAAGGGGAAGCTGGATAAACATGTGAGGGAGAAAGGAATAGAATACGCTGATGGGGTGAGATGAAGAGGGGTGGGAGGAGGCTCGTGTGGAGCATAAACACCGGCATAGACCTGTTGGGTCGAATGGCCTGTTTCTGTGCTGTAAATACGATGCAATACTATGTAACTATTTGACTGGTTAAATCAAATCTGTACAATTAGATGGCGTGATTTTTCTTAGTCATTGGCAAGTTAAGGTTTTTGCAGTATAGGTCGCTGGGAATTGTGTTAGTGAGACATTCTCCTCCAGGGTGAAGAGATAGTGGGATTGGATTGCCTGCTGTGCCCTACCACAAGTTCACTGATATTAGCAGTAGTCACATTGCACCACACTGCTCACAGGAAGCTTACAACTTCAAATAATCACAAAGTTAAAACAATGTGCTGACAATATCTCAAACTGCGAACAGTTTAAACTGAAGTACAAAGTCGCAGATTTACAAAGTGCCTCTTGATCGTCAAATGTGCATGTTCAACGGACAGGCAGCAAGAGGAAAAGTGATTCATTTTAAAAGAATCAAATACGACTGGTCACCTTTTGCCAGGTCCAGAGCTGGGCAGAGGGCAGAGCAGGGATGAGTAGAGGGACAGAAGCTGAGATCATGGCTTTAGTTCTGCTTTACTGATGCTGAAAATTCATTGGGAAACAAAATGATCTTGATAATAGTTTCAGGATAAGGAGTCGCCCATTTAAAACAGAGATGAGGAGGAATTTCTTCTCTCAGAGGGTCGTGAATCTTTGGAATTCTCTGCCCCAGAGAGCTGTGGAGGCTGGGTCGTTGAATATATTTAAGGTGGAGGCAGAGAGATTTTTGAACGATAAGGGAGTCAAGGGTTATGGGGAGCGGGCGGGAGAATAGAGTTGAGGCCAAGGTCAGATCAGCCATGATCTTATTGATTGGCGGAGGGGCCGAATGGGGGAGAAAGGAATAGAAGGGTATGTTGATGGGGTGAGATGAAGAGGAGTGGGAGGAGGCTCGAGTGGAGCAGAAACACCGGCACGGAGCAGTTGGGCCGAATGGCCTGTTTCTGTGCTGTAAATACGATGTAACTATTTGACTGGTTAAGTCAAATCTGTACAATTAGATTTTTCTTAGTGATTGGCAAGTTAAGGTTTTCTTATGTTCTTATTAGCGGTTCCACAATACAAGACGCAGGAGTAGAAAAAGTGGATTTCTATTTGAGGGAAAAAAAACTCTGGCCTAGAAATTCCGTTCCCTACGGGTGTGTACGCGCTGTGTACTCACCCGTAGGGCCAGCGGAAGTGCCGGTTTTAGGCATGCACTGCGCATGCGCTGGAAACCAGAACTTCCGTTCTCTGAAGAAAGGGAAACGCCTGCACCGGAGAGGCAGCACGTACGGCCGGAACTTCCCGTTTTTTTCAACAGTTGCTTCAGTCCAGCTTAGTCCGAAACAGCTGTGCCTGGAAAAGCAGGCGCAAGGCCTGTTTTTACCAGGGTAAGAGGGGAAGAAAGTTAAAAAAAAATGTTTCCACTGATTTATCATTTTAAAATACTTTGAAGAAAGGTAAGTTTATTTTTAGCCCCGTTAAAAACTTTAATTATTTTTTTCAAAAATTTAAATTTTTGTTTAAAATAGTTAATTTATATAATTTATATAGTCATTTTAAAAATGTGATTAAAAAAAAAATGTATTTGAAGTTTTACTTATGTTTTGGGGCTGATGTCTACTCATTGATTTGACAGGTCTTCCTGTCAAATCTATGAATGGAGATTCCCTGCTCTGATTGGCTCCCCATGGCCCACGTGATCCCTGGGACGTTGCAAACTACCTGCGCCCCTGGGATACGCGTGCCCTGCACACCGGCAGTTTGAAGAGGCACAGCGGTCCAGGCGGAGATGTTTCCAAATCGCAGCCCTCCGCCCGCGGGGGGGCTGTGCACGGAATTTCTGGGCCTCTGTGTTTGTTTTACATTCTAGACATTTCCAGATAGCCCACTCAAAAATTGGAACTCGGTAGGTGGCACCCCGACAATGAAAGCTTTCTCAGGTCGCATTGCCAGATAGCATTGGACCTTCGTTCTGTAAACAGCACATCAGGAAGCTAAAACGCCTCTCTACAGGGAGTGTACTGTGACAAATTCAAGGACAACCAGCTTAGGCATAACTCTTATTCATCTATACAAATACAGGGCGGTGTTTAAAATTGCATTAAACATGTCTAATCACTGAACTGGGTCGGACTCATCAATTATCTCCTGTTCAGAGCACAATAAATCTGAATTATTAAAGTTTTGTGTCTGTATGGATGAAGAGTTGCTCCTGGCCTCCTTTTTTGGTTGCTGTTGACCAATAAGATCCCTAAATCAGACAACGGACTTGGGGCCAGAACTTACTCCTCCTGTCTAAAATGACTTTACGTGTGGTCAATTGAAAAACGTCTGTATCGTGTATCCCTTTCAGAAACTAAAGCAAAGGAGGCCACAGTGACTAATTTAATATAAGCAAAGTGGAAGGCAGTGCAGTGATGCAATTTGATGGGAGTTAATTCTATGTACCGTGCACGGTGGGCCCAAGGTTCATGCCTCTAGTACATAACAACAACAACTTGTATTTATACAGCGCCTTTAACGTAGTACAATGTCCCAAGGTGCTTCACAGGAGCATCATAAAACAAAATTTGACATCGAGCCACATAAGGAGATATTAGGGCAGATTGGTGAAAGAGGTCGGTTTTAAGGAGTGTCTTAAAGGAGGAGAGAGAGGCGGAGAGGTTTAGGGAGGGAGTTCCAGAGCTTAGGGCCCAGGCGGCTGAAGGCACGGCCGCCAATGGTGGAGCGATGAAAATCAGAATTGCTCAAGAGGCCAGAATTAGAGGAGCGCAGAGATCTCGGGGGGTTGTGGGGCTGGAGGAGATTACAGAGATAGGGAGGGGGGAGGCCATGGAGGGATTTGAAAACAAGGATGAGAATTTTAAAATGGAGACGTTGTTTAACCGGGAGCCAATGTAGGTCAGTGAGCACAGGGGTGATGGGTGAACGGGACTTGGTGCGAGTTAGGACACGGTGCAGCCGAGTTTTGGATGACCTGAAGTTTACGTAGCGTAGAACGTGAGAGGCCAGCCAGGAGTGCATTGGAATAGTCGGAGTCTGGAGGTAACAAAGGCATGGATGAGGGTTTCAGCAGTGAATGAGCTGAGGCAAGGGCGGAGACAGGCGATGTTACGGAGGTGGAAGTAGGCGGTCTTAGTTATACCGCGGATGTGTGGTCGGAAGCTCATTTCAGAGTCAAATATGACACCAAGGTTGCGAACAGTCTGGTTCAGCCTCAGACAGATGCCAGGGAGAGGGATGGAGTCGATGACTAGGGAACGGATTTTGTGGCGGGGACCGAAAACAATGGCTTTGGTCTTCCCAATATTTAATTGGAGAAAATTTCTGCTCATCCAATACTGGATGTGGGACAAGCAGTCTGACAATTTAGAGACTGTGGAGGGGTCGAGAGAAGTGGTGGTGAGGTGGAGCTGGGTGTCGTCAGCGTACATGTGGAAACTGATGCTGTGTTTTCGGATGATGTCGCCGAGGTCACATATTGAGTGAACTCGCAATCTCACCCATGTCATTATCCAAACAAACCTGGCCAGGTCCTTCCTCAGAGATGGGAAGGGAAACTATCCCAGGTTGTACTTCCTTTCAAAGCGCCAATAGCAATGGTCTCAAAGTAGCAGAACTACTTCCTTTTGATCGTGCTTGGAGAATAAAAGAGGGCGAGAATCGGCAAGCCTCACAGAGAAACACCACAGTGCTAGGATGAAAACAGCAGTGGCTCACACATTCCTGTTACTGCCTCTCTGACACAAGATCACATTTTATGTTGTTATGGCCACAACAGTGTCATCCCATTGGAGTTTAGAAGAATGAGAGGTGATCTTATTGAAACATAAGATTCTGAGGGGGTTGGACAGGGTAGATGCTGAGAGGATGTTTCCCCTCGTCGGGGAATCTAGAACAAGGGGGGCAGAGTCTCAGGATAAGGGGGCACCCATTTAAAACGGAGACGAGGAGGAATTTCTTCTCTCAGAGGGTCGTGAATCTTTGGAATTCTCTTCCCCAGAGAGCTGTGGAAGCGGAGTCATTGAGTATATTCAAGACCGAGATAGACAGGTTTTTGTGCAACAGTCAAGGGTTATGGGGAGTGGGTAGGAGAATGGAGTTGAGGCCAAAATTGGATCAGCCATGACCTTATTAAATGGCGGAGCAGGCTCGAGGGGCCGAATGGCCTGCTCCTGCTCCTATTTCTTATGTTCTTATCACAGTTCGAACTTGGGCATACAGTACAAAAGCAAAATACTGCGGATGCTGGAAATCTGAACTAAAAACAGAAAATGCTAGGAATACTCAGCAGGTCAGGCAACATCCGTGGAGAGAGAAACAGAGTTAACGTTTCAGGTCGATGACCCTTCGTCAGAACTGGAAAAAGCTGGAGATGGAACAGGTTTTTAAGCAAGTGCGGGGGCAGGTAGAAGGGGGAGGGGAGGAAAGAACAGATGGAAGGCAGGAGAAATTAAGAGACAAAAGGGATGATGGTGCAAGGCAAAAGGAGATGGTAATGAGACAAGTTGTCCCATCACCATCTCCTTTTGCCTTGCACCATCATCCCTTTTGTCTCTTAATCTCTCCTGCTTTCCACCCAATCACAGACCTTCCCTTTTGTTCTTTCCTCCCCTCCCTGTCTCCCCTTTCCCCGCCCCTACACTTGCTTAAAAACCGGTTCCATCTCCAACTTTTTTCCAGTTCTGACGAAGGGTCATCAACCTGAAACGTTGGGCTGGATTTTCATTGGGCCGTGGAGGCAGGATTGGAGGTGTGTGGGGGTTTAAAATCCCAAAATCGGGGGTCCCGACCCCATCCCGCCTCCATGCCAGTTTCAAAGGAGGCGGGTACCCGCCTCCCCGAGGCGGGAAGGGGATTAGTGCCAATTAACTGCCTGTTAACAGGTAGTTAACAGGCAGTTTTCAGCCTAATCCCTATTTTCATTGTT
The DNA here is from genome assembly GCF_052327205.1 of Somniosus microcephalus. Lineage (NCBI taxonomy): Eukaryota > Metazoa > Chordata > Chondrichthyes > Squaliformes > Somniosidae > Somniosus > Somniosus microcephalus. The sequence continues at coordinate 85,501,828 of NW_028225180.1, forward strand.
GAAGTGTGGGATTCCCGACGGCTCCAAACCACGCCAAGTTAGCGAGGCGGGCCGTCGGGATGAAGGGCTTGGAGGGGTCGAGATGTCCGTTCAGGTGAGTGGTGGGTGCATGAGTGCAGAGGTAAGTGTGTTTGGTGTGTGTAAAGTGTTTAAAGAAGTTCTACTAACCTTTACTTACCTTTACAGCCTTTCTTCCTTCAGGTCTCGGGAGTCCCTCATCTCACCGGCACAGAAAGCAGAATGGCCGTGAATTGTCAGGAAGGGGCAGAAGGTATGGAGTAAAAGGTAAAGTAATAAAAAGGGCAAAAGCAGGAACTAAGTGTCACAAAACATCTTTGAAAGTTCTCTATCTGAATGCACGTAGCATTCGTAACAAAATAGATGAGTTAATGGCACAAATAACTACATATGGGTATGATCTTGTGGCCATTACAGAAACATGGCTGCAGGGTGACAATGTCTGGGAATTAAACATACCAGGTTATTTAACGATCAGGAAGGACAGGCAGGAAGGAAGGGGAGGTGGGGTGGCTATGTTAATAAAGGAAGGAATCACTGTAATACAGAGAAATGATATTGGGTCAAAAGATCAGGATAATGAAACAGTTTGGTGGAGGTAAGGAATAATAAGGGGAAAAAAACACTAGTGGGCGTAGTCTATAGGCCTCCGAACAGTGGCAACTCTGTTGGATGGAGTATCAATCAGGAAATAGTTGAGGCTTGTACAGGTAGACTATCCTTTATCCGAAAACCTCGGGACCAGCTGTGTTTCGGTTTTCGGAGAATTTCGGATTTCGGAAGGTGGGTCGGCGGGGGTCCGGCGGGGGGTCGTGCACACGACCCCCCGCCGACCCCCGCGGACCCCCCCGCCGATCCCCCCGCGGACCCCCGCCGGCCCCGACCCCCGCCGACCCCCCCGCCGGCCCCGACCCCCCTGCCGACCCCCCCGCGGACCCCCGCCAGCCCCGACCCCTGCCGAACCCCCCGCGGACCCCCGCCGGCGCGGACCTCCCCGCGGACCCCCGCCGACCCCGACCCCCGCCGACTTACGGTCGGGGTCGGCGGGGGTCCGCGGGGGGGTCGGCGGGGGTCGGGGCCGGCGGGGGTCGGCGGGGGGGTCGGCGGGGGGTCGTGCGCACGACTTACGCTGACGCTCAGCGTAAGTCGGCGGGGGTCCGCGGGGGGGTCGGCGGGGGTCGGGGCCGGCGGGGGTCCGCGGGGGGTCGTGCGCACGACTTACGCTGGACTTACGCTGAACGAAAAAACCTTCGGTTTTTAGAGGGTTTCGGTTTTCGGAAGTTCGGATAAAGGGTAGTCTACCTGTAATAAGGGAACATCTATAATTATGGGGGATTTCAACTATCATATTAATTGGACAAATCAAATTGGGCAGAGCAGCCTTGAGGATGAGTTCATTGAGTGTATTAGGGATGGGTTTCTTGAGCAGTATGTAACTGAACCGACCAGGGGGCAAGCAACCTTAGATCTGGTCCTGTGTAACGAGACAGGATTAATTAAAAATGTCCTAGTAAAGGATCCCCTTGGATTGAGTGACCATAACATGGTTGAATTCCATATTCAATTAGAGGGTGAGAAGGTTGGATCTCAAACAAGCGTGCTAAGCTTGAATAAAGGAGACTATGAAGGTATGAGAGCGGAATTGAGTAGAGTGGATTGGGAAAATAGATTAAAGGGTAAGACGATACATGATCAGTGGTGTACATTCAAGGAGTTATTTTACAACTTCCAAAAAATATATATTCCACTGAGAAGAAAAGGGTGTAAAAGAAAAGACAGCCATCCGTGGCTAAGTAAAGAAATTAAGGATAGTATCCGACTAAAAACAAGGGCATATAAGGTAGCCAAATCTAGTGGGAGGATAGAGGATTGGGAAAACTTTAAAAGACAGCAAAAAATAACAAAAAGATTGATTAAGAAAGGGAAGATAGATTATGAAAGTAAATGAGCAAAAAATATAAAAACAGATAGTAAGAGTTTTTATAGTTATATAAAAAGAAAAAGGGTGGCTAAAGTAAATGTTGGTCCCTTAGAGGATGAGACCGGGAAATTAATGGTGGGAAATATGGAGATGGCAAAAACACTGAATGAATATTTTACATCAGTCTTTACAGTAGAAGACACTAAGAATATCCCAACACTGGACAAACAGGGGGCTAAAGGGGGGGAGGAGCTAAACACGATCAAAATCACTAAGGAAGTGGTACTCGGTAAAATAATGGGACTCAAGGCGGATAAATCACCTGGACCTGATGGCTTACATCCTAGGGTCTTGAGGGAAGTGGCGGTAGGGATTGTGGATGCATTGGTAATAATTTTCCAAAACTCCCTGGACTCGGCAAAGGTCCCGGCAGACTGGAAAACTGCTAATGTAACACCCTTATTTAAAAAGGGCAGTAGACAGAAGGCTGGAAACTATAGACCGGTTAGCCTAACATCTGTGGTAGGTAAAATTTTGGAGTCCATTATTAAGGAGACAGTAACAGGACATTTGGATAATCATAATTTAATAGGACAAAGTCAGCATGGTTTTATGAAGGGGAAGTCATGTTTGACAAATTTGCTGGAGTTCTTTGAGGAAGTAACGTATAGGGTGGATAAAGGGGAACCAGTGGACGTAGTGTATTTAGACTTCCAAAAGGCATTTGACAAGGTGCCACACAAAAGATTATTGCTTAAGATAAAAAATCACGGGATTGGGGGTAATATTCTGGCATGGATAGAGGATTGGCTATCTAACAGAAGGCAGAGAGTTGGGATAAATGGTTCATTCTCAGACTGGCAATCAGTAACTAGTGGTGTTCCGCAGGGGTCAGTGCTGGGTCCCCAACTCTTTACAATCTATATTAACGATTTGGAGGAGGGGACCGAGTGTAACATATCAAAGTTTACAGATGATACTAAGATGGGAGGGAAAGTAGTGAGTGAGGAGGACATAAAAAACCTGCAAGGGGACATCGACAGGCTAAGTAAGTGGGCAGAGATTTGGCAGATGGAATACAATACTGGAAAGTGTGAGGTTATGCACTTTGGCAGGAAAAATCGTAGAGCAAGTTATTATCTTAATGGCAAGAAACTGGAAAGTACTGAAGTACAAAGGGATCTGGGGGTCTTGGTGCACGAAACTCAAAAGGTTAGTATGCAGGTGCAGCAAGTGATTAAGAAGGCCAATGGAATGTTGGCTTTCATTGCTAGGGGGATAGAATATAAAAATAGGGAGGTATTGCTTCAGTTGTACAAGGTATTGGTGAGGCCGCACCTGGAATACTGCGTACAGTTTTGATGTCCATACTTAAGAAAGGACATACTTGCTCTCGAGTCAGTACAAAGAAGGTTCACTCGGTTAATCCCGGGGATGAGGGGATGGACATATGAGGAGAGGTTGAGTAGATTGGGACTCTACTCATTGGAGTTCAGAAGAATGAGAGGCGATCTTATTGAAACATATAAGATTGTGAAGGGGTCGGATCGGGTGGATGCGGGGAAGATGTTCCCGATGATGGGTGAAACTAGAACTAGGGGGCATAGTCTTAGAATAAGGGGCTGCTCTTTCAAAACTGAGATGAGGAGGAACTACTTCACTCAGAGAGTGGTAGGTCCATGGAATATGCTGCCCCAAAAAGCTGTAGAAGCTACATCATTACATAAATTTAAAACAGAAATAGACAGTTTCCTAGAAGTAAAGGGAATTAAGGGTTACGGGGAGCGGGCAGGAATTTGGACATGAGTCTAGGTTCGGATCGGTCATGGCCCTGTGGGTAGTGGAGCGGGCCCAGGGGCCGTGTAGCCTGATCCTGCTCCTATTTCGTGTGTCTAATTCTGTTAGATTCAGGAGATGGTTCTGTGATAGTGGATTGGCGGTTAGGATCAGATCAGCCATGATCTTATTGAATGGCGGAGCAGGCTCGAGGGGCCGATTGGCCTACTCCTGCTCCTATTTCTTATGTTCTTATGTCAAAAGTACCAGCATTCAACTTTCTGTTCCGGGGAGATCGCTAAATCATCCTGAGAGGAATAAATTAACCTGGAGTGCAGATTGTCAGTGTTTGACAGCTTCAAACAGCTGTCAAACACTGATATTTCATTTGTCAAAAGGTCTTGACAGATGAAATTTCAATCTGTGACATCACCTGTTGCCGGGTGGCCCTTAATTGGCCTGCTGAGCCTGCTGGGCGGGCTCAACAAGGTCAATCAAGTCAAAATCGCGTGGGTTGGCTAGAACTTGATGGAGGTGGGACTACAACCCCGAAAGTTGTAGTCCCGCCTCCTACCCACCTCCTCAATGAAAATCCAGCCCCTTGACTCTGTTTCCCTCTCTGCAGAAGCTGCCTGGCCTGCTGAGTATTTCCAACATTTTCTGTTTTCATTGTGTATACAGTGTGTGGGTCTTGCTAGCTCTATCACTGACGGAGGATGAAAGACAAAAGAGAATATGGCAGGGCTGGAAGGCATTTATTTTAATGCAAGGAGTCTTGCAAATAAGGTGGATGAACTGAAGTTGTTGTTGAACACATGGGAGTACGATATTGTTGCTATCACGGAGACATGGTTGAGGGAGGGTCAGGACTGGCAGCTCAATATTCCGGGGTATAGAATCTTCAGGCGAGACAGAGGGGGGTGTAAAAGGGGAGGGGGTGTTGCAATATTAATTAAGGAGTCAATTACTGCTGTAAGGAGGGATGATATATTAGCGGGTTCCTCTAATGAGGCCATATGGGTAGAACTTAAAAACAAAAAGGGGGCAAGCACTTTGCTGGGAGTGTACTATAGGCCCCCAAACAGTCAGGGGGAGATAGAGGAACAGATATGTAGGCAAATCTCCGAGAAGTGCGAAAATAATAGGGTAATAATAGTGGGGGATTTCAACTTCCCCAATATAAATTGGGACAGTCAGAGTGTGAAAGGCTTAGAGGGTGCAGAATTCTTAAAGTGCATCCAGGAGAGCTTTTTGAGCCAACATGTAGAAAGTCCTACAAGAGAGGGGGCGGTACTGGACCTAATTCTGGGGAATGTAGCCGGGCAAGTGGTGGAAGTGTCAGTAGGAGAGCATTTTGGCGACAGTGACCATAATTCGGTGAGGTTTAAGGTGGTCATGGAAAAAGACAAAGACGGCCCGGAAATAAGGGTTCTAAATTGGGGGAAGGCCGATTTTAATATGATAAGGCAGGATCTGGCCAAAGTGGACTGGGAGCAGCTGCTTATAGGAAAATCCACATCAAAACAGTGGGAGACTTTCAGAAGGGAAATAGAGAGAGTACAATGCCAACATGTTCCTGTAAAGGTCAAGGGTGGGACCAACAAGCAAAGGGAACCTTGGATGACAAGGGATATACAAAAATGCATTAGAAATAAGAGGGGGGCTTTTGGCAGTTACAAAAGACTAAAGACAGAAGAAGCCCTAGAGGAGTATAAAAAGTGCAGGGGCATACTTAAAAAAGAAATTAGGAGGGCGAGGAGGGGCCATGAAATAACACTGGCGAGCAAAATAAAGGAAAATCCTAAGATGTTTTATAAGTATATTAAGGGCAAGAGGATAACCAGGGAAAGGGTAGGGCCCATTAGGGACCAAAGTGGCAATCTGTGTGTAGAGCCAGAGGATGTAGGCGGGGTTTTAAATGAATTTTTTGCATCTGTGTTCACTATGGAGAAAGACGATGCAGACATAGAAATCGGGCAAGGGGACTGTGACATACTTGAACATATTAGCATCGAGAGGGAGGAGGTGCTAGCGGTTTTAGCGGGCCAAAAAGTGGATAAATCCCCAGGCCCGGACGAGATGTATCCCAGGCTGCTGTGGGAGGCAAGGGAGGAGATTGCAGGGGCTCTGACACTAATTTTCAGAACCTCTCTGGCCACAGGGGATGTACCAGAGGACTGGAGAACAGCTAACGTAGTACCATTATTCAAGAAGGGTAGCAGGGATAAACCAGGGAATTACAGGCCAGTGAGTCTAACATCTGTGGTGGGGAAATTATTGGGAAAAATTCTGAGGGACAAAATTAATCGCCACTTGGAGAGGCAAGGATTAATCGGGGATAGTCAGCATGGCTTTGTCAAGGGTAAATCATGTCTAACAAATCTGATCGAATTTTTCGAGGGGGTGACTAGTGGGGTGGATGAGGGAAATGCTGTGGATGTGGTGTACATGGACTTCAGTAAAGCTTTTGACAAAGTCCCGCATAGGAGACTGGTCAAGAAGGTAAGAGCCCATGGGATCCAGGGTGCCTTGGCGCGTTGGATCCTAAACTGGCTGAGTGGCAGGAGGCAGAGGGTGATGGTCGAAGGTTGCTTTTGTGACTGGAAGCCTGTGTCCAGTGGGGTACCTCAGGGATCGGTGCTGGGTCCCTTATTGTTTGTGATCTACATAAATGATTTGGATGAAAATGTAAAAGGTATGATCAGTAAGTTCGCAGATGACACGAAAATTGGTGGGGTGGTAAATTGCAAGGAGGAAAGCCTCCGGCTACAGGACGATATAAACGGGTTGGTCAGATGGGCGGAAAAGTGGCAAATGGAATTTAACCCTGAAAAGTGCGAGGTGATGCATTTTGGACGGACAAATAAGGCAAGGGAATACACAATGAGTGGTAGGACCCTAGGAAGTACAGAGGGTCAGAGGGACCTTGGTGTACATGTACATAGATCCCTGAAGGCAGCGGAGCAGGTAGATAAGGTGGTTAAAAAGGCATATGGGATACTTGCCTTCATTAGCCGAGGCATAGAATATAAGAGCAGGGAGGTTATGATGGAGCTGTACAAAACGCTGGTGAGGCCACAGCTGGAGTACTGTGTGCAGTTCTGGTCGCCTCACTATAGGAAGGATGTGATTGCTTTGGAGAGGGTGCAGAGAAGATTCACCAGGATGTTACCTGGGATGGAGCACCTCAGCTATGAAGAGAGGCTGGACAGGCTGGAGTTGTTTTCCTTGGAGCAGAGAAGGCTGAGGGGGGACCTGATTGAGGTGTACAAAATAATGAGGGGCATAGATAGGGTAGATAAAGAGGAACTTTTCCCCTTAGTGGGGGGGTCAATAACAAGGGGGCATAGATTCAGGGTAAGGGGCAGGAGATTTAGAGGGGATTTGAGGAGGAACTTTTTCACCCAGAGGGTGGTTGGAATGTGGAACTCAATGCCTGAAAGGGTGGTGGAGGCAGGAACCCTCACAACATTCAAGAAGCATTTGGATGAGCACTTGAAATGCCATTGCATACAAGGCTATGGACCAAATGCTGGAAAATGGGATTAGACTGGACAGGGATGGATGGGCGGCGCAGACACGATGGGCCGAAGGGCCTCTTTCTGTGCTGTAAAACTCTATGACTCTATGACTCTATGACAGCTGAAGAGGAGACTCGTGGCTACTACCAAAGCAGCTGTTAATAAAAATGATCATGTCTCTGACTGTGACTGCAGCAAGAACATATGGACTCCTTGCTGTCAATATGATGTTCATCCAAGGCGTTTCGCTCTTTCTGCTGTCTCAGGCTGTGCAAATTGAGTTTAGGAGCCCGAGTCAATTGATTATTGCTCCAAATGCCTGGGTGTTTTTAAAACACAAACTAAATGGAGAATAGTATTGCACACTCCCTGGAGAATTGGAATTTGGTTTAAATATCAAGACTAAGATAAGGTTCTTTTCATGAGTAATTTTCAGTTAAGAAATGATCTGTTATCAGTTTAACCTCTTCTTGGCAGAGCATGGCTCGTGCAATTGGGTTTGAAGCAGATTAATTAACGCAATCATTTCAAGAGCCACGAGCGACAAAAAAGAAAATATGGATGCTGGAAATTGAAATTAAAATCAGCGAAAGCGATGTATACCTGGCCAGTATTTCAGCATCTAAAATGAGAGAATTTTTGAGTTGAGGCACATTTAAATTGAATTACTTTGCAGAGAGGATTCTGATTGTGTGGAAATGAAGTGCCTGGAGGTGCAATGGGGATGGATTGTGTCAGCAAACTCAAGAGGGAGTTGGATGAATTACTTAGCAAGGGAAGTGACTGAGGGGGCGAGGGTATGTTTTCTGGACTTTGAGACCAACCTAATAGTGTTTTCCAGCCCTGTCGATACCTATATTTCTATTATAAATGTAATTAAAGAACGGTGGAGGGAAAGTTGACCAGCTTGATAACAAAAAAGCAAAATACTGCGGATGCTGGAAATCTGAAATAAAAACAGAAAATGCTGGAAATACTCAGCGGGTCAGGCAGCATCTGCGGAGAGAGAAACAGAGTTAACGTTTCAGGTCGATGACCCTTCGTCAGAACTGGAAAATGCTGGAGAAGGAACAGGTTTTTAAGCGAGTGCAGGGATAGGGAAAGGGGGGAGGGGAGGAAAGAACGAAAGGGAAGGTCTGTGATCGGATGGAAGGCAGGAGAGATTAAGAGACATTAAGAGAGATTAAGAGACGGTGCAAGGCAAAAGGAGATGGTAATGGGACAAGTTAAGAAACAAAAGATGGCTCTAGATGAAGTGTAAATGGCACTGGCAGAATGAAAGACAGCTGCCATGTGGGAGAGAAAAAAATGCTGATAATAATGCTGGTTACAAAGTCAAATTGGCAGGGCAGAGGAGCAGGCTACTTTGATCAGTACCTCAGTTAAGGACTCGCAGATGAACGTGCACACGGTGCAGTCTTGAGAGTGAAAAGCAGAAACAAAAGGTGTGTTAAAAAATTCTAATAAGAAAATCTTGTGATGAGTTGACTAATATCAGCTGGGGCGACAACTAGCCTCAGTGTACCCTGGTCTAACGAAGGGTGGATCAGCGGAGATTCCCGCACGTCAGTGACTCCTGTTGGAAGTGCATGTTTGGACGTTAGGTGAGGATATGATCCGGATCAGCAGTTGAACTGCCTACTCATAGACTCGCCTTACACATAAAGCATCAACAATTGGGTGAGATACATTTGGGGGTGGGGGGCATCTGCATTCATGGAACTGTACCAGCTTGGCTCAGTTTGCGGCACTCCTGCCTCTGGGTCAGAACGCTGAGGCCCGTACCATGGTTTGAGGTCATGAGGCTTAAGTGGCTAAAGGGATCTTAAGGCTAAAGGGATCACTTAAGGCTTAAGGGATCAAGGGATATGGGGAGAAGGCAGGGACAGGGTACTGAGTTTGGATGATCAGCCATGATCTCATTGAATGGCGGAGCGGGCTCGAGGGGCCGAATAGCCTACTCCTGCTCCTATCTTCTATGTTTCTATGATCTCGACTGAGGAAGGATGAACCGGCCGATGCTGCATGGTTGGAGGTGCAGTTCTTCGAATGAGGTGTCAAAACAAGGTCCAGCGTTTCCAGGTATTCAGGTTGACGTTAAAGATCCCAAAGCATGATTGGAGGACGAGGATGGAGGTCTTTGAGGGAAGAATATTGGCCAGGACACCAACCAATACCACAGAAGTACAGATTAATTGGTCAGCCATCTCATTGTTGTTGGCTCACTGTTGCTCGTGCAGTATAGCTGATGCATTTGCCTGCATAACAAGAGTCACTTTACTGAAGCAATTCACTGTGTGAAGCTTTGAGATACTGTGCCATATAAACCCAAGTATTGTACCATAAGCAGAAGTCAATACCTTCAAAGAGAAGTCGGAGCAGAGGAAAATTACCAAAAAATATGATGCAAGTCTCACAATATCACTGGAAAGCATTCTTAAAGTGGGTTGATTTTACTTTTAATTGGGTCCCACTCTTCAAATCATTTTCTCTGGCCTTGAACATAAAAGCCAGTGTCTCATTCTCTTTTGATGTACCAAGTCTTGTACACATGCTGTCCAAGAGAAAAAGCTCATTAGCAGCAAGAATTAGCTTGACTGATGCACGGCAGAGAGGGTAGCTGAAGGCACACATATTACAAGGTAGCTGTAATTGAGAAGGCAGATCAAGGCAGGAATACAGAAAGAAAACACTGTATCTATCCCATTTCTAAAGTGAATTTACCTTCTGCACATTCTTAGGGGAAAACATTCGGTTGCTTTGCGCCTCCCGTTAAAGAGGGCGCTACTGGGGCTCAAAGCAACTGGCGCCCGCGCTCGCGAAATTGACCAGACATTTTGCGGCAGCGCTAAACACTACCGCCACAATCTCCTGCGCCTGCAGATCGTGACATCAGTCGAGCGTGCAACAACCCGGTAGTGCCCCGGATCGGATATTGACTGGCACCACCTGCCTTACCGCCTGCCGCGAGCAACGACAGGTTGAGGGGAGCGTTTTGCAGTCAGGAAGGGACTGGGGGAGCGCTATTTAAAGGCGACCGCTTCCTGCCTTTTTTTGTCGGTGACATTTTTGCACCACACATTCTGAGAGAGAGAGAGAGACAGAGAGAGAGACTTCTGGAGAGATTCAACGCTGTGTGAAGGAGTTTTGGGTACTGAGCAGCACTTTGCAGATTCATTTTGATTTGACCTTCCTTGCATCAATTTAGAAGAGACTGTGGGGGCTGCACTCTGAGCTCTTTCCCTGGGCCTCTCCATTGTTCTTTCCAGCAGATTTGATGTACAGGTCTCTCCAGGCCGAGATTCAAGGCTGCAATGAGCAGGGTGTGGTTGGAGAGCAAGATCGACCCTCCCCTTTAAGAACTGGCCGGCGCCAGTGTGTCTGTGTTCCATTGCTGACTGACATCACATGAGCTTCGCCAGCGCTCTGAGGTAGCGCCTCGCTCCTCGGCCTTTGCGCCTTAAGAGAGGTGTGTAGCGCCTGATTTAGTGCTCCAATCACCTCCAGGGGCAATAGAAGCCAAGTTTGCAGTCGGAGGCGATAATTAGCGCCAGGCGCTAAACTTTGCGCCCGGCCGATAATTGCACCCCAAACGGGGCAATGCCGATTCTCTCCCCCTTATTCTTTTAAAGGCTGAAGGGCTGCCTCGTGCCACACTACCACACCCTTTGGATCCGAAGACTCTTCTCACACAGATACCGAGGACCTACTGTTAGGTTACAATTCTCATTGTAGAGATCGCCGAAGATGTAACTGAATAGCGATCAGGAGTGGGAGCCTCTGCAGATCCTTTCCTGTCCATCCCCGGTTCAAGGTCACAGGCTGAAATCAGCACAGGCCAGGATTCCAATCTAAGAACTTGCAGTATGTATGGCTCAAGGCCACACCAGATGTTGTCACTAACCAAGTGAGCCATCAAGAGAAAGAGAGAACGCTCTACGTAGCCTGCACCCAGACTTTCGATCATGCCGCTGTGCAACCAGCCAATAGGAAGTACACAATAACACTCTGGAGTGATTCTCCCATTAGCCTTACCCCCTTCCCTTTTCTATCTCATTGAAACGTATAAAATTCTGACAGGGCTAGACAGACTGGATGCAGGGAGGATGTTTCCCCTGGCTGGGGGGGTCTAGAACGAGGGGTCACAGTCTCAGGATACGGGGTAGGACATTTAGGACTGAGATGAGGAGAAATTTCTTCACTCAGAGGGTGGTGAACCTGTGGAATTCTCTACCACAGAAGGCTGTGGAGGCCAAGTCACTGAATATATTTAAGAAGGAGACAGATAGATGTCTAGACACAAAAGCCATCAAGGGGTATGGGGAGAGAGCAGGAAATGTTATTGAGATAGAGCATCAGCCATGATCATATTGAATAGCGGAGCAGGCTCGAAGGGCCGAATGGCTGCCTCCTGCTCCGATTTTTCTATGTTTCCATGTTTCTAATAACCTGACCTCAACTTGGCTGCTTATCAACAAAGGCCAAGCTGACAAGAACAGAAGGACGACTGGAAACAGAAGAAGTAATTTAGCCCGTCAAATCTTTTCCTTTCTTGGGTCACATTGAATCCATTCTACCAAGATTTTTTACCTAAATCGACCGCAGAAAATACGGGGTACAGTAGCATAGTGGTTCTGTTACTGGACTAGTAATCCAGAGGCCTGGACTAATAATCTGGAGACAGGAGTCCAAATCCCACCACGGCAGCTGGGGAATTTAAATTCAGTTGGAATTTTAAAATTTCATGGTGACCATGAAACTACTGGATTGTCGTAAAAACCCATCTGGTACACTCATGTCCTTTCGGGAAGGAAATCTGCTGTCGTTACCCGGTCTGGCCTATATGTGACTCCAGACCCACAGCAATGTGGTTGACTCTTAACTGCCCTGAGATGGCGGCTCACCACCACCTTCTCAAGGGCAATTAGGGATGGGCAATAAATGCTGGCCTTGCCAGCGATGCCCACATCCATAATATCTATCCAACTTCACAACCTATACTACTCATTCTTGATGTAGTTCACTCCCTCCACCACCGGCGCACCGTGGCTGCAGTGTGTAGCATCTACAAGATGCACTGCAGCAACTCGCCAAGGCTTCTTCGGCAGCACCGCCCAAACCCGCGACCTCTTCCACCTAGACGGACAAGGGCAGCGGGTGCATGGGAACACCGTCACCTCCAAGTTCCCCTCCAAGTCACACACCATCCTGACTTGGAAGTATATCGGCCGGTCCTTCATCGTCGCTGGATCAATATCCTGGAACTCCCTCCCTAACAGCACTGTGGGAGCACCTTCACCACACAGACTGCAGCGGTTCAAGAAGGCAGCTCACCACCACCTTCTCAAGGGGCAATTAGGGAAGGGCAATAAATGCTGGCCTTGCCAGCGATGCCCACATCCCATAAACGAATTTTTTAAAAGTTGCCTTCTTTGGCATATATTTGTTCCACGGTCCCAGCACCTCAGGAACTATTATATTGACCATCTTTATCTGTACTTATCATTGTAACCATCTATCTTGTTCCCAAACTGGACATTTTTTCGTCCCTTTCTAAAAGAGGTGAATCAATCCAACAACAACTGCTTTAGCTGCGTGTCTACAGGAAACTCTTTGGTATCCGGCACCGACGGGACCGGCGTGTTGCCGGTTGATTAAAAATTCCGGATGACGGAGAGGGTTATCTACCGAGGTTATTTTTAACAAACAAAAATTAAAATAATCAAGAAATGTGCAGTATACATTAATTGGGTACTCACCTACAGAATATTGTGTTAAATGGATGGTGGAAGATGCTTGATTAAGTACAGTACTGCCAGTTGAGGGTAATCCATAACTAATGACTTCCGACAGCGCCAAGAAGCCGAGTAGTGGCAGTTTGGAGAACTACCCCCACTGACTAACTTGGCCACCGCGGGAGACTCGGACTCGGCAACATTTCCGGTTATTGAGGTGTTGTTTTCGGAGTGAGAATTTTGCCGGTTAATAGAGAATTCTGGATATTTAGGTGCCGTTTAAAAGAGAGTTTCTTGTATTAAACACATCAACTATTCTCCAGAACAAAATCCTTCTAATCTGAAGTCACGCCGGTCAGTAACAACATAATAATGGTTGTGGGTGTGAACCCACGTAGCGGTAGCATTTCACAACAGAGTGGCCTCAATATTAACCCCGCTACAATGGGCGGGAGAGGATCGGGGGCGGGGGGGGGAGGAAAAAACGAGGAACGTAACCCAACCCGCTGCCCGTCATTTTCACGGCAGCGGGTTTCAAGGGGGCGAGTGTCCCGCCGTGGAGAGACGGGGCACTTAATTAACATTTAAATCAGCCTCCCAACGGTGCAACTGGGTGCCTGATTTAAATTTAACAGTTGCCGCGCGGGTTTCCCAGGGCGTGGGAAGCCTGTCGGAGTTTGCACTAGTGACGGGAGCTGCCGGCCCCAGAAGCTAAGTGCCTTTTACAGAGCCCCTTGTGGGCCAGGAGAAGCAGGAGTGCTTCGGCCTGCCCTCTCCCAATCGCAGCCTCGCTCCCTCCCCGCTGCGAGCGCAGACCTCCCCCGCCCGCCCCCCCCCCCCGCCCACAACTTGAACAACCGTTGTTTAATTTATCATTCAATTGAACGCTCTTGGTCGAGCGAACAGAGTCGGTGAGTTTTTTGATGTATACACAGTTGCTATTCATTTAACAGAATGTTCACTCACCAGCGATGGCCTTCAGTCGAATAAATGGAAACATTGAATTGAAACCATTTGAAAGTATGCTTTGTGAGTGCTTATACTAGGCCGAGGCTGACCAATTCCTTTCTGAAGGTAGAGGGTAATGGGTAGGACATGAACTATTTAATTATGCACTGCTGCAACAACATCTCCACTGCAGAGAAAGCCTTAACTAAATGGTGTTAGCAGTCTGCCAATTAATGTTAAAGAGTGTAATTAAGCAAACAAGATTGTCTGATACTCCTGGGTGCAGAAACACACTCGCACCAAGATCAGAAACAAAGTGTACAGGACATTTGCACATACACACACACACAGAACAATTTCAATTATTTGATTATCAACTCATCCTTAAAAGGGGTTTTGAATCATCTTTCAAAATAGAAACTCCAAGCAGTCAGCTTCCCAATGGTCTAACGGGTAACGTAAAGAAATAACTTGCATTTATATCGCACCTTTCCCGATCTCAGGATGTTCAAAAGCGCTTCACAGCCAATGTCAATATCTAAGTCGGATATCAAGGCCAAAGCTTCCGGTGTCACAGCGTGGCTATCTTGTACAATAGCAAAATACTGCGGAGGCCAGTATTTTCCGTGGATATATTGTCAGCTGCCTGCAAATTTCCTCTGAGGGCAGTGTTCAATGTCTGATCAGGAGCTCCACAGTCGCATGATGGGGATGCTTTAATCTTCCATCTACGGAGAAGGTGGCAGCATCTACCATGACTGGTTCTGAGGCGGCCAATGGTTGTTCACTGTTTGCGAGGAAGCTTTGATCCTTCAGGTTGCACGGTGGGGTCCTCTATAAGGAATCCATTCCGTACGTCGCAGTTCTTCCAAGCATTTCGCCGTTGGTCATCAAGGCTGAGGAGAGATCGCTGAAGGGCTTCGCTGACGGTCCAAAATGGCCTTCTAGATTTGAGAGGGGTTGGTGGTAGGTTGTTCAAGTTGACCTGGATCGGCATGTCCTTGCTGGTGTAGTGGTTATTCTCTGGAGACTGCATATTCGCGGCGTAGGTGTGGTGGGGCGATGTTTGCAAGCACGGGCAGCCAAGGTGTTGGTGTCAATAAAAGCGTACCAGTGATAATTCTCATAGTAGAGTTCAGCTGGACATCAACGGACTTGACATGCGGACTCGATAGCCATGCCGGAGAGCAGTACTCCACTGTGGAGTACACCAGGGCAAGTGCTGTCATACGGAGGGTTTGAGCGTCTGCTCCCCATGTGTCATGCTCCCCATGCCAGTTTCTGGATCAAGTTGACCACACTCTTTAGTTTCATCCCAAGGTTATGGAGATGTTGTCTATATGATCAAGCATGACTCCTAAATGTAATGCAGGGAAACGCGGCAGCCAATTTGTGCACAGCAAGGTCCCGCAAACAGCAATGAGAAAAATGGCCAGATAATCTGTTTTTTATTTAGTGATGCTGGTTGAGAGATAAATGTTGGCCGGGACACCGGGGAGAACTCCCCTGCTCCTCTTCCAATAGTGTCCACCCCGAGGGGGCAGACGGGGCCTCGGAATAACCATCGCATCCGAAAGGCGGCACCTCCGACAGTGTAGCACGCCCTCAGCTTGGATTTGGTGCTCAATCTTAGAGGGGAGCTCGAATCCGTGACATTCTGACTCGGAGGCGCTGTGCAGCTCAATATTAAACCTTGCATACCAGAAGACTTCATGGTCAATCGGCAGTCTGTCTGAATTAGCCAATCTCACCAGCCCGTGTTCCTGTGTCTGATCAGTGTGTGGACTCATTGATGAAGGTTGTCCACTTGGAAGAGGTACTAAAAGGCAGCCAGTACTCATGGAGCCTTATCCAAGCAAGAGTCGGCACCTTCAGAACATAAGACGTAGGAGCAGGAGTAGGTCATTTGGACCATCGAGCCTGCTCCGCCATTCAATAAGATCATGGCTGATCTGATCTTGGGCTCAACTCCACTTCCCTGCCCGCTCCCCATAACCCTTGACTCCCTTATCGTTCAAAAATCTGTCCATCTCCACCTTAAATATATTCAATGACCCAGCCTCCACAGCTTTCTGGGGAAGTGAATTCCAAAGATTCACGACCCCCTGATAGAAGAAATTCCTCCTCATCTCCGTTTTAAATGGGCGACTCCTTATTCTGAAATGATGCCCCCTAGTTCTAGATTCCCCCACGAGGGGAAACATCCTCCCAGCATCTACCCTGTCGAGCCCCCTCAGAATCTTATATATTTCAATAAGATCCCCTCTCATTCTTCTAAACTCCAATGAGTATAGGCCCAAACTGCTCAACCTTTCCTCATAAGACAAGCCCTTCAGAAGAGGAGGGTAGAAAATTGGGGCAGAAAAATAAGATACAACAATTTCAAAGATCCCACAATTTGTAAAACCTAAAAAACAGAAACGCAATTTGGCCAAATTAGGGGAAAAATCCATGGCACTGCAGTCACCATTAATTTGATAACATTCCTTGTTGATCTCCTGTGGTGTTACACACGGGAGGGAGGGAAGGTAGGGGGCGAAGACTCTGGGGCTGATTGTCACTCGGAGCGTGTTTCCGGCAGGAGTTAATTTCCCGCCCAACGGAGGTGGCAGAGACAGTGGTTCTCAATCTCATTTAAA
This sequence comes from Somniosus microcephalus, assembly GCF_052327205.1. Taxonomy (NCBI): domain Eukaryota; kingdom Metazoa; phylum Chordata; class Chondrichthyes; order Squaliformes; family Somniosidae; genus Somniosus; species Somniosus microcephalus. The sequence continues at coordinate 85,518,386 of NW_028225180.1, forward strand.
TGCCGATGGTCCACTTCCCACCTGGTTTGGGCGTGAAGAGGGTGCAGAGTGGTTGCGGCAGGTGAAGATCGGGTGGGGCCGTGGCTGGCTTCCAGGGAAGTAGTATAAAAGGGGCAGTGGGAGGGTCTCGCAGGAGGGAAGGTGGGGAGTCCGAGGCAGGCAAAGCTCCTTATCTTAAAAAAACCTTGCATTTCTCCCGCGCCTTTCACAACCTCAGGACGTCCCAAAGCGCTTTACAGCCAATGAAGTATTTTTAAAGTGTTGTCACTGCAGCCAATTTGCGCACACCAAGCTCCCACAAACAGCAATGTGATAATGATCAGATAATCAGTTTGGTGATGTTGGTTGAGTGATAAATATTGGCCAGGACACCAGGGAGAACTCCCCTGCTCCTCTTCGAAATAGTGCCATGGTATCTTGTTATATTATTACATCGTTAAATGGAACTACTTGTTACATCGTTACATGGAACTACTTTGGTTAGTGTATTTATATTGCTATGTGGCACACTGAAATGCAGTGCGCAGTGCAAGGTCGGACATCTTGTATCACTCCGCACCATGCGGCAGCAACATCATAAAAGCAAGAATACAACTGAGTGAAAGTCGTAAACTAAATGAGTTAAAAGTGTCTGTATTACATAGTAATAAGAACACAAGGAGACACAACATGGTGGCAGCGGTATAAGTGAGTACAACTTATGCCATACGAACTACGAATAAGACGAAAAGTGAATATATGAGCTGATCATGAGTGCCGGTGTCTGTGGTGATTGAGCGTGAATCGTACGGGCAACTAAGCTGGCGGCTGCCGCTGCATTGACTGCGCAAATGCAACCCCTCATGAACTGGGAAGCCGACGATATAGTGGAGGCATTCCGCAAGTTCAAACAGAAATGTGACCTTACATTCAAAAGCTTCCTGAAGGGTACTGCCAACGAAGAAAAGGTTAGTTACATTCTGTTGTGGACAGGAGAAAAAGGTCTAGATTTGTATAATAGCTGGAGTTTGACTGAAGAGGAAAAGGAAAACCCTGCGACAATCTTTGAGCAATTCAGCAACCATCTAGAGCCTAAATCCAATCACCGTATACACAGATACAAATTCCAGAGTCTAAGACAGGAACCCGGTGAAACAGCTGACAATTTCCTGACAAGGCTGAGAAATGAAGCCAGCAAGTGTACATTTAAGGAAATGGAGGAAAGGCTTGTGGACTAGCTGATATGGGGGTCAGCGCATGCAGAGGTACAAAAAGCCCTGATAGGGAAAGAAAAGCTAGAAATAACAGAGGCTATAGATACTGCGAGAGCTCATGAAGCCATGAAGCAGCAAATGAGAACGCTGATTTCTCAAACGGCTGACATGCGGACGGGTTCTGAGACGGACAACAGAGTGGATACAGTGAGAGAAAAGTACAACACACAAAGACATGCACATGACAACGGGAGAAACATGTGCAGAAACTGTGGAAGACCGCATGATTATACAGACAGGAAGAAATGTCCAGCATATGGAACAAGCTGCAATGCATGTGGCAAACTAAACCACTGGGAAAAGAGGTGTAGAACGAAGAAAGAAGGAACATACATCAAAAACAAAGGCGGACAGCAGAACCAGAGAAAGAAACACAATATCCATGCCATGGATGAACAGGATGATGATGATTATGGTCATGACAATACACTAAACATCGAAACCATAAAGGTACAGCTTCATGAGATGTCCAGAGCGGAAAATACTCCGAAGAGAGAATTGCACACCATCATCCAAATCGAAAAGAGGGTCAAAGGTCAGCCCACAACCATCAACTTAAAGTTGAAGCTGGACACAGGGGCTCAGAGCAACATTCTCCCATTGAGCCTATACCAGCAGATCTTTCCCGAAAACTTGAGAGAAGATGGCTACCCGAAAAAGGGTTGTTTAAAGGCAAATAATGTCACGCTGACAGCATATGGGGGGAGTGAGATTAAACAACTCGGAACAACCTTTGTCAAAGGGACACATAAAAGAAAGGACATCAACTGCATGTTCTATGTCACCGACACTGAGGGGCCAGCGATCCTGGGATTAAACAGCTGCGAGAAGTTGAGATTGATCTCAGTGAATCACGAGCTGACGGAAACGTCACTGAGGATAGACAGCAACACCCCGCTGGAGAATCGCCCACAAATCAAGAGTAAAAAAGACTTGATAGACATGTATCCGGAATGTTTCGATGATACAGTGGGATGTTTCGGAGATTTCCAATACCACATCACCATCGATCCAGAGGTAAAGCCCGTTATCCATGCTCCACGAAAAGTACCCATCGAGCTGAAGACAAAGCTTGAAAGAGAGCTAAAGGAGATGGAAGAAAAGGGAGTGATCGTAAAAGGTCACTGAACCCACAGACTGGGTAAACTCAATTGTGGTACGAGAAAAGCTAAACGGGCGTCTCAGAATATGTTTGGACCCCAAAGATCTAAACCAGGCGATAAAGAGGGACCACTATCCCACCCCAACGCTAGAGGAGATTACGCCATCACTGGCAGGAGCCAAGGTTTTCTCAAAACTAGATGCCAGAAATGGATATTGGAACGTGAAGTTGGATGGGGAATCAACAACACTGACAACATTCAACACACCATTTGGGTGTTACAAATTCCTGCGGCTACCATTCGGGTTAAAGGTCAGTCAAGATATCTTTCAACAGAAAGTAGATGAGACATACAGAGGCTGTGGAGGAGCTATAGGAATAGCTGATGATATTCAGATCTATGGAGCAGATGAAAGAGACCATGGTATGCACCTACATGAGGCCATGGAGCGCACCAGGAAGGCTGGCATCAAGTTAAATGCCGATAAGTGCATAGTTAAAGTCAAGGAATGCCAATTCTTCGGTATGATTTACACACCAGAGGGAGTCAAGCCAAGTCCTGAGAAGATTGCGGCGATTGCTGAAATGAAACCACCCAAAGATAAGAAAGAGCTGAGGAGTTACCTCGGCTTGGTCCAATACATGAGTTCTTTCATCCCACACATGTCGGAACATACAACAAATCTCAGAGAGCTATTGAAAGAAGACGCCGAATACCAGTGGTCTGAATCACACGAAAGGAATTTCAAACAACTTAAAAGAATTGTTGTGCAAAGAAACAAGTCTGTCATATTATGACAGAAGAAAACCAGTCACTCTACAAGTAGACGCTTCTACCAGAGGACTAGGGGCAGCTCTTGTGCAGGAAGGAAAGCCAATAGCTTTCGCATCAAAGGCCTTGACGTCAGCCGAGACGAGATACGCCAACATAGAAAGAGAACTATTAGCAGTAGTGTATGGATGCGAGAAATTCCATACATACCTGTATGGAAGGCAGTTTATAATAGAGAGTGACCATCGTCCACTAGAACAGATCTACAAGAAGAACCTGTGCAAAGCACCTACAAGACTGCAAAGACTACTTCTAAGGCTCCAAAGCTACAACTTCACGCTTAAATATAAGCCAGGAAAGGAAATGGTGCTAGCAGATGCGTTGTCTTGATTGTCACCATATGGGAAACACGAGGTGGAGGGTCTAACAGTAAAAATCCACCACCTAGTGAGTGTTACCCCTACAAAGCTCAGTCAAATCAGAGATGAGACTAGCAAAGATGAGGAATTGCAACTACTCACACAACAAGTGATACAGGGGTGGCCAGAGAGAATCCAGCAGGTACAGGCGACAATTCGTCAATACTGGACGATTAGAGACGACATCGCAATAGAAGACGGTATTCTCCTTGCTGGATCGAGGATCATCGTGCCAAAGACGATGCAGACAGAACTTCTCCATCTAATACATGAAGGCCACATGGGAATGGAGAAATGCAAGCTGAGAGCCAGATCAGCTGTATACTGGATAGGCATGTACAAAAATATCGAACAGATGGTCTCTGCATGTGGTATATGCCAGAAATACAGAAATGCACAACAGAAAGAGGAGATGATACCTAGTGAAATACCGTCAAGACCATGGCACACTGTTGGGGCAGATCTCTTCATGTGCAATCAAGAATGGTATCTCATAGTGGCAGATTACTATTCCAAGTTTCCTTTTGTGAGAAGGATGAAAGATCTGAGAGCCACAACTACCACCAGAATTGCAAAGAGCTTGTTTGCTGAACAAGGAATCCCGGAAAAGGTAATCTGTGACAATGGAACCCAGTTCACATCGAGTGAATTCAGAGCTCTGGCAGAAAAGTATGGGTTCAAAATAGTAACCTCATCCCCACGTTTCCCAAGGGGACACGGGTTCATCGAAAGACAGATCCAGACTGTCAAGAGAACTCTCATCAAAAGCAGTGAGATGGGGGAAGACCAAGACCGTGCCCTCCTATCACTCAGATCAACACCACTGAAAGCAGACATTAAATCACCTGCGGAATTGCTGAATGGGAGGAAGTTTAAGACTACCCTACCAGCAAAAATACATCCTCCCCAGGACCAGGAGGACTTCAGACAGAAGCTGGCAGAAGCACAAGTCGTAGGGAGCAAACATTACGACAAAGATGCTACCAGAATTGCTCAATGGGCAATCAGTGCATGTGCAAGACCCGGCATTGAAAACCTGGAATCCAGCCAAGGTCATTGGAAAAGCTGATACTCCAAGATCCTACTTCGTAGAGACCGAACCTGGTAACCAATACAGACGGAACAGACTCCACATCAGACCTTCACCTGAACTGGTTAAGCAGCAGACAACATCAGCAACATTGACAACACCAGCTACCACATGCAGTACAATGCCAGAAACAAGCGCCACAAATCAAACAACCACGAGCATGCACACTCCAACTCCAAGTGCGTCAGCAACAACAACCAGAAGACCAAAACACCGGAGAGAGGAGTGGTCACCACCAAATCCACAAGATGGAGGGATAACATCCAACCACCTGAGCGATATCGCGAATAAGAAAAGAAAACTCACGATTCTTTGTATTTGATAATAATAGTTCAGATATAATATTTTTTAAATTAAATTAAATTTCATGTTTTAGTTTTTTTGAGAAAGAGGGATGTTACATCGTTATATTATTACATCGTTAAATGGAACTACTTGTTACATCGTTATATGGAACTACTTTGGTTAGTGTATTTATATTGCTATGTGGCACACTGTGAAATGCAGTGCGCAGTGCAAGGTCGGACATCTTGTATCACTCCGCACCACGCGGCAGCAACATCATAAAAGCAAGAATACAACTGAGCGAAAGTCGTAAACTAAATGAGTTAAAAGTGTCTGTATTACACAGTAATAAGAACACAAGGAGACACAACATATCTTTTACGTCCAACTGAGGGCAGACGGGGCCTTGGTTTAATGTCTCATCCGAAAGACGGCACATCCGACAGTGCGGCACTCTCTCAGTACCGCCCCTCCGACAGTGCGGCGCTCCCTCAGTACAGCCCCTCCGACAGTGCGGCACTCTCTCAGTACTGCCCCTCCGACAGTGCGGCGCTCCCTCAGTACTGCCCCTCCGACAGTGCGGCGCTCCCTCAGTACTGACCCTCCGACAGTGCGGCTCTCCCTCAGTACTGCCCCTCCGACAGTGCAGCGCTCCCTCAGTACTGCCCCTCTGACAGTGCGGCGCTCCCTCAGTACTGCCCCTCCGACAGTGCGGCTCTCCCTCAGTACTGTCCCTCCGACAGTGCGGCGCTCCCTCAGTACTGCCCCTCCGACAGTGCGGCTCTCCCTCAGTACTGCCCCTCCGACAGTGCGGCTCTCCTTCAGTACTGCCCCTCCGACAGTGCAGCGCTCCCTCAGTACTGCCCCTCTGACAGTGCGGCGCTCCCTCAGTACTGCCCCTCCGACAGTGCGGCACTCCCTCAGTACTGCCCCTCCGACAGTGCGGCTCTCCCTCAGTATTGCCCCTCCAACAGTGCGGCTCTCCTTCAGTACTGCCCCTCCGACAGTGCAGCGCTCCCTCAGTACTGCCCCTCTGACAGTGCGGCGCTCCCTCAGTACTGCCCCTCCGACAGTGCGCCGCTCCCTCAGTACTGCCCCTCCGACAGTGTGGCGCTCCCTCAGTACTGCATTGGAGTGTCAGCCTAGATTGCTCAAGTCTCTGGAGTGGGATTTAACCCCACGACCTTCTGACTCAGAGGCAAGGGTGCTTTCAACTGAGCCAGGGCTGACACAGTAAATTCCTCGGTGCACATTTATAATGGAAATTGCATTTTTAAACTTGTTACCCTTGTTAATACATCCTTCCGCTAGTGGAAGCATTGCAGCACCTCCACTGTGGGGAAGGTGTAATTACTGTGTGATAAATTGACAGACACTTTCCACTTAAATGTGGACAGAGCAACCTACGATACAAAAAAGTTGACAGGAAGTGTACGCAGATGTAAGATGTTGGATATATTGCAGATAGATCTGTGAATAATTTCAGACTACATGGTTATTACAAAAATTATCCTGATTGGCCCGGTGACATTTTCACCTCGCAAGCTGATAATAACTCCCTTAATGCCAATTGTAACCACGGCTATTAACATCACTGCCTGGCAACCAAGGGCACACGACAGCAGTGTTATAATACAGTATATATTAAAGCATTGCAATGCAGCCTGATCCTGTAGCAAGCAATAGGTCAGGATGGGCAAAAAGGCTGCGGCAACAGACCAGGATATATTAGGACTGTTTGTGTAAGGAACAACACCAGGTCTGAATATAACAGGTTTTATTTACATCATTGTTTGATCAAGTATCTGCCAAGACTCGTTTTCACAGCCACATTCAATCCCGTAAGGGTGACCCCGAGCTTCCGGTCGCTTGTCACTTTAATTCTCCGCTCCACTCCAACCCTGACCTCACTGTCCTCGGCCTCTTACACAGTGACTGGATCGGACAAAGTCAACATGGATTTACAAAAGGTAAATCGTGCTCGACTAATCGACTGGAATTTTTTGAGGATGTAACTGGTAGAATAGATAAGGGAGAACCAGTAGATGTGGTGTATTTGAACTTTCAGAAGGCTTTCGATAAGGTCCCGCATAAGAGATTAGCGTGTAAAGTTAAAGCACATGGGATTTGGGGTAAGGCACTGTCTTGGATGGAGAACTGGTTGGCAGACAGGAAGCAAAGAGTTGGAATAAACGGGTCTATTTCCGAGTGGCAGGCAGTGACTAGTGGGGTACCGCAGGGATCGGTCCTTGGACCCCAGCTATTCACTATATATATTAATGATCTGGACGAGGGAACTAGATGTAATATCTCCAAGTTTGCAGACGACACAAAGCTGGGTGGGCGTGTGTGCTGTGAGGAGGATGCCGAGAAACTCCAGTATGATTTGGACAGGTTGGGTGATTGGGCAGATGCATGGCAGATGCAGTATAACGTGGATAAATGTGAGGTTATCCACTTTGGTGGCAAAAACAGGAAGGCAGATTCTTATCTGAACGGCAATAGATTGGGAGAAGGGGAAGTGCAACGAGACCTGGGTGTCCTTGTGCACCAGTCGCTGAAGGTAAGCAGGCAGGTGCAGCAGGCAGTTAAGAAGGCAAATGGTATGTTGGCCTTCGTAGCGAGAGTGTTTGAGTACAGGAACAAGGATGTCTTGCTGCAGTTGTACAGGGTCTTGGTGAGACCACACCTTGAGTATTGTGTGCAGTTTTGGTCGCCTTATCTGAGGAAGGATGTTCTTGCCATGGAGGGAGTGCAGCAAAGATTCACCAGACTGATACCTGGGATGGCAGGAATGACATATGAGGAGAGATTGGGTCGATTGGGCTTGTATTCGCTGGAGTTTAGAAGAATGAGAGGGGATCTCATTGAAACTTATAAAATTCTAACAGGACTAGACAGACTAGATGCAGGAAGGATGTTCCTGATGGTGGGGGAGTCCAGAACCAGGGGTCACAGTCTAAAGATAAGGGGTAAGCCATTTAGGACAGAGATGAGGAGGAATTTCTTCACCCAGAGAGTGGTGAACCTGTGGAATTCTCTACCACAGAAGGCAGTAGAGGCCAATTCATTAAATATATTCAAGAAGGAGTTAGATATATTTCTTAAGGCTAAAGGGATCAAGGGATATGGGGAGAAAGCAGGGACAGGGTACTGAATTTGGATGATCAGCCATGATCTCATTAAATGGCGGAACAGGCTCGAGGGGCCGAATGGCCTACTCCTGCTCCTATCGTCTATGTTTCTATGTTCCAATGAAGCTCAACGTAAGCTCGAGGAACAGCACCTCATCTTTCGATTGTGCACTTTACAGCCTTCTGGACTCAACATTGAGTTCAACAATTTCAGACTATAACCCCTGCCCCCATTTTTTCAGGCGGCAGCTCTTGATGATTCTGCCATTCCCATTTGCAGCACTGAATCTCTCCTGCCTCCTACCCAAGCACAGACCGTCCCTTTTCTTCCTTACTCCCCTGCCCCCCCACTCCTTTCCCTGCCCCTACACTTGCTTAAAACCTGTTACATCTCTAACTTTTTCCAGTTCTGACGAAGAGTCTCCGACCTGAAACGTTAACTCTGTTTCTCTCTCCACAGATGCTGCCTGGCCTGCTGAGTGTTTCCAGCATTTTCTGTTGTTATTTCTGAATATAACAGGGCTCTTGTCTCTGTGCAATAAATATAATGGGACCTCGGTGTACCAGTCTGCATTCCTCAATACTGATGGTTGGCAGTGAGCAGCAACGTGCAAAGATTTGTACAGGGTGAGGGAGCAGAATAAACAGGACAAATTAAGAAAGTGTTAACTCCAAGAAATAACTTAACTCATTATTAATGATCACATTCAGCACTGTGACAGTAAGATGCAATGTCGGCAAACAAAATATATTATCCAGCCTGTGGAAAGAAGGTCGCACGAAGGTCATGGCAAATTCCCATCCTTGTATGTACACATGTACTGAAGAGTCAGCTGGACAGGGGAATGCAGTACTCTCTGCCAGAGAGAAACTGCAGCTTGAAAATTCACCCTCTGCCAAGCTTATCATTGCTACATTTTGGGTCGACATCTGGCACAGTCAGTTTCTGTGAAACTACTCAGTAACAAATGCCTTAATGTATATGAATTTCCTTTGATCCCCGATTTTAACAAAGGCATTCATAGAATCATAGAACGACACAGCACAGAAGGAGGCCATTCAGCCTGTTCCGACTCTCCGAGCTATTCAATTAGTCCCACACTCCCCCGCCCCCCACCTTGCTCATTCCCAGTAACCCAGCAATTTTTTCCTTTTCAATTATTATCCAATTCTCCTTTTAAGAACATAAGAAATAGGAGCAGGAGTCGGCCATTCGAGCCTGCTCCGCCATTCAATGAGATCATGGCTGATCTTCTGCCTCAACTCCATTCACCGGCCCTATCGCCATATCCCTTGATGCCCTTACTAGTCAGAAATCTATCGACTTCTGTTTTGAATATACCCAATGACTGAGCCTCCACAGCCCTCTGGGGTAGAGAATTCCAAAGATTCACCGCCCTCTGTGTGAAGAAATTTCTTCTCATCTCAGTCCTGAATGGCCGACCCTTTATCCTGAGGCTGTGGCCCCTGGTTCTAGACTCTCCAGCCAAGGGAAACATTCTCCCAGCATCCATCCTATCAAGCCCTGTAATAATTTTGTATGCTTCAATGAGATCCCCTCTCATTCATCTGAATTCAAGAGAATACAGGCCTACTTTACTCAATCTCTCCTCATACGACAGTCCCACCATCCCAGGAACCAGTCTGGTGTTCGAACCTTCGTTGCACTCCCTCTATGGCTAGTATATCCTTCCTTAGGTAAGGAGACCAAAATTGTACACAATACTCCAGGTGTGGTCTCACCAAGGCCCTGTATAATCGGAGTAAGACTTCTTTACTCCTGTACTCAAATTCTCTTGTAATAAAGGCCACTGAAACGTTAACTCTGTTTCTCTCTCCGCAAATGCTGCCTGACCCGCTGAGTGTTTCCAGCATTTTCGGGTTTTATTTCAGAATTCCAGCATTTGACAAGGTCTACCTTGTGGGCCTCCTTTCCTCCAGAGGCTCCAATTTCTTCAAAACTCAGATGCCTGCACTCTGTCCTGCACTACGTCGGCCCAGAAATTAGGTTCGGGGGCTTGCCGCGCGTGCAAGCCCCCGATGTGCACTCACCCGGCGCGCCGACATCTGAAGCCTGGGCCTGCTTGGAATTCCTGTCACTGGCCCAGTTCGGATGTCGGCACGCTGTGCTTACCTGATCCAGCAGCGTAGTTAGTTCGATGTGCCGGCTGGGATCAGGTGAGCACTGTGCAGCCAATCAGGGGAGGGGAAACTTCATTCATGAGTTTGATAGTAAGAACTGTCAAACTCATGAAAAGTACGGGCGCCCAAAAGACTAGTTTAACTTTAAATAAAATTTTAATAAACAGCCCAATAATTAAATAAACTATAAATAACTTTAAAAAACTATATTAAACAATTAACCAAATTTTTGAAAAAAATAATTTTTTAAGAAATCGGGCCTAAAAATAAACTTACCTTACTGTAAAGTCATAAGAACATAAGAAATAGGAGCAGGAGTAGGCCAATCGGCCCCTCGAGCCTGCTCCACCATTCAATAAGATCATGGCTGATCTGATCCTAACCTCAAATCTTCTATCACTCTCCATCCCACCCGAACCCATGTGATCTCCCGGGAGAGGCGAAAAACCAGATAAAAAACCCAATGGTCAATTTGGGAGAAAAAATCTGGGAAATTCCTCTCCGACCCATCTAGGCGATCGAAACTCGTCCAGGAGATCACTCTGTCCCTATATTTTCTACAGTACTTACCTTCTGTAAAGGCGATCTCCACCCCAGCCAGGAACAGGAATAAAACCATCTCCTGAAATCTAACACAGAATTAGAACACAAGAAGTAGGAGCAGAACCAGGCTACACGGCCCCTGGGCCCGTTCCACTACCCACAGGGCCATGACCATTCCGAACCTAGACTCATGTCCAATTTCCTGCCCGCTCCCCGTAACCCTTAATTCCCTTTACTTCTAGGAAACTATCTATTTCTGTTATAAATTTATTTAATGATGTAGCTTCCACAGCTTTCTGGGGCAGCAAATTCCACAAACCTACCACCCTCTGAGTGAAGAAGTTTCTCCTCATCTCAGTTTTGAAAGAGCAGCCCCTTATTCTAAGATTATGCCCCCTAGTTCTAGTTTCATCCATCATTGGGAACATCCTCGCCGCATCCACCCGATCAAGCCCCTTCACAATCTTATATGTTTCAATAAGATCGCCTCTCATTCTTCTGAACTCCAATGAGTAGAGTTCCAATCTACTCAACCTCTCCTCATATGACCACCCCCTCATCCCCGGGATTAACCTAGTGAACCTTCTTTGTACTGACTCGGACCAAGTATGTCTTTTCTTAAGTATGAACACCAAAACTGTATGCAGTATTCCAGGTGCGGTCTCACCAATACCTTGTATAACTGCAGCAATACCTCCCTGTTTTTATATTCTATCCCCCTAGCAATAAAAGCCAACATTCCATTGGCCTTCTTGATCACTTGCTGCACCTGCATACTAACTTTTTGAGTTTCGTGCACCAGGACCCCCAGATCCCTTTGTACTACAGTACTTTCCAGTTTCTTGCCATTAAGATAATAACTTGCTCTATGATTTTTCCTGCCAAAGTGCATAACCTCACACTTTCCAGTATTGTATTCCATCTGCCAAATCTCTGCCCACTTACTTAGCCTGTCTATGTCACTTTGCAGGTTTTTTATGTCCTCCTGACTCACTACTTTCCCTCCCATCTTTGTATCATCTGCAAACTTTGATATGTTACACTCGGTCCCCTCCTCCAAATCGTTAATATAGGTTGTAAAGAGTTGGGGACCCAGCACTGACCCCTGCGGAACACCACTAGTTACTGATTGCCAGTCTGAGAATGAACCATTTATCCCAACTCTCTGCTTTCTGTTAGAGAGCCAATCCTCCACCCACGCCAGAATATTACCCCCAATCCCGTGATTTTTTATCTTGAGCAATAATCTGTTGTGTGGCACCTTGTCAAATGCCTTTTGGAAGTCTAAAAATACACTACGTCCACTGGTTCTCCTTTATCCACCCTGTATGTTACTTCCTCAAAGAACTCAAGCAAATTTGTCAAACATGACTTCCCCTTCATGAAACCATGCTGAGTTTGTCCTATTAAATTATGTTTATCCAAATGTCCCGTTACTGTCTCCTTAATAATGGACTCTAACATTTTACCAACCACAGATGTTAGGCTAACAGGTCTATAGTTTCCAGCCTTCTGCCTACTACCCTTTTTAAATAAGGGTGTTACATTAGCAGTTTTCCAATCTGCCGGGACCTTTGCTGAGTCCAGGGAGTTTTGGAAAATTATTACCAATGCATCCACAATCCCTACCGCCACTTCCCTCAAGACCCTAGGATGTAAGCCATCAGGTCCAGGGGATTTATCTGGCTTGAGTCCCATTATTTTACCAACTACCACTTCCTTAGTGATTTTAATTGTATTTAGCTCCTCTCCCCCTAGAGCCCCCTGTTTGTCCAGTGTTGGGATATTCTTAGTGTCCTCTACCGTAAAGACTGATGTAAAATATTTGTTCAGCATTTTTGCCATCTCCATGTTTCCCACCATTAATTTCCCGGTCTCATCCTCTAAGGGACCAACATTTACTTTAGCCACCCTTTTTCTTTTTATATAACTATAGAAACTTTTGCTATCTGTTTTTATATTTTTTGCTAATTTACTTTCATAATCTATCTTCCCTTTCTTAATCAATCTTTTAGTTATTTTTTGCTGTCTTTTAAAGACTTCCCAATCTTCTATCCTCCCACTAGATTTGGCTACCTTATATGCCCTTGTTTTTAGTCGGATACTATCCTTAATTACTTTACTTAGCCACGGATGGCTATCTTTTCTTTTACACCCTTTTTTCCTCAGTGGAATATATTTTTTTTGGAAGTTGTAAAATAACTCCTTAAATGTACACCACTGATCATGTACCGTCTTACCCTTTAATCTAGTTTCCCAGTCCACTCTAATCAATTCCGCTCTCATACCTTCATAGTCTCCTTTATTCAAGCTCAGCACGCTTGTTTGAGATCCAACCTTCTCACCCTCGACTTGAATATGGAATTCAACCATGTTATGGTCACTCATTCCAGGATTTTTAATTAATCCTGTCTCATTACACAGGACCAAATCTAAGGTTGCTTACCCCCTGGTCGGTTCAGTTACATACTGCTCAAGAAACCCATCCCTAATACACTCAATGAACTCATCCTCAAGGCTGCTCTGCCCAGTTTGATTTGTCCAGTTAATATGACAGTTAAAATCCCCCATAATTATAGCTGTTCCCTTATTACAAGCCTCAACTATTTCCTGATTAATACTCCATCCTTAAAAATAAAGCTGTGGAAAAAATGTTATAATTTTAAATAATAGACCACTTACCTTAAAGAATCAAGTCCTTATGCCTCCATTTTATATGTCTAAAAAGTTCAGGCCCTTACACACGGGCAAACCTGTCAAAAAGAAGGAAGTTCAACGCGTGCGCGCAGCCCTTGGAGGAAATGCCGGTTTCCCGCGCATGCGCTGTGCATGCTGAAATCCGGCACTTCCAACGGGCCCACACGTGCGTACCCCGTCCATACTCACGCGTTGGGACCGGAATTACTGGCCCGTCATGTTTGCTCATCACTCCCGTCCCTTTCTGACCAGCACCGGTTCCCTGTCCCCCAACATACTACATTTAAATTCCTCGCCTGGTCTGCAAATCCCTGCATGGCCTCGTCCCACCCTATCTCTGCAACCTCATGCTTGCGTCAAGTCTTACATCCCCTCATATACGCTTCAGTCCTCTGACTCTGGCTTCACTACATCATTGGGGGTGCTGGGGGAGGAAGAGCCTTCAGTTAGAAAGAAAGACTTGCATTTCTATAGCGCCTTTCACGACCACTGGACGTCCCAAAGCACTTTATAGCCAATGAAGTACCTTTTGAAGTGCAGTCACTGTTGTAATGTGGGAAACGTGGCAGCCAATTTGTGCACAGCAAGCTCCCATAAACAGCAATGTGATAATGACCAGATTATCTGTTTTTAAGTGATATTGATTGAGGGATCAATATTGGTCCCAGGACACTGGGGAGAACTCCCCTGCTCTTCTTTAAAATAATGCCATGGGATCTTTTACATCCACCTTCGAGAGCAGACGGGGCCTTGGTTTAACGTCTCATCTGAAAGACGGCACCTCCGACAGTGCGGCGCTCCCTCAGTACTGCCCCTCCGACAGTGCAGCGCTCCCTCAGTACTGCCCCTCCGACAGTGCGACGCTCCCTCAGTACTGCCCCTCCGACAGTGCGGCGCTCCCTCAGTACTGCCCCTCCGACAGTGTGGCACTCCCAGTATTGCCCCTCCGACAGTGCGGCGCTCCCTCAGTACTGCTCCTCCGACAGTGCGGCGCTCCCTCAGTACCGCCCCTCCGACAGTGCGGCGCTCCCTCAGTACCGCCCCTCCGACAGTGCGACGCTCCCTCAGTACCGCCCCTCCGACAGTGCGGCGCTCCCTCAGTACCGTCCCTCCGACAGTGCGACACTCCCTCAGTACCGCCCCTCCGACAGTGCGGCGCTCACTCAGTACTGCCCCTCCCACAGTGCGGCGCTCACTCAGTACTGCCCCTCCGATAGTGCAGTGCTCCCTCAGTACTGCCCCTCCGACAGTGCGGCGCTCCCTCAGTACGGCCCCTCCGACAGTGCGGCGCTCCCTCAGTACTGCCCCTCCGACAGTGCAGCGCTCCCTCAGTACTGCCCTCCCACAATGCGGCGCTCCCTCAGTATTGCCCCTCCGATAGTGCAGCGCTCCCTCAGTACTGCCCCTCCAATAGTGCAGCGCTCCCTCAGTACTGCACTGGAGTGTCAGCCTGAATTTTTGTGCTCAAGTCTGTGGAGCGGGACTTGAACCCACTTCCTTCTGACTCAGAGGCGAGTGTGATACCCACTGAGCCAGGGCTGACAGTTACCTCCGGCCTACTCTGGAATTTCCTTCCTGAACCTTTCAGTTTCCTCACATCTCCCTCCACCTTCTAAATTTTTTTCCAAGATCCCTCTTATTGACTACTAGCTGGGGGGAGCCCGGCTTTGCCAGGGCTGTTTTGGGCCGGGCGGTTTAAATCGAGTGCCAGGCTTTGGGGCCTCTCTGTGTCCCTCTGTGAATCTGGTGCCGGGCAACATTTTAAATCGAGTCCCAGGCTTTTGGGCCCTGTCTGTGTCACTTTGTGAATCTGCTGCCGGGCAACATTTCTACCTTTTAATACCTTGAAAGATGAAAGTGAAAGTACTTATAAAACGTTTTTGGTAAATCTTATGTTATTTTTAAAAGAGATACTAACTTTTTCAAAGCTGGATAGAGTAGTTTGAGCTGGAAGCTGAAGTAATGGCAGTGAAACAATGGCTGCCAGATCCCTGAGATGGAAACGATTAGTCCCGCCCACACACACACACACCAATTGGCCAACCATCAGGGGACCGTACTGTAGGATTGGTCAATCGTGACGGCACAGGATTGGTCGAACCTTGACGTCAGTCAATCAATGCTAGCAGATAATGAGTTTAATTTTGAAGGTTTTTTGCATAAGGCGCGAACAATTTTCGTCCGACCGAAAAGTGAATACGCTTACGACCGTCCCGGAAGCGTAAGCTTTCTTCAGAGGTAACGCGCGCGTAGGTACGCCCTATAACTTTCGAGCGCATAGCCGGACAGACGCACACCCGAGGACAGACAGAAGGACAGACAGATCGATTCCTTTATATATATAGATGCGCTTACTCACCTCTCCCAGCTTATGTACCAATGGCTCATTCTCTGTTCCTTTATTCCTTTTAATTATTTATCTCTCCCCCCCCCCCCATAAAGCACCCTGGGATGTTTTCTATAGTGTAGCGAAATAAACGCTACTGTTGTTTAAGATAGTGCAGGCCTACCAACTCTCACAAATTCAGCAGCAATTCGCAATGCTCAGAGATGTAAAAGCCTGTAGCCAAGCGGGCAGTGAACAGGGAGAGAGAGAAACATATTGGAGAGAGTGAGAACATTGGGAGATGAGGAAACGAAAGACAGGGGAAAGGGAATGGAAGCCTACACTAATGCCATTTGGCTATCCCCAGTGGTTTATATGACAGATGCAGCTTGCGGTTTTGAAATAATATTTATATTTTTGGAGCTAGTGTTGCCTTGGATATACAGCTCGCGACCAAAAAATCTTACACTCAGGATCTGTCAGATGTGACAGCTGTGGACCCAAGGTGCAGGGCACGGAGAACCACTTACAATACTGACATAATTCAGCAGCCCCGAAGACCTTGCCACAGGCCGGCTCATTTTAATCTCTAATTCCAACGTAATCAAACATACCACCCTTCCAGGTGAAACAGCGATTTACTTGTACTTCTTGCAATTTAGTATACTGTATTCGCTGCTCACGATGCGGTCTCCTCTACATTGGGGAGACCAAACGCAGATTGGGCGACTGCTTTGCGGAACACCTCCGTTCAGTCCGCAAGCCTGACCCCGAGCTTCCGGTCGCCCGTCGCTTTAATTCTCCGCTCCACTCCCACTCTGACCTCTCCGTCCTCGGCCTCTTGCACTGTTCCAATGAAGCTCAACGTAAGCTTGAGGAACAGCACCTCATCTTTCGATTAGGCACTTTACAGCCTTCTGGACTCAACATTGAGTTCAACAATTTCAGACTATAACCCCTGCCCCCATTTTTTCAGGCGGCAGCCGTTGATGATTCTTCCATCCTCATTTGCAACATTTAATCTCTCCTGCCTTCCATCCGAGTACAGACCGTCCCTTTTGTTCCTTCCTCCCCTCCCCCCACCCTTTCCCTGCCTCTGCACCTGCTTAATATCTGTTTCATCTCTAACTTTTTCCAGTTCTGACTAAGGGTCACAGACCTGAAACGTTAACTCTGTTTCTCTCTCCACCGATGCTGCCTGGCCTGCTGAGTGTTTCCAGCATTTTCTGTTGTTATTTCAAACTTTACTGTTGTTTAAGATAGTGCAGGCTGACCAACTCTCACATATTCAGCAGCAATTCACAATGCCCAACCAAACCTGTAGCCAAGCGGGCTGTGAACAGGGAGAGAGAGAAACATATTAAAAAGGAGAGAGAGATCATTGGGAGATCAAGAAGCAAAAGACAGGAGGGATGTACTTGCATTGGAGGCAGTTCAGAGAAGGTTCACTGGGTTAATTCCGGCGATGAAAGGGTTGTCTTCTGAGGAAAGGCTGAGCAGGTTGGGCCTATACTCATTGGAGTTTAGAAGAATGAGAGGTGATCTTACTGAAACATATAAGATTCTGAGGGGGCTCGACAGGGTAGATGCTGAGAGGATGCTTCCCCTCGTGGGGAAATCTAGAACTAGGGGGCATAGTCTCAGAATAAGGGGTCGCCCATTTAAATCGGAGATGAGGAGGAATTTCTTCTCTCAGAGGGTCGTGAATCTTTGGAATTCTCTTCCCCAGAGAACTGTGGAGGCTGGGTCATTGAATATATTGAAGGTGGAGATAGACAGATATTTGAGTTACAGGGGAGTCAAGGGTTATGGGGAGCGGGCGGGGAAAGTGGAGTTGTGGCCAAGATCACATCAGCCATGATCTTATTGAATGGCGGAGCAGGCTCGAGGGGCCGAATGGCCGACTCCTGCTCCTATTTCTTATGTTCTTATGTAACAGACACGCCGACTTACAGTCATTTTAACAAGCGTCTTGCTGCAGAAATCATGTTTCATTGCTAAACTGTATTAACACTACAACATGTAGTCCTGCCAGTCCATGGTGGAGTCTCGTGTCTCTCTGGGCCCCATACTCAAGCCTTCTTGTTCGTGCACTTCAATCGTGTACCTTCACATTATCTGCCAAAAAAAAATGATCTTACGCGTCGTCACATCTCCATCACCAGACGCATGAAACTGAACCCACTTACCAACACATTGGCCGCGAATTTAATCTCGCTGAGGGGAGCCGGTTCGGAGGCGGGTCATTAAATGATGTCATCAGACCCGCTTCCTGTTAATTGGCCAGGAAGCCCGCAGGGCGGGGCTTAACAAGCCCAATCAAGGGAAAATCACGTCTGCAGAGCGGAGGCAGCTGGGGGCGGGACCACAACCCGGAAACCAGCTGACCCGCCCCCATCATTAAATTCGTGGCCAATGTGTCCTCCCATCACCAACCGCTGTCCCTCCCCTATGAGTCCAAACTAGGTGGTTTTATCTTCCATTCCTACACTCGGGTATGGTTTTCAGCCAATTATTTATTTAAAGCTATTATGCAGAGTGATGCTCAGACAGAGGCAGAGGCAGCTTGGCACTGCATCCTTTCAAGTTCCCACTAAACAAAGATTACATGATTGAATTAGTTTGCCTGATTAATCGGTTAATAAATGTAAAACTGGATGGAGAGAATTTGCTAAGAAAGGAGACAGAAGGAGAGATATTGAGCCTCTGTGCAGGAGGTCAAGAGACAACAAATTATCTGACATCATTACCTGATAAAAGAATGGGCTGCTTCAAGGCATAAAATATTGCCACACAAATGTTTCTCTTGCATCTCTCTTTGATTTCCAGTTTGTTTAACTGGCCTTGACAGCGAGTGCTCCAGCCTCCCCAATTCTACAGCTTGTTTGGCTGACCTGCTGCCTGTCACTGAATTTTCAGTGGGCTGTGATATTCCACCAACGCCTCCGACTCGACTCTCCCGACCTGCTACTGCTTCCGACACAAATCTGCTGGCCTGGTGCTGCCTCAACCCTCAATCTCCCAACCACCCCAACCCCCACCCCCGACACCTCCGTCCCACTCTCCCAACTTGCCGTCGCCTCCTTTTGAATCTGCAGTGTCAGCCGTGGCTCAAAAGAAACAGAAACATAGAAGATAGGAGCAGGAGTAGGCCATTCGGCCCCTCGAGCCTGCTCCGCCATTTAATGAGATCATGGCTGATCATCCAAATTCAGTACCCGGTCCCTGCTTTCTCCCCATATCCCTTGATCCCTTTAGCCTTAAGAAATATATCTAACTCCTTCTTGAATATATTTAATGAATTGGCCTCCACTGCCTTCTGTGGTAGAGAATTCCACAGGTTCACCACTCTCTGGGTGAAGAAATTCCTCCTCATCTCTGTCCTAAATGGCTTACCCCTTATCCTTAGACTGTGACCCCTGGTTCTGGACTCCCCCGCCATCGGGAACATCCTTCCTGCATCTAGTCTGTCTAGTCCTGTTAGAATTTTATAAGTTTCAATGAGATCCCCTCTCATTCTTCTAAACTCCAGCGAATATAAGCCCAATCGATCCAATCTCTCCTCATACGTCATTCCTGCCATCCCAGGTATCAGTCTGGTGAATCTTCGCTGCACTCTCTCCATGGCAAGAACATCCTTCCTCAGATAAGGCGAACAAAACTGCGCACAATACTCAAAGTGTGGTCTCACCAAGGCCCTGTACAACTGTAGCAAGACATCCTTGTTCCTGTACTCGAATCCTCTCGCTATGAAGGCCAACATACCATTCACCTTCTTAACCGCCTGCTGCACCTGCATGCTTACCTTCAGCGACTGGTGCACAAGGACACCCAGGTCTCGCTGCACTTCCCCTTCTCCCAATCTATTGCCGTTCAGATAATAATCTGCCTTCTGTTTTTGCCACCAACGTGGATAACCTCGCATTTATCCACATTACATTGCATCTGCCATGCATCTGCCCAATCACCCAACCTGTCCAAATCATACTGGAGTTTCTCGGCATCCTCCTCACAGCGCACATGCCCACCCAGCTTTGTGTCGTCTGCAAACTTGGAGATATTACATCTAGTTCCCTCGTCTAGATCATCATGAATATATATTAGGCAGCACGCTCGTCTCCGACCCAGCAGGCTGTGGGTTCACGTCCCACTCCAAATACTTGAGCACAAGAATCCAGGCTGACGCTCCAATGTCAATACTGGGGGAGCAGGGCGCTGTCGGAGGTGCCGTCCTTTAGATGAGACGTTAAACCAAAGCTCCGTCAGCCCTTTCACGTGGACATAAAAGATCCCAAGAGCAATGGCGTTTGCCCTGGTGTGCTGGTCAATATTTGAAATCATGATAAAGTCATGAAAATTACTTTACAGAAAGTGTAGCACACATAATAATTTTAAAGACATGGGGGGAAAATTCGGTTGCTTTGCACCTCCTGTTAGCGCCCTAAGAGGGCGGGAAGCAACTAGCGCCTGGGCACGGCAATGTATGCGCGGCGATGTTTGTGCCGCTCGCGAAATTGACCAGACATTTTGCGGCAGCGCTAAACACTATCGCCCCGATCTCCAGCGCCCGCAGATCGTGACGTCAGTCGAGTGTGCAGCGCCCCGGACCGGATATTGAGTGGCGGCCCCTGCCTTACCGCCTGCCGCTAGGAACGACAGGTTGAGGGGAGCATTTTTCAGTCGGGAAGGGACTGGGGGAGCGCTATTTAAAGGCGGCCGCTTCCTGCCTTTTTTTGTCGGCGACATTTTTGCACCACGCATTCTGAGAGAGAGAGAGACTTCTGGAGAGATTCAACGCTGTGTGAAGGAGTTTTGGGTACTGAGCAGCACTTTGCAGATTCATTTTGATTTGACCTTCCTTGCATCAATTTAGAAGAGACTATGGCGGCTGCACTCTGAGCTCTTTCCCTGGGCCTCTCCATTGTTCTTTCTAGCAGAGTTGATGTACAGGTCTCTCCAGACCGAGATTCAAGGCTGCAATGAGCAGGGTGTGGATGAAGAGCAAGATTGACCCTCCCCTTTAAGAACTGGCCAGCGCCAGTGTGTCTGTGTTCCGTTGCTGACTGACATGACATGAGCTTCGCTCCTCGGTGTTAGCGCCTTAAGAGAGGTGTGTAGCCCCTGATTTAGCACTCCAATCACCTCCAGGGGCGATAGAAGCCAAGTTTGCAGTCGGAGGCGATAATTAGCGCCAGGCGCTAAACTCTGCGCCCTGCTGATAACTGCGCCCCAAACGGGGCGATATCGAATTTCTCCCCCATACTTTTCCTCCCAATTTTCCCACTCGCGTTGAGGCCAAGTTTAACACATATAGGGCCAACCTCGGCTGGGACCAATTGACTCGGCGCAGATTTGGTACCAAGATTGGGACCGTCAACTGCCAATTCTTTCGGGATTGCTGCTAGTCTCCAATCAACCCCGCCGCATAAACCGAGAGAATTTGAATCATGTAACTCAAATTGCAGGGTATTAAAAGGCAGAAAATGCATCACAACAGTCGATATAGTAGGGAAAACGCAGTCATGAGAACTTTCCCAGTCAGCCAACAAAGCAACGTTATTTCGGAGTTTCCAGAACAAGCTGCCTCTTTATACAGGGTCCGTATTCAAGTGACACATTGCCCGAACCATTTTTTGGAAGCGAGATGTGCACCTTCACTGGTCTTTCAGCCGCTCTTGATCGCCACGCGGAGTATTTTCTTTGAAACTTAATGCCGTTATTATTTTGCCTTCTCCCCCCTGGTCCTCTTGGCCTAGACCACTGCCAGGCAGAGAGGGCAGGAAGATGAACTGCTCAAGGCCTCTGCTGCGCTCGTTCAGAGTTGCAAATGGGCAGTTTTGTCGCGTTCCCCTCGCAACGACATCATGAATGGGTATTGCCGTCTCCAGTCTCCGTTCCTGGTATGACTGCAGAGCAAACTCTGCAACAGAATGGTTGCACTCAAGCCGTCTTTGACCATTAGCTTTAATACATGAAACGCATTAATAAACGATGAGTGAGAGGCATCAGAAAGTGTTACAGGGGGAATTATGTGTGTTGATAACTTATGTGCAAAGCTCTCTTTCTTGATTTGTTTTAATAGTCAGATCCATTTATATAAAATGCACTTTTATCAGTATCGAGCAGAACCTCTTTCCTTAAAGTGCGCACAGAACCAGAGAATGCACTGAGACTCACCAAGCGCACTGTGCTAGAATTTCAATTATAGAATTAGACTTACTGAGTGGACTGTGTTTGTGGCTCAACAGCAGTGCAAAGCTCAGAGTGCACCCTGCTAGAGATTCAATTGTGCAAAGCTTTTCATGAATGCACTGCTAGAGATACAATTATAGAGCAAGGCTTGTTGAGCTCACTGCATTCGAGACTCGATTGTACTTTGAGGAGGACAGCAACTTGGATTTACACAGCACTTTTAACATAGCAAAACGTCCCATTGCGCTTCACAAGAGCGTAAATCAGACTCCGAGCCATACTTGGCAGCAACTCGCCAAGGCTTCTTCGGCAGCACCTCCCAAACCCGCGACCTCTTCCACCTAGAAGGACAAGGGCAGCAGGCGCACGGGAACACCACCACCTCCAAGTTCCCCTCCAAGTCACATGCACCATCCTGACTTGGAAGTATATCAGCCGATCCTTCATCGTCGCTGGGTCAAAATCCTGGAACTCCCTCCCTAACAGCACTGTGGGAGCACCTTCACCACACGGACTGCAGCGGTTCAAGAAGGCGGCTCATCACCACCTTCTCAAGGGCAACTGGGGATGGGCAATAAATGCTGGCCTTGCCAGCAAAGCCCACATTCCATAAACAAATACAAAAAAAGGAAATATTAGGACAGGTGACCAAAAGCTTAGTCAAAGAGTTAGGTTTTACGGAGCGTCTTAACGGAAGAGAGAGGGGTAAAGAGGTGGAGAGGTTTAGTGAGGGAATTCCAGAGCTTATTGATGGGGCAAAGGAAAGTACTGCACTGAAGTGTCGGCCTAGATTATGTGTTCAAATCTCTGGAGCAGGACTCAAACCCAAGACCTTCTGACTCAGGGGAGAGTGCAACCACTGAGCAAAGGCTGACAATATGCTTGGAGATGCCCATACCCAAGCGCATCAGGCTACATCTATATTAACAGACAAGGGCCCATTTCCCCATCGCATCGAGATCTGCTTGCAATCTATTTAGTTCATCGAAGATCCTGAACACCTGCACGCATCTGCATGTCATCTGCAAAGCTGCAGATAGTTCCCCCGATACCTGATCTAGATCGTTGTTAAAGGTGGTAAGAAGCAATGGCCTTAATACTGATCCCTGCAGGACTCAGCTAATGACTGTCCACCATGCAGAACCGATACCATTGATAACCACTTTGTCTACGGGGATGCAACCAGTTCCTTATCCAACACTAAATCTGCTGACCAACTCCACAAAACTCAAACTTGCTTAGACGCCTTTTGTGTGGCACTTTGTCAGAGTCCATTTGAAAGTCCAGATACACAACCGCCGCCCCTTGACATTCAACAGCATTACCATCGCCGAATCCCCCACCATCAACATCCTGGGGGTCACCATTGACCAGAAACTTAACTGGACCAGCCACATAAATACTGTGGCAACAAGAGCAGGTCAGAGGCTGGGTATTCTGCGGCGAGTGTCTCACCTCCTGACTCCCCAAAGCCTTTCCACCATCTACAAGGCACAAGTCAGGAGTGTGATGGAATACTCTCCACTTGCCTGGATGAGTGCAACTCCCAACAACACTCAAGAAGCTCGACACCATCCAGGACAAAGCAGCCCGCTTGATCGGCACCCCATCCACCACCTTAAACATTCACTCCCTCCACCACCGGCGCGCCGTGGCTGCAGTGTGTACCATCTACAAGATGCACTGCAGCAACTCGCCAAGGCTTCTTCGGCAGCACCTCCCAAACCCCCGACTTCTTCCACCTAGAAGGTCAAGGGCAGCAGGCGCATGGGAACACCACCACCTCCAAGTTCCCCTCCAAGTCACACACCATCCTGACTTAGAAGTATATCGGCCGTTCCTTCATCGTCGCTGGGTCAAAATCCTGGAACTCCCTCCCTAATGGCACTGTGGGAGCACCTTCACCACACGGACTGCAGCGGTTCAAGAAGGCGGCTCACCACCACCTTCTCAAGGGCAATTAGGGATGGGCAATAAATGCTGGGCCTTGCCAGCGACGCCCAGATCCCATAAGCGAATAAAAAAATACACAAATGCCAAAGATCACATGGGATCAACGCTTCCAACATCCATTAACTTTGTAACTTCCTCAAAACGTTCAACCAACAATTCCTCATTATTTGATGAAGTTTCTTCCCTCTCTCAGTTCCCTGAATTACTCCATGGCGCCTGCTTGTCACAGAACCGGTGAAGCGCAGAACACTCTCCTGCCAGAGGTTGCTGACAAAACAAGAAGAAAGTGGTCAAAGGCTTATATGAAAACTACAAAGAAAAACCCGATCAGCATCTGGGACTGATGGTATGCAAAGCAGCTGGCTGCCTTGTAGCTAATCCCAGTGGAAGGTGTCGAAATTTCACACCGGGAGGAAAACCACAGCGAAAAAAATTAATTATATTTTATAAGTACCCAACATTTAGCATTAACTTTCAATTGTGCCTAAGGAACGGGTGACTCGCGAGTTCTATTAAACTCCTGCGGCTCCCAATCGTCGCCTGTGTTCGGTTTTAAATTTCACATGAATGAAATGCATTATGTATGTGCGGGAGGTAAAAAAAAATTAATTAGTAAACAAGGAGCAATTGCCAAATTCCTGAGAAATACCACGTTTCGTGCATTGCGATCAATTTCAGCTCAATTGCAGGCTGGGCATTTCCGCCTCCCCTGTTAGTTCTGCTCAAGAGGAAGCCTTCAGTTCCATTGTGTGTGTGTGTGAAGAATGCTTACAGCAGCAGTGGGAGCTGCCGATAAATAGAGGCTGATCGTTTGTGGATAAAAATCTGTCAGAGAAAGGAATCCAGGCATCATAAATAATTAGCTTCGTCCCATGCCGAGCTTGCTAATCCAATCTGATTACTAATTGTACTGCTGCATTAGTTAGACATTAGCTGGAATCCTTTGGATGACCATGCCATCAGTATTGACCATTCACAGATTAATTCATTTGGTACTAAGCACCCATTATTGACCATCAAATAGGATGGGAGAGTTGGTTGTGAATTGCTTTCGCACCTCCTGCTCTCCCCAAAGCTATCGACGTCAGCTGAGATATGGTTCCAGGGGTCACTCATCAGTCACTTTCCATACCTCGGGAGCCTACTGTCAACAAGGGCAGATGTCGATGACGAAGTCCAACACCGCCTTCAGTGTGCCAGTGCAGCCTTCGGTCGCCTGAGGAAGAGAGTGTTTGAAGACCAGGACCTCAAACCCGGCACTAAGCTCATGGTCTACTTCTTCTTCTTAGGCAGTCCCTCGGAACTGAGGATGACCTGCTTCCACATTAAAAATGAGCTCGCAGGTGGCTGATTAGTCCAATGTGGGACCTACAGTCTCTGTCACAGTCTACAGAGCAGTAGTGAAACCCGCCCTCCTGTATGCTTCAGAGACATGGACCATGTACAGCAGGCACCTCAAAGCACTGGAGAGGTACCCCCAATGCTGCCTCCGCAAGGTCCTGCAAATCCATTGTAGGGGGTTATGCGCAGGCGTGTTCCTTGAGCGGTTCGAATCGCTTGCCCCCTGGGTTCTGGACACCGGACTTAGATACAGGCAGTGATACAGAGAAGACTCGAGTAGACAGGTGGTTGGATGCAAACAAAACCAAGATTTTATTGAAGAGGAAAAACTCGATACAATCTTATGGAAAATTATTAGTGTACACTTCTACAGCAAAAATTACAAGAGAGTCATAATAATAATATACTCATACAGGGAATGGGGAACACATGGCACATCGAGGGAAAACAATTACCTTAACAATCCCCTTATCCTTATCCCACCCCCTATACCTAACTAGATTAAGCTATGAGGGGTCGAAATTTATGCTCACCAATCAAAAGGGTCTGCTGAACTCAAAACAGTGGTGGAGTTCGGGGTTCGCTCTTGGTGCTCTCTGGAGCCTGCCGTCGTCACATGGGCTCCGGGTGCTGCAAGGGCGTTGTCCAGGTTCAAGTACCCCAAAGTTACAGTCTCTGCTTGGGTACTTTACCTTGCAGGGATGATTCTACGCCGACAGCTTGAGTTTGCATGAAGATAGTCGCAGGCCGGCTGAGGCTGAAGCCCCGATGATTCGAAGCCTACCCTCAGTTGGCCTTCCCCGGGTGGTCTTCCCTCCTCCTCCCCTCGTCGCGTCCCGTTTCGCCTGGCCTGAATTGCCCGTGTTCGCCCGACCCGGTGTCGGGGCGAGTCCAGATGGAGTGGGAGAGGGCACGGGCAAAGGCCAGGGGGTAAGCGCGGGATGGGGGAAGAGCGGCAGCCACGAGGGCGAGGGGCCGAAGTGCCGGGGAGCGGCAGTACCGACAGCAGCAGAGCGGCAGGAGAGCAGAGCAGGAGTTCCTTCTTCCTCTTCCAATTGCTACCTGGGGGCCTTCAGTTATACCTTCGTTGAAAAATCCTTATCTGCGCGCCAAATCAGGTTAGTTCTTTGTTTTAATTTTGGCGGGCTAGTTAAAATAATGGTAGCAATCTATGCTGACGGTTTTTAGATGGCTGGTAATTGCATCTACCGGCTCGATAATTGACTCGTATTGTCCTGAAAGTCCTTGATGGGCTGGTCTGTTTAATCTGTTTTCGATTATGTATGCAGACTGTTTGATGGCTTTAACTGTAGGCCTCAATGAATTTAGATCTGCCTCCAATTCGGCCTAATACATAATTCACAGTTTTGTCTGGGTCCCAAAACACAAAGTTCTTTTCACAGGAAACCTGCAGCCTTAGTTTCGATTTCCCCAAACTGTCTGTGCTGCAGAATCCATTTTGGAATCCCGCAGGCTTTCTGCCACGAGGCACGGACGCCATCTTGGGTACTCTTTTTAATTCAAAAATGTCCACGCAGGGTCCCTTTTATCGATAATAACCTTCGGGGAGATGCACAAATTTTGCAAATCTTACACCATTGGCAGGATAGGCACACCAATGTCAGTGTTCTCGCTCAGACCTACATCCCCAGCATCGAAGCTTTGACCACGCTCGATCAGCTCCGATGGACGGGCCACATCGTCCCTATGCTCAATACGAGACTTCCAAAACAAGCGCTCTACTCGGTGCTCCGGCACGGCAAGAGAGCCCCAGGCGGGCAGAGGAAACGCTTCAAGGACACCCTCAACGCTTCCTTGAAAAAGTATAACATTCCCACCGACACCTGGGAATCCCTGGCCCAAGACTGCACAAAGTGAAGGAGAAGCATCCGGGAAGGCGCCGAACACCTCGAGTCTCTTCGCCGGGAACAAGTGGAAGCCAAGCGCAAACAGCGCTCGTCATCCCAAGCACCCCACCCACCCGCCCCTTCAACCACCATCTGCCCCACCTGTGACAGAGACTATGGGCTGAATTTTAATTCAGGGGCGGGTTGGGGTCGTGTAATCTACATTTCGTGTTATCCGCACGAATCTAAATCGATGTGGGAAATTGATGCGATTTTAACTTAATTGGCCAATTGAGTTCCAGCGTGTGGGAACCCATGGCAAATGAGTTTTCCGGTCTGAAAGTCGCCTCCGATGACGTCATGATTGCTTGCTTCTTCTGCAGACTGCCAACCTTTTGGCCTTTCATGCTGCAGGGACCTGGAGGCAGAATGGCCAGTGAAAGACCTAGGTCTGCTCCAAGGTTTGACGACGTTGCCCTGCAGGCTTTAGTTGAGGGAGCAAGAGCTCATAAAGAGGTGCTCTTCCCTTCTTCAGGGAGGAAGAAGCCTCCCCAGCAGACCAAGGCTGTGTGGCTGCAAGTGGCAGAGGAGGTCAACTCATTATTAGTTACCCGCAGAACGTGGATTCAGTGCAGGAAGAAATTTCATGACCTTCTGCGCACTGGAAAAGTGAGTATGAATTTCCCATCACCCTCAATCTGATCCTCATTGCCTTTCCTCACCAGCACTCAGCTTTAGCAATCTCTTCCTCCACATTCCACTTGACACTGACATCCATGCACCCTTACCCATTCCCTTTCTCCCTATGGTCTCAGTCACCTAACTATTCGACTATGCAGCCCTCACTCCCTATCACTGTGATGCTATGAAAACAACTGACAACACACAGGGAGGGCCCTTGGTCTTGCCACCTCACTCCATCTTTGTCTCCTTCTAAGTATCTATGCTATGGAATATCTACACTCACTCCTTCATTCTCACTCACCCGCCACTTGTCTCCCTCATTGCAGGAAAAGAGAGCTCACAATAAGCAATAAAGAGTGAGGACAGGAGGAGGGCCACCCTCAGTAGCCCACCTCACCCCCTGGGAGGAGGCAGTCCTGGAGATTGTAGGAGTAGAGGAAGATACGCAAGTGGGGGACGGACAGACGGGTGCATCACAGCAAGCTGGTGACAGAATAGTTTTCCATCTCTCTCATTGACATTGCATGAGTCGCTGATAATGATTCTGAAGCTCTAACAGATGGACTTATGATCATCTGCAATATGTAATGTGCATGTAACCTTGGCCTCACATCTCTAACTCTTTCCTTTACTCCCCCACAGGACCATCGCAAGCACCTGTCCCCACTGATGTAAGAAAACTCACTAAGCACTTGACTGAGTATAAAACAAGGCTTTAATCAACTGTTTCACAACCATGAGATTCTAGTTACATCACTAGTTCCTGGTTACAAAAATGTCCTGGGCAAGCTGGGCCCACGCCTGAGTATTTATACTCCTTGGACGGCGCCACCAGCTGGCCGCCCAATGTTATTTCATGAGTCATTTCTTCATGAATGATAAGATTCATGACACCCACTAGCCAGGAGGAACAGCCTGAGCCTCCAGACTCCTCAGAGGAAGCTGCAACCTCTGAGGGCGCAGCGTCAGCAGAATTAAGTGCACCCAGCACCAGCGCAGACACTCACACCTCGGTGGGACCTTCAGGACATAGAGTAGTGTTGTCACCTGGTGTATCACAGCTCACAAGTGAGCATCAGCAGATTGTGGAGACAGGGACAGCAGTGGAGAGTCCGCGTCGGAGGGCGCAGGACTCTGCCAGCTCGGCTCAGCTGCATGTCGACCCTCTGCCTCTGGGTCCATCCATAAGATCAGCGGGGCTGGAACTCCGGGAACAGATGCAGGAGTCTCTGGCTGGTTTTGTCTCCAGGGTCGATGTGAGTGTGGAACGAATGGAGGAGTCCATAGCGAACATGAGCAGAGCCTTTGTGGAGTCATTGGCGCATGATCGCATCACCATGGAAAGGATGGCAACCTCCATGGAGGTGATAAGTCGCCAGAGTGCAGAAAACATGGCGAGTGTTCAGAATAGATTGACATCTCTGGAGGAGCGATGGTCATCTATTGAACAGAGAAACCAGACCTTCATGGAAGTCTTTCTGAGTAGGGCTGCCAGTGCAGATACGGGTCCCCATGGCCCCCCTGATGTGCAGCAAGGTGCTCTCCAGCCACTTGCAAGCGCTGAAGGGGACCTAAATCATGAGAGGGAAGTTGGGGCTCCTCTCCAAGCGCTCACACTTCCATGCCACTGCAGAGCCCTCGGTCAGAGCCCCACCAGAGTCCACACCCAACTGAGATCAGCGTCTCAACCCCTGCACAGCCGCAGGAGCAGCAGACTGTTGCCGAGCCCTCACAGGTTCGCCACCCAAGAGGCACGCCTGCCAAAGGTGTCGAGACAGGAGCAGCAAGAAAGTGAGCAAGGGGCCTCCACATCTGCTGAAGCCACAGGGGAAGCACCACGTAGGAGCACGCGTAAGAGAAAGATACTGCACAAATAGTCACAAGGGTAGTCACTTGGGTGAAATTTGATGTTTTCTGTGAAAAAGCCATCAAATGAATAATGTAAATAAAAAATCTGATGGCTACTGCTGTAGTTGTGGCGTGTGTCATTTTGCAAATGGGACTTCCACATTGAGGGTTTAGGATTAATTGAAAATGTCAGTATGGTGGTCAAATTGCTAGGAATCTGCTGGTTCTTGGCCATTGTCGATGCTCAGATAAGAAGCTGTGAGGCAAAAGTGCTTGATTGGCTAGGCTAAGCAAATCTGGCCAAGATGAGTGTGTCCCTTGCATCCCGGGCAGCAATGTGGTCGCGCGCTAGCGCCTTCTGGCCTGTGCAGCTTCAGGTGGGTGAGCAGCAGCTTGGCGCTCCTGCTGTTGCTGCTGCTGTTGGTGGTGCTGTTGTTCATGGTTCTGCTGCTGCCACGGCTGGTCTTCGTCCGAATCTGATGTCCAAGAGGAAAGAAATAAATGGTTCCCATGCTTCTGGTATATGCCTCAGTTGAGGAAGCACTCAGTGAAGGTGGCGAGAGGGGTTTCCCAGGAGGTCACACTGGAGATGAGTGTCAGGCTCCAAACTTCCACAGCTGTGGTTATGCCTTCTAAAAGTTCCCCCAGACCTGAGACAATAAAGTCCTGCCACCTGCAAATGATGGCTGATCAAATATCCTATTTAATGGTGGAGCTGCAGCTAATAGTCAGCAATCCAACTGTGCTCCCGCCAGATTTCACCGTCGTGTTTCAGAACAGGCGTGCTTCACGTTGGAAAAGGGTTAAAATCACCAAGGCCTATCAAAATGGCATTATAGAGGCAATTTAGTGCTTGTTAAGGGCCTTAACGGCCTATCCCACCTCTTGGAGGCGGGACGGAGACGGGAGTTGGGCCCGCCCGCCAGCTTTTGCAATTTTAACCCCCCCCACATGCCTCCAATCCCGCCTCAACGGCCCAATGAAAATCCAGCCCTATAGTGGAAGCAAGTCATCCTCAGCTCCGAGGGACTGCCTAAGAAGAAGGTGGTTCCACGGGTCATTCTTCAATGAGCATTGGCAGACTACTTGTCAAAGGAGGGCGACGCTGCCTAACCTGAGCCTGTCCTCAGGGGACGTGCCACACACCTTCACGTTCCGTCAGTGGTGAGGTCCTGGCTGGCTTTCCTCTCGCTCGCCCGTCGGTACCGAGACCAGATGTAGCATCCCAACAGCTGAGAGTAGCTAATTGAGCACAGACTGGAGACAGAAACTGGAATTTGCTGCTCACATGTACACTGTCTTTACTAGGATACTGAGAAGTGTAGAGGAACAGAGGGACCTTGGAGTGCATGTCCACAGATCCCCGAAGGTAGCAGGACAGGTAGATAAGGTGGTTAAGAAGGCTTACGGGATTCTTTCCTTTATTAGCCGAGGCATAGAATATAAAAGCAGGGAGGTAATGCTTGAACTGTATAAAACACTCGTTAGGCCGCAGCTAGAGTACTGCATGCAGTTCTGGTCACCACTTTACAGGAAGGATGTGATTGCACTAGAGAGGGTACAGAGCAGATTTATGAGGATGTTGCCAGGACTGGAGAATTTTAGCTATGAGGAATAGGCTGGGGTTGTTTTCTTTGGAACAGAGGAGGCTGAGGGGAGATTTAATTGAGGTGTATAAAATTATGAGGGCCTAGATAGAGTGGATAGGGAGAACCTATTTCCCTTAGCAGAGAGGTCAACAACAACAACAACAACAACTTGTATTTATATAGCATCTTTAGCTAGCAAAACATCCGACTAACCAGGGGGCACAGATTTAAAGTAATTGGCAGAAGGATTAGTCGCTGAAAGTAAGCATGCAGGTGCAGCAGGCGATTAAGAAGGCAAATGGTATGTTGGCCTTCGTAGCAAGAGGGTTCGAGTGCAGGAACAAGGATGTCTTGCTGCAGTTGTACAGGGCCTTGGTGAGACCACATCTTGAGTATTGTGTGCAGTTTTGGTCGCCTCATCTGAGGAAGGATGTTCTTGCCATGGAGGGAGTGCAGCGAAGATTCATCAGACTGATACCTGGGATGGCAGGAATGACGTATGAGTAGAGATTGGGTCGATTGGGCTTGTACTCGCTGGAGTTTAGAAGAATGAGAGGGGATCTCATCGAAACTTATAAAATTCTAACAGGACTAGACAGACTAGATGCAGGAAGGATGTTCCCGATGGTCGTGGGGTCCAGAACCAGGGGTCACAGTCTAAGGATAAGGGGTAAGCCATTTAGGACTGAGATGAGGAGGAATTTCTTCACCCAGAGAGTGGTGAACCTGTGGAATTCTCTACCAAAGAAGGCAGTAGAGGCCAATTCATTAAATATATTCAAGAAGGAGTTAGATATATTTCTTAAGGCTAAAGGGATCAAGGGATATGGAGAGAAAGCAGGGACAGGGTACTGAATTTGGATGATCAGCCATGATCTCATTGAATGGTGGAGCAGGCTTGAGGGGCCGAATGGCCTACTCCTGCTCCTATCTTCTACGTTTCTATGATTAGAGGGGAGGGTGGTGGGGGTCTGGAACTCGCTGCCTGAAAGGGTGGTAGAGGCAGAAACCATTTCCACATTTAAAAGTACTTGGATGTGCACTTGAAGTGCCGTAGCCTACAGGGCTACGGGCCAAGGGCTGGAAAGTGGGATTAGGCTGGAGAGCTCTTTGTCGGCCGGTGCGGACACAATGGGCCGAATGGCCTCCTTCTGTTCTGTAAATTTCTATGAGCCATTGTTGGGGAGGGCGGGGTGGAGAAGACCTTTATGTAATAAGGGTTCCACGCCCTCTATATTCATCTCTTTCCTGGTCTCCACACCAAACGAGAAGGCCTAGCACTCTGCTCCCAGACTTCCACTGAGTTTACCTGCCCTCCATTTCAAACACTAGCACAAAGCGTAAATCCACGTCTTACCATTCTGTGGCTCAATGTGTTGCTGCTTCAACAAATCGCAGCACTGGACTGCTCCAGTCCTATTTTTAGTTCATCCTGCTCCCTCCACCCCGCTGGCCTAACGGTAAAAGATACCACCATTACCCAATGTAGCAGGTAGCCCATATCGACCGCAAGGTTCCAGCTCCAATTCAGGCTCTGAGCTCAGCTAGCTGCTTTCTCCCAGGGCCGTAGTTGGGGTGCTACAACTGACCTTAGGACTCCTGCACAAGGGAGGGGGAGAAAATCAGCGAGCGTTGCCACTCCCGCTCAGGTTACCACCTGAAGATCGGTTACTTGTGCAAGGGATTAGAGGGCACCCAAGGAACCACGCACCAAGGAAGACTCAGCTGATACTGTTCGATGAAGAAGGGTGGGAAGAGGCTCGTGTGGAGCACAAACACCGGCAGAGGCCAGCTGGGACGAGCGGCATGGTTCTCTGCTGTAAATTCCATGTAAGCTTCGAGAGAGGAGAAAATTGGAAGAAGAAAAAATTAAAGTTAATAGTGTGGCGGAGCCACCAGGGGGACTCTGATCTAATGTACATAATTATCTTTAACAAATTATTAGCTACAGAATGAATCTGTATCTTTGTTCATATCATTGCATGTACATAGCGCGGTCCCTTTAAGAATGAGACCAAACGCGATGACGTCATCACGTTGATCACGTGATCCTCCAGCGGCGGGAAAACGTGATGACGTCATGACGTCAGGCTGGGGAGCCGCCCTAGCCAGTCCTCGTGGAGCCAGCAACGAGTACAGACCTGTAATGTAGTTCTCCTGTGTTTTCGTGTTAAACTCTGTTGATTAGTATTAAACATCGTTTGTTTGATAGACTGGCTCGACCTCAGTCCTTTAGTTAAGAATCTAGCCATTCCTACAATAGCGCACTAGTAGCCCAGCCCATTGATTAAATCAATCGGCCCAAAGTTGCAGAACAAGGAGCTCTCCGTGTCAGTCATGCCACGAAGTTGGGTGGGGTGGGGTGGAGGGGGCGGGAGCTCAGATTTTCCTCCATGGTGCTGGTGGGACAGAAGAGGTCTCAGTGGATGTCAAGACAGGTTCAAGCACAGTTTTGGCAGAAGCTTGCTCGCAGAGTTTGCGTGCTCATCCTTTCAGCTGCCTGCCCCAGGGGGACTCAAAGAGGGAAGAAAAATAATTTATAATGTTGGACCATAAATAAAGAAAAAAAGAATGGACTCCCATTTCAGCCTTTCACAAGCACAGACCTATATTTAGGTTACAATAAACTGCTCTCCAGACAGCAGTAACCTAGATTCCAATTCGCTCTGCTAGCTTTGTTGTTTTGTTTAACTGTTGTGCTGTCAGAATCCCGAGAAAAGAATGGATATAAGTGTGTGCTTTTTGTGCTCATCAAGAATGTTATTGCTGGAGATTGGTGCACATTCTATTTCAGGCACTCAATGTCAGTATCGATAATTCCCAGGTTAGTACGGGTTAGATACAGAGTAAAGCTCCCTCTACACTGTCCCATCAAACACTCCCAGGGCAGGTACAGCACGGGTTACATATAGAGTAAAGCTCCCACTACACTGTCCCATCAAACACTCCCAGGGCAGGTACAGCACGGGTTACATATAGAGTAAAGCTCCCACTACACTGTCCCATCAAACACTCCCAGGGCAGGTACAGCACGGGTTAGATACAGAGTAAAGCTCCCTCTACACTGTCCCATCAAACACTCCCAGGGCAGGTATAGCACGGGTTAGATACAGAGTAAAGCTCCCTCTACACTGTCCCATCAAACACTCCCAGGGCAGGTATAGCACGGGTTAGATACAGAGTAAAGCTCCCTCTACATTGTCCCATTAAACACTCCCAGGGCAGGTACAGCACGGGTTAGATACAGAGTAAAGCTCCCTCTACACTGTCCCATCAAACACTCCCAGGGCAGGTATAGCACGGGTTAGATACAGAGTAAAGCTCCCTCTACATTGTCCCATTAAACATTCCCAGGGCAGGTACAGCACGGGTTAGATACAGAGTAAAGCTCCCTCTACACTGTCCCATCAAACACTCTCAGGGCAGGTACAGCACGGGTTAGATACAGAGTAAAGCTGCCTCTACACTGTCCTGTCAAACATTCCCAGGGCAGGTACAGCACGGGGTTATATACAGAGTAAAGCTCCCTCTACACTGTCCCATCAAACACGCCCAGGGCAGGTAATGCACGGGTTAGATACAGAGTAAAGCTCCCTCTACACTGTCCCATCAAACACTCCCGGGGCAGGTACAGCACGGATTAGATATAGAGTAAAGCTCACTCTACACTGTCCCATCAAACACTCCCAGGGCAGGTACAGCATGGGTTAGATACAGAGGGGTAGATTTTCCCGAACCTGTCGGGAAGAAGGCGGGACGTCCCCTTTCAGGTTTTTGACCCGCCTACTTCGACGTCCGGCCAATCCGTGCGATTTTAACTTGATTGACCTTGTTGAGCCCGCCCAGCAGGCTCAGCAGGCCAATTAAGGGCCACACGGCAACAGCTGACGTCACAGACTGAAATTTCATCTGTCAAGAGTTCTTGACAGATGAAATATCAGTGTTTCACAGCTGTTTGAAGCTGTGAAACACTGACAGTCTGAGTTCTACCATGAGTCATTCTGCACAGACTCAGTTAGAACTCTTACCGGCACTCAAAGCTGAAGGCTGTCACTTTTCACAGATCGCAGCCATTCAGCTTTCAGTTCCGGCTGAGTGATGCACTCCCGACGGCTACAGGAAGAAAGGCTGTGAAGGTAAGTATAGGTAAGTAAAAGTGCTTTACACACTTTAGACACATCAAACACACTTACCTTTTCACTCATGCACCCATCACTCACCTGAGCACCAACATCGCGACCCCTCCAACTCCTTCAACCCGACGGCCCGCTTGCTCTAACCTGGCGTGGTTTGTAGCCGTCGGGAAACCCACACGAATCCCTTCAAAATAGGGATTAGGCTAAAAACTGCCTGTTAACTACCTGATAACAGGCAGTTAATTGGCACTAATCCCTTCCCGCCTGGTTTCGGCGGGTCCCAGTGCGGGGCGGGTACCCGCCGCCCCTGAAACTTACGTGGGGCGGGGTTTTGGGCGGGATGGTGTCAGGACCCCCAAATTTGGGATTTCCTCCCCCCCCCCAACACACCTGAAACCCCGCCTGACGGCTCCACGAAAATCTAACCCAGAGTAAAGCTCCCTCTACACTGTCCCATCAAACACTCCCAGGGCAGGTACAGCATGGGTTAGATACAGAGTAAAGCTTCCTCTACACTGTCCCATCAAACACTCCCAGGGCAGGTACAGCACGGGTTATATACAGTGTAAAGCTCCTTCTACACTGTCCCATTAAATACTCCCAGGGCAGGTACAGCACGGGTAAGATACAGAGTAAAGCTCCCTCTACACTGTCCCATCAAACACTCCCAGGGCAGGTAATGCACGGGTTAGATACAGGGTAAAGCTCCCTCTACACTGTCCCATCAAACACTCCTGGGGCAGGTACAGCACGGGGGTAGATATCGAGTAAAGCTCCCTCTACACTGTCCCATCAAACACTCCCAGGGCAGGTACAGCACGGGGTTAGATACAGAGTAAAGCTCCCTCTACACTGTCCCATCAAACACTCCCAGGGCAGGTAATGCACGGGTTAGATACAGAGTAAAGCTCCCTCTACACTGTCCCATCAAACACTCCCGGGGCAGGTACAGCACGGGGTTAGATATAGAGTAAATCTCCCTCTACACTGTCCCATCAAACACTCCCAGGGCAGGTACAGCACGGGTTACATATAGAGTAAAGCTCCCTCTACACTGTCCCATCAAACACTCCCAGGGCAGGTAATGCACGGGTTAGATACAGAGTAAAGCTCCCTCTGCACTGTCCCATCAATCACTCCCAGGGCAGGTACAGCACGGGTTAGATACAGAGTAGAGCTCCCTCTACACTGTCCCATCAAACACTCCCAGGGCAGGTAATGCACGGTTTAGATACAGAGTAAAGCTCCCTCTAAACCGTCCATCAAACACTCCCAGGGCAGGTACAGCACGGGTTAGATACAGAGTAAAGCTGTTTTGTTGTTGGTTTTGAAACCAAGGGCCAGAGGTGAAAAACCAGTGTCGAACCCGCTTCACCTTGTAGCCTGACTAAAATGGATATAATTAGAATTTGGGCAAATAAAAGTGATTGGATAAGTCTTCAACTTTCAGAGGCAATTTTGCGAGAAGCTGAACTCGATGAAGTTTGGACGTCACCTTCAGAACCAGAAACAGTTAAAAGTATTTTCGGAGCAACTCGTCTAAAAGATTAACAAGTTCCCAAAAACTCCCATTGAAAAGACGCTGCTGGACTCGTTGTGTGCCACTCCTTTGGATAGCTCGTTGCTATTGATAGCAGCTTAGGGAGCTCTGAGGTTTTACCATAATTACCAACCCCTCCCTCCCTCAATCCTCCTTTCAGCCGTTAAACTCGTCGCGCAGTAGCCTGGGTACGAGAGCGGCTGGAGATCAAACAGCAGCGAATGCTGCTCATTAGTTGTGCTCGCTGTCCCCTTTATACCATCAGGACTGGGCATCTGATGCTTTCACCTACTGTTCGGTGGGAAGGCCCAAGAGCCTAAGTGGGTCACATCGATTTCTTAATGTGGGGACGAGTGCTGCAAACAGTATGGATTTCACAGGGTGCACAATCTGAATCTAATATCATCAGTGGGCAAGGACTAGAAGTGGGGCTTGTTGTAAAGAAATGGCAGAGATGATAAGCACGAGGCAGACTGTAATAACCTTGCAGTAAAGTTGCAGTTTGTTCCTTTTTAAATGTAAAATTCAAATTGTATTTAAAAAAAAGACATCAAATAAAAACAGTGGCTTACTCCAACGGGCGCTAAACTTCAAGCGAATGTGATAAAATATGCCAGGTATTAATCCTCTGCCAGCAGGAATATTTCTGCAAACTATGCAATACGAGATAATTATGCAGTGTGTGTGCTGTCAGCCTGCATCTTAAATGAGCCATCCCAGTCTGTGCTCGTATACATCTCAGTAGTTGCATCAAAAATAGCTCTGGTCGGGGGCTGGGAGCAAAGCACCCATTTGCCCCCTTGGGAAACTTTCCTCCAGTCACGTCGCAATACGGCACATCCGTCAGACTGCTCGCAGTCAGAACTCCCCGACCAGAGTCATAACGGCACAGAAGGAGGCCATTCGGCCCATTGAGTCCGTGCCGGCTCTCTAGAGCAATCCAGTCAGTCCCATTCCCCCGCTCTATCCCCGTAGCCCTGCAAGTTTATTTCCCTCCAGTGCCTATCCAGTCTCCCCTTGAAAACATCGAGTGTCTCCGCTTCCACCACTTCCGTCGGCAGCGAGTTCCAGGTGCTGTGTAAAAAAGTTTTCCCTCAAGTCCCCCCCTGTATCTCTTGCCCAAAACCTTAAATCTGTGTCCCCTAGTCCTTGTACCATCAACTAGTGGGAACAGCCTTTCCCCATCTAGCCTATCCAAACCCGTCATAATCTTTTAGACCTCTATCAAATCACCCCGCAACCTCCTTTGCTCTAATGAAAACAAATCCAGCTTCTCCGACCTGTCCTTGTAGCTAAGATCCCCCATCCCCGGAACCATTCTGGTAAATCTCCTCTGCACCCTCTCAAGGGCCTTCACATCCTTCCTAAAGTGTGGTGACCACAACTGGACACAATACTCCAGTTGTGGCCTAACCAGCGCTTTATAAAGTTTCAGCATAACTT
The DNA here is from genome assembly GCF_052327205.1 of Somniosus microcephalus. Taxonomy (NCBI): domain Eukaryota; kingdom Metazoa; phylum Chordata; class Chondrichthyes; order Squaliformes; family Somniosidae; genus Somniosus; species Somniosus microcephalus. The sequence goes on from NW_028225180.1 coordinate 85,556,722, forward strand.
CCTCTACTTTTGTACTTTGACCAATGTCAAAAAGGCGGGAGCAATGCTGCGGGACAGCAGTGCATCAGGGGGCTAGGTGCAATCCAGAAGTGGAGCGGAAGGAGAGGGAAGAGGTTCATGTGAGGAACACAGGAGAAGGCATCTCAACCCTGAGTACAAAAGTGTCAGCTGTGGCTCAGTTAGTAGCACCCTCGCCTCTGAGTCAGAAGGTTGTGGGTTCAAGTCCCACTCCAGATCACATAAAGCCAGTGCAGTGCTGAGGGAGCGCCGCACTGTCGGAGGGGCAGTACTGAGGGAGTGCCGCGCTGTCAGAGGGCAGTACTGAGGGAGCGCCGCACTGTCGGAGGAGCAGTACTGAGGGAGCGCCGCACTGTCGGAGGAGCAGTACTGAGGGAGCGCCGCACTGTCGGAGGAGCAGTACTGAGGGAGCGCCGCACTGTCGGAGGGGCAGTACTGAGGGAGTGCCGCGCTATCAGAGGGGCAGTACTGAGGGAGCGCCGCACTGTCGGAAGGGCGGTACTGAGGGAGCGCCGCACTGTCAGAGAGGCAGTACTGAGGGAGCGCCGCACTGTGGGAGGGGCAGTACTGAGGGAGCGCCGCACCTTAAGATGGGCAGTACTGAGGGAGCGCCGCACTGTCGGAAGGGCAGTACTGAGGGAGCACCGCACTGTGGGAGGGGCAGTACTGAGGGAGCGCCGCACCTTAAGATGGGCAGTACTGAGGGAGCGCCGCACTGTCGGAAGGGCAGTACTGAGGGAGCGCCGGACTGTCGGAGGGGCAGTACTGAGGGAGCGCCGCACTGTCGGAGAGGCAGTAATGAGGGAGCGCCGCACCTTCGGAGGGGCAGTACTGAGGGAGCACCGCACTGTGGGAGGGGCAGTACTGAGGGAGCGCCGCACCTTAAGATGGGCAGTACTGAGGGAGCGCCGCACTGTGGGAGGGGCAGTACTGAGGGAGCGCTGCACTGTCGGAGGGGCAGTACTGAGGGAGCGCCGCACTGTCGGAGGGGCAGTACTGAGGGAGTGCCGCACTGTGGGAGGGGTAGTACTGAGGGAGCGCTGCACTGTCGGAGGGGCAGTACTGAGGGAGCACTGCACTGTTGGAGGGGCAGTACTGAGGGAGTGCTGCACTGTCGGAGGGGCAGTACTGAGGGAGCTCTGCACTGTCGGGAGGGGCAGTACTGAGGGAGCGCTGCACTGTCGGGAGGGGCAGTACTGAGGGAGCGCTGCACTGTCGGAGGTGCCATCTTTTGAATGAGACATTAAACCGAGGCCCCGTCTGCTCTCTCAGGTGGATGTGAAAGATCCCATGGCACTATTTTGACGAAGAGCAGGGGAGTTATCCCCAGAGTCCTGGGCCAATATTTATCCCTCAACCAACACAACAAAAACAGATTATCTGGTAATTATGAGGGATCTTGCTGTGCGCAAATTGGCGTTTCCTACATTACAACAGTGACCACACTTCAAAAGTACTTCATTGGCTGTAAAGCGCTTCGAGACGTCCGGTGGTCGTGAAAGGTGCTATTATAAATGCGAGTCTTTCTATCTTTAAACGATTTACTTTTTATCCACAAGCCAAGGACTCGGGACATCACCGATTGGAAAATAAATCCCCACAGCCTGGTTAAGACAATTTCTGATCTATATATTGCAACCACTTAGCATGGCAACAGTGAAAACTGTGCGGCCTAATTGAGCACTTTAGATTTGCATGTCAAATCAAATGGCAGGTGCAAAATTCTAATTGTTTGCTGATTGCATCTATATCTAAAATGGAGGTCCCGTGATAGCAGATAGGAATATAATTTGGTATAAAACTTTACACTTTTCTCCAGTTACATTCAACCCATGTTTTTATGTTCCCAAATATATCCTGCACGAGACAGTCTGGGCGACGTACTTCTCAGATCACCAAGAATGGTGCTACGTGGCCGGCCAGCAGCAAATGCACTCATTGGAGTGGAGATTACAGCTATGAATGTTTCTTTCCGTCTCATATCCCACCCCGCTGCCGTGCACTGATACATCCAACAACCCATTAAAAGAACTAGTCAAGCGCCCACTTTGATTGTCAGTTGAGGCTGGCATGTGAAGTCATGACTCGCTAAGCTGCGAGTCCGGCAAACTCAATGGAAGCCCGTTGGATCCTTCACTCTTCAATTTAATCTGACTAGCATTATTGTTAGAATTATAATACTGGATAAATTCGTGTTTACTGACTGTTATGCAGCTTTTTGTTTCTCTACAGCATACACCAATCCCCTACAGGAGTCCACTTGGTGCAAGGATTCTGCTGTTGCCACTTGAAAGAAAGAAAGACTTGCATTTCTACAGCGCCGTTGTAATGTGGGAAATGCGGCAGCCAATTTGCGCATAGCAAGCTCCCACAAACAGCAATGTGATAATCTGTTTTAGTGATGTTGATTGAGGGATAAATATTGGCCCCAGGACACCGGGGAGAACTCCCCTGCTCTTCTTCGAAATAGTGGCCGTGGGATCTTTTACGTCCACCTGAGAGAGCAGACGGGGCCTCGGTTTAACGTCTCTTCCAAAAGATGGCACCTCCGACAGTGCGGCGCTCCCTCAGTACTGCCCCTCCGACAGTGCAGCGCTCCCTCAGTACTGCCCCTCCGACAGTGCGGCGCTCCCTCAGTACTGCCCGTCCGATATTGCGGCGCTCCCTCAGTACCGCCCCTCCAACAGTGCAGTGCTCCCTCAGTACTGCACTGCAGTGTCAGCCTAGCTTTATGTGCTCAAGTCTCTGGAGTGGGACTTGAACCCACAACCTTCTGACTCAGAGGCGAGTGTGCTACCCACTGAGCCACAGCTGATCATCTGGCTGGTGTGGTACTGAGCCATATTGACCAGAACATCTGAGATACCTAACGAGGCAAACTAAGGTTTCGCAGCCCAATTACCTTAAAACGCTGAATCTTTAAATCACTAACACAACGAAATGACGAAAGTGCACATTTAATTCGAAAAAAAGAGGGAATTCATGAATAACAAACACAATCCAGAATAAATTAATGCAATCTCCACTTAAATGACTGCAGCAATACTATTGACTGGTAATTGCACCGATGAAGTATATGAATAAAAAGGCTTTTTTTTTTAAAAGGAATCGCTTCAGCTAGCTGCTAATTTAGTCATCTCACATGCATGGAGGCTTTTCAAGGATGAATCCACCCATTCAGAGAAAAGCATTAACCCTTTAAAGCACTGAATCAACTTCTGTATGTGGACAAAATTATGAAGGGGCTCGACAGGGTAGATGTGGAGAAGATGTTTCCACTTGTGGAACTAGGGGCCCGTCAATATAAGGTCGTCACCAATAAAGCCAATCGGGAATTCAGGAGAAACTTCTTTACCCAGAGTGGTGAGAATGTGGAACTCGCTACCACAGGGAGTGGTTGAGGCGAATAGTGTAGATGGATTGAAGGGGAAGCTGGATAAACACACGAGGGAGAAAGGAATAGAAAGATATGCTGATAGGCTGAGATGAATTAAGGTGGGAGGAGGCTCGTGTGGAGCAGAAACACCGGCACGGACCAGTTGGGCCGAATGGCCTGTTTCTGTGCAGTACTCTCTATGCAGCTCTATCTAAGAGTGTACAATTTCTAACACTGAAAACACTGCGAAGTACACAGAGAGTAATGGAGACCCAGGGGCGAACGTTTCAGAGAGTGAGAAGGCTTGGGACTGAACTGTGGCAGAATATAAACCTGATGGAAAGCAGACACATGGATAGGCATGGTCGAGCTACATTCACATTACCATCTCCAGCTCTCACATCTAATAAGTGATTCAGAGTCAGGTCTGTATCTTATTCTCACTCTGAGAATTACTGCTATTATCTTATCGTTCTGATGTGCTACCAGAGACAGAAACCGTCACAGAAAAGTACTGTTCGGATCTATTTGAAAAAAAATTACAACAATTTTGGTTTTATTATTTCCCAGTGAAACACAGAGAACGATGGATTGTTCTTAAACAAAAGGGTATCGACCCGTTTGGGGCGCAATTATCGGCCTGGTGTAAAGTTTAGCGCCTGGCGTTAATTATCACCTCCGACTGCAAACTTGGCTTCTATCGCCCCCGGAGGTGATTGGAGCGTTAAACTAGGCGCTTCACACCTGTCTTAAGGCGCTAATGCCGAGGAGCGAGGCGCTACCTCAGAGTGCTGGCGAAGCTCATGTGATGTCAGTCAGCAATGGAACACAGACACACTGGCGCCGACCAGTTCTTAAAGGGGAGGGTCGATCTTTTTCTCCATCCACACCCTGCTCATTGCAGCCTTGAATCTCGGCCTGGAGAGACCTGTACATCAAATCTGCTGGAAAGAACAATGGAGAGGCCCATGGAAAGAGCTCAGAGTGCAGCCCCCCATAGTCTCTTATAAATCGATGCAAGGAAGGTCAAATCAAAATGAGCCTGCAAAGTGCTGCTCAGTACCCAAAACTCCTTCACACAGCATTGAATCTCTCCAGAAGTCTCTCTCTCTCTCTCAGAATGCGTGGTGCAAAAATGTCGCCGACAAAAAAAGGCAGGAAGCGGCCGCCTTTAAATAGCGCTCCCCCAGTTCCTTCCCGACTGAAAAATGCTCCCCTCAACCTGTCATTGCTAGCAGCAGGCGGAAAGGCAGGGGGCGCCACTCAATATCCGGTCCGGGGCGTTGCACACTCGATTGACGTCACGATCTACGGGCGCAGGAGATCGTGGCGGTAGTGTTTAGCGCTGCCGCAAAATGTCTGGTCAATTTCGCGAGCGGTGCAAACATCGCCGTGCCCAGGCGCTAGTTGCTTTGCGTCCCATTAGCGTCCTCTTAGGGCGCTAATGGGAGACGCAAAGCAACCGAATTTCCGCCCCCCCCCATGAATATGATGTGCAATCCTTGCACAGTTACAAGTGTGGTGCAGAAAATGCCACTGCATTTGTCAAAGGGCTGACAACATTCTCCTGTTTTGAACTAATTCCTTCTTCGAACGTCGCAGTTTTATATTCTCACCTCAAAAATCATTTTAGTCACAAGCAAATTAGACTGTTTAATTGAAATCACCAGAGAGAGAGTATGAAGCATTTGTAATTAACTGTCAGCTTCAATAAAACACATTGTCTCTATTGCGTGCCTGTGACTTGCCAATTCTGCTAAGTTGCATGCAGATTCTGACCCCCCTTTTTTTTTGCATCTTGCTGTAAATGCTGCTTCGATATTTCGGATGTCAGGTGATGGAGCAGGCTTGCCGTTCGGGGATAAAACTGTCGCTGAGGATCAGCCACTCGTTACAGAAACTGTCTGAATTTCACCTTCACTGATGACAGCAAGTTGATACTCTTAACAAGACACCAGAAGGACCTGATGTAAAATCACGGAAGTCCGTGTTGCAGTCGGCGGTACATGTGGGGGTTTTATTTTGTGAAATAATTTGGCCCTTACGCTTTGACTCAAATAGAAATGGTAGCAGGCGCAACCTGTAATGTGGTGAGCGTTGCACTCCTGTTACAAGCCTTCTGAAGTGTCTTATCACATCAAAGTATCTTCACGCGATTAATTCCTTTTGGAGTGTAGTGACTGCTGTTATGTAGACTAATGCAGCAGCCAATCTTCACCAACGACAGCAGTGAGAAAAATGATCTGTTCATTAATTTTTTCGGTAGTATTGGCTGAGTGAGAGCCGATGGCCAGGACATCAGGAGAACTTCCAATTCTTCAAATCATGCCGTAACATCCACTCAAATCACCGGAACAAGCAGACATTTCCTTGGTTTACAGTGTTAGCCAGGAGACCCTACTGTTAAAAGATCATTGTGTTTGGGGAAAACGTCCATCATTTTCATAGAATCATAGGATGGTTACAGCACGGAAGGCGGCCTGTCGAGCCCGTGCCGGCTCTCTGCAAGAGCACTTCAGCTACTCCCACTCCCCCGCCCTTTCCCCATAGCCCTGCAAATTTCTTTCCTTCAGGTACTTATCCAACTATCTTTTGAAAGCCGTGATTGAGTCCGCCTCCACCACCCTTTCAGGCATTGCATTCCAGACCTTAACCACTCGCTGCGTAAAAAAGTTTTTTCTTACATCGCCTTTGGTTCTTTTGCCAATCACCTTAAATCTGTGTCCTCTGGTTCTCGACCCTTCCACCAGCGGGAACAGTTTCTCTCTATCTACTCTGTCTAGACTCCTCATGATTTTGAACACCTCTATCAAATCTCCTCTCAATCTTCTCTGCTCCAAGGAGAACAACCCCAGCTTCTCCAGCCTATCAACGTAACTGAAGTCCCTCATTCCTGGAGTCATTCTCGTAAATCTTTTCTGCACCCTCTCTAAGGCCTTCACATCCTTCCTAAAGTGTGATGTCCAGAATTGGACACAATACTCCAGTTGGGGCCAAACCAGTGTTTTATACAGGTTCATCATAATTTCCACACTTTTGTACTCTATTCTTCTATTTATGAAGCCCAGGATCCCGTATGCGTTTTTAACTGCTTTCTTAACCTGCCCTGCCACCTTCAATGATTTGTGTACATATACCCCTAGGTCTCTCTGTTCATGCACCCCCTTCAGGATTGTACCATTTAGCCATTTAGTTTATATGTCCTCTCCTCATTCTTTCTACCAAAATGTATCACGATACACTTTTCTGCGTTAAATTTCATCTGGCACGTGTCCGCCCATTTCACCAGCCTATGTCTTTCTGAAGTCTAGCACTCTCCTCCTCACTGTTCACTATACCTCCAGGTTTTGTGTCATCTGCAAATTTTGAAATTGTGCCCTGTATACCCACGTCAAAGTCATTAATATATATCAAGGAAAGCAATGGTCCTAGAACCGACCCCTGGGGAACACCACTGTATTACCTTCCTCCAATCCGAAAAACAACCGTTCACCACTACTCTCTGTTTCCTATCACTTAGCCAATTCTGTATCCATGCTCCCACTATCCCTTTTATTCCATGGGATTCAATTTTGCTGGCAAGCTTATTATGTGGCACTTTGTCGAACGCCTTTTGGAAATCCATGTACACTACGTCAACTCATCAACCCTCTCGGTTACCTCATCAAAGAACTCAATCAAGTTAGTTAAACACGATTTGCCTTTAACAAATCCATGCTGGCTTTCCTTAATTAATCCACACTTGTCCAAGCGACTGTTAATTCTGTCCCTGATTACTGTTTCTAAAAGCTTCCCCACTACCGAGGTTAAACTGACTGGCCTGCAGTTGCTGGGTTTATCTTTACACCCTTTTTTAAACAATGGTGTAACATTTGCAATTCTCCAATCCTCTGGCACCGCCCCTATATCTAAGCAGGATTGGAATATTATGGCCAGTGCCTCCGCGATTTATTCCCTCAGCATCCTAGGATGCATTCTATCCGCTCCTGGTGATTTATCTACTTCAAGGACAGCCAGCATTTCTAATATCTCCTCTTTATCAATTTTTATCCTATCAAGTATCTCCACTACCTCCTCCTTTACTACGTCTAGTGATAGGGGATTCAATTGTAAGGGGGATAGATAGGAGTTTCTGTGGCCGAGACCGAGACTCCAAGATGGTATGTTGCCTCCCTGGTGCAAGGGTCAAGGATGTCTCGGAGCGGGTGCAGAGCATTCTGAAGGGGGAGGGGGATCAGCCAGTTGTCGTGGTACATGTAGGTACCAACGATGTAGGTAAAAAGAGGGAGGAGGTCCTACAAGCTGAATTTAGGGAGTTAGGAGCTAAATTGAAAAGTAGGACCTCAAAGGTAGTAATCTCTGGATTGCTACCAGTGCCACGAGCTAATAAGTTTAGAGAGAGTAAGATAGATAAGCTAAATACGTGGCTTGAGCAGTGGTGCAAGGGAGAGGGATTTAAATTCTTGAGGCATTGGAACCAGTTCTTGGGGAGGAGTGACCTGTACCAAGGGGACGGTCTACACCTGAACTGTGAGGGAGCCGATGTCCTCGGGGTAATATTTTCTAGGGCGGTTCGGGAGGATTTAAACTAATTTGGCAGGGGGATGGGAACCTAGGTAGTGGAAAAGAGGGAAGTCATATGAAGTCAGAAATAGATGGTAGAAAGGTGAGAAGCAATAAGCAAAGGAGAGAAACACAAAGGGCCAAACTAATTCATAATGAGAGTGTGAAAAAAGCAAGCCTGAAGGCTTTGTATCTTAATGCTAGAAGCATTAGGAACAAGGTGGATGAATTAGTTGTGGAAATAGAGGTAAACAAGTATGATTTGATTGGGATTACAGAAACGTGGCTGCAGGGTGGGCAAGGCTGGGAACTTAACATCCAGGGATATACAATATTTAGGAAGGATCGGCAAAAAGGTAGGGGAGGTGGGGTAGCATTGCTGGTAAAGGAGGGGATTAATGCAATGGAAAGGAAGGATATTAACTCGGATGAAACGGAATCTGTATGGGTAGAAATGAGAAATAGCAAGGGGAGGAAAACGTTAGTGGGTGTGATATATAGGCCTCCAAATAGTAATATGGAGGTGAGGGAAGGCATAAAAAGGGAAATTAGAGAAGCGTGCGATAAGAGCACAGCTGTCATCATGGGTGACTTTAATTTACATATTGATTGGACTACCCAAATTAGTAAAAATTCTGAGGAGGAGGAATTCCTGGAATGTTTTCGGGACGGTTATCTGGACCAATATGTCGAGGAGCCGACTCGAGATCAGGCCATTTTAGACTGGGTATTGTGCAATGAGAAGGGACTTATCAGCAATCTTCTTGTACGAGGCCCCTTGGGTCAGAGCGATCATAATATGATCGAGCTCTCAGTCGAGATGGAGAGTGAGGAAATTGAATCAGAGACTAAGGTCCAGAACTTAAATAAAGGGAATTACGAGGGTATGAGACGGGAATTGGGTAAGATTGATTGGGTGGTGTTTCTGGGGGGATTGACAGTGGAGAGACAATGGCAAGCATTCAAAGATAGAATGGAAGAATTCCAGAACATGTTTATACCGGTTTGGCATAAAAATAAACCTAAAAAGGTGACTCAACCGTGGATAACGAGGGAAATTAGGGACAGCATAAAATCAAAAAAAAGGGCATATCAACTGGCAAAAAAAAGCACCAGACCGGAAGATTGGGGGCAGTACAGGATACAGCAAAAGAGGACAAAGGGATTAATCAGGAAGGGGAAAATAGAATACGAAAGTAAACTTGCAGCAAACATAAAGACAGACTGCAAAAGCTTTTATCGGTATATCAGGAGGAAAAGACTGGTAAAATCCCAAGTCGGTCCCTTGCAGTCCGATTCGGGAGAATATATAATGGAGAATAAGGAAATGGCAGACCAATTAAACTCATACTTTGGTTCTGTATTCACAAAGGAGGACACAAATAACCTCCCAGGAATATCGGCAAACATAGGGACTAATGAGAGGGAGGAGCTGACAGAAATTAGTATCTCTAGGGATATGGTGTTGGGTAAGTTGAGGGGACTGAAGGCCGACAAATCCCCGGGGCCTGATAAACTACATCCTAGGGTACTTAAGGAGGTGGCCCTGGAGATAGCAGATGCTCTAAGGATCATCTTCCGGAACTCCATTGACCCGGGAACAGTACCCGTGGATTGGAGGGTAGCTAATGTTACCCCAATATTTAAAAAGGGGGGTAGAGAGAAAGCAGGGAATTATAGACCAGTAAGCCTTACATCGGTTGTGGGCAAAATGCTAGAGTCCATTATTAAGGATAAAATAGCGGAGCACTTGACAAATGGGGAAAGGATCGGACAGAGTCAACATGGATTTACAAAGGGTAAATCGTGTTTGACTAATCTGCTGGAATTTTTTGAGGAAGTAACTGGTAAAATAGATGGGGGAGAGCCAGTGGATGTGGTGTACCTTGACTTCCAGAAAGCCTTCGATAAGGTTCCACACAAAAGATTATCATGCAAAATTAAGGCTCATGGAATTGGGGGCAAAGTATTAACGTGGATAGAGAACTGGCTGGCGGATAGAAAACAGAGAGTTGGAATAAACGGCTCGTTTTCGGAGTGGCAGGCAGTGACCAGCGGGGTGCCGCAAGGATCTGTCCTGGGACCCCAGCTGTTCACAATATATATAAATGATCTGGATCAGGGAATTGGATGCAATATTTCCAAATTCGCTGACGACACTAAACTAGGAGGAGGGGTGGGCTCTGATGAGGATGTCAGGAGGCTACAGTGCGATTTGGACAGGTTGGGGGAATGGGCGGATACGTGGCAGATGCACTATAATGTGGATAAATGCGAGGTTATCCACTTTGGGGGTAAAAACAGGAGGGTAGATTATTATCTAAATGGCAATAGATTGGGAGATGGGGAAGTGCAGAGGGACCTGGGTGTTCTTGTGCACCAGTCACTGAAGGAGAGCATGCAGGTGCAACAGGCGATTAAGAAGGCAAATGGTATGTTGGCCTTCATATCAAGGGGGTTCGAGTATAGGAATAGGGATACCTTACTACAGCTGTACAAGGTGCTGGTGAGACCGCATCTGGAGTATTGTGTACAGTTTTGGTCGCCCCATCTGCGGAAGGATGTTCTTGCCATGGAAAGAGTGCAACGGCGATTCACCAGGCTGATACCTGGAATGGCGGGAATGACCTACGAAGAGAGATTAAATAGTTTGGGCTTGTACTCACTGGAGTTTAGAAGATTGAGAGGGGATCTCATCGAAACATATAAAATTATGGCAGGCCTGGACAGGCTGAATTCAGAGAGAATGTTTCCAATGGCCGGGGAGCACAGAACCAGGGGCCACAGTCTAAAAATAGCGGGCAAATCATTTAAAACAGAGATGAGGAAGAATTTCTTCACTCAAAGAGTGGTGAGCCTGTGGAATTCCCTGCCACAGAGGGCTGTGAAGGCTAATTCAATAAATATTTTCAAGAGAGAATTGGATATATTTCTGAAGGCTAAGGGGATTAAAGGTTACGGAGAAAAGGCGGGGACGGGGTACTGAACTGGTAAGATCAGCTATGATCTCAGACGAAGATCAGCCATGATCTCATTGAATGGCGGAGCAGGCTCGAAGGGCCGAATGGCCTACTCCTGTTCCTATCTCTATGTTTCTATGTTTCTATGACATCGCACTACATTGCAAAACAATCTGTGTTTGATGAAAGATGTAGGACTTCATGTTACAATGAGAATCAAAGGCTCCCACAATAACTCAAATGGACATTCTTGGATTGCCAGAAGGCAAAAAGTCCTGTTGGGAGGAAATCTTTAAATGCTCCTAAACTTCACAGAATGTGCACGCCTTTCTGCTCAATGCTGACTGTTTTGTACAAGCCGATTGTTACATGAGGCCGATGACATAGCAAAATGGTGCTGTACCATCTACTGGAGGGCAAGGGAGTTGATAGTGGTAAAATGCCGCTATTGCCAATGTAATTATGAACAGGATTGCAGCTATCGCCCAGCTGGCAAATTCAAGGAAAGTAACATGACCGAGGCAACAACATGCTCAAATCAAACACCAGCAAAAGATGAGCTGGATCTTGGGTTAGACATAAATATAGATGATACTGGAAAGACCCAACCAAACGCGGGAATGAGAAAGGCTCATTACAGGCCATATCTTCTCAAAACATTAAAAAAAAACAATCAAAATCAGCACCAGGCACTAGATATGGCACACTTAGGGGGTGATTTTGCCAATGGGGACGTGATGGAGGCGGGACTGCTGCTTGTCGGGTTTTAGTCCCGCCTCCATCGACGTCCGGCCCAACCATGCTATTTTCCTTTGATTGACCTTGTTAAGCTCACCCAGCAGGTTTAGCAGGCCAATTAAGGGGAAGCTGGTTACTGGTGACCTCAGCGAGTGACGTTTCATCTGTCAAGAGCGTTTGACAGATGAATTGCCATCGTTTGACAGCTCTGTGAAGCTGTCAAATACTGACAATCTGCCTTCTAAGTTGAGTCCTTTGCTCAAGACTCAATTAGAAAGCCTTCCTGAGCAGAAAGCAGAAGGCTGGTGCATTTGAGAATGCAGCGGCCAATCTGCTTTTTGTGCCAGTGAGATGAGGGACTCCCGAGACCTGAAAGGATGAAGCCTGGAGGAAGAAGCAAAGGTAAGTAAAACTTTTAAAACACTCAACACTCACCTCACACACTTACCTCTGCACACATGCACCCATCACTCACCTGCACTCCGAACATCTCGGCCTGTCCGACCCCCGCAGATCCACGGCTCGCCTCGGTGACCCTGGTGAGGTTTGAAGCTGTCGGGAAGCCCACACTTTAGGTGGCAAAATAGGGATTATCCAAAAAACTGCCTGTTAACTAACTGTTAACAGGCAGTTAATTGGCACTAATCCCCTTCCCGCCTCGAGGAGGCGGCTCCCAGCGCGGGTTGGGTACCCGCCTCCTGGGAAGATGGCATGGAGGCGTGATGGGGCGGGGTGGGCACCCGCCCCCAGATTCTGCCATTTTCCCAGCAGTCCTGCCTCCATACCCACCTCCCCAGGGCTGGCAAAATCGCCCCCTTAGAATCAGAATAAAGCTCCTGTTACCTGGCCCATCAAGCATTCCTGGGCCGGGCATAATACGGTTAAATAAAGTGTAAAAGCTCCCTCTTTGCTGTCCCATCAAGCACTTCTAGGCTGGGTACACTCCGGTTTGGTGTAGATTAAGTTTTCTATTCTGTCTCGATGTAGCTCAACCCCAACCCTCAGAAGACTGTCAGTCAGTGTGGCATTTCCCACACCAACGATCCTGTGGCCTCTTGTCGAGGTCAAGAAAAAAAAAGTGCAATATTAGGTTGTTCCTGTAAGCACGTGCTCACTATGAGTTCGATTGAGACCACCCAACTCATCCCACCCTCACAGAGAACAGAAAGAGACTTTTTGCTTGTCAGTCTAGACTGGATTTGAAATGCAGGACTCAGAGATGAAAAGTCACTGGTGAACCCATCGCACCAGGCAGCGTCCTCCTCACTGTCACCTTTTCATGTATACCACACCACCAATATCACACACAATGCAACTGCTGGATAACAAAAAGGCTTGCATTTCTATAGCGCCTTTCAACACGTCAGGACGTCCCAAAATGCTTTACAGCTGATGAAGTGCTTTTTTTGAAGTGTGGTCACTGTTGTAATGTAGGAAACGCGGCAGCCAATTTGCACACAGCAAGATCCCACAAACTGACCAGATAATCTGTTTTTTGGTGATTTTGTTTAAGGGATAAATGTTGGCCCCAGGGCACCGGGGAGAACTGCCCCCTGCTCTTCTTCCATTAGTGGCCGTGGGATCTTTTACGTCCTCCTGAGAGGGCAGGCGGGGCCTCGGTTTAACGTCTCATCCAGAAAGACAGGAAGAATAGAAGAACGAGAACAAAATACAAAACAATAGCAAAATACTGCGGATGCTGGAAATCTGAAATAACAACAGAAAATGCTGGAAACACTCAGCGGGTCAGGCAGCATGGAGGAGAGAGAAACAGAGTCAACGTTTCGGGTCGAGGACCCTTCGTCAGAACTGGAAAAGGTTAGGGAGGAGAGATTTTTAAGCAGGGGCAGGGAGGAGGGGAGGAAAGAACAAAGGGAAGGTCTGAGACAGGATGGAAGGCAGGAGAGATTGACTGTCAAAAGGGGTGATGGTGTGAGGCAGAAAGAGAGGTAATGGGACAAGTTAAGAAACAAAAGATGACTCTAGATGAGGTGTGAATGGCAATGGCAGAATCATCAACAGCAGCCATGTGAGAAAACAAGGGGGAAGAAAATATAGGGGCCCAAACATTGTTGAACTCGATGTTGAGTCCGGAAGGCTGTAAAGGGCCTAATCGAAAGATGAGGTGCTGTTCCTCGAGCTTACGTTGAGCTTCGTTGGAACAGTGTAAGAGGCCGAGGACCGAGAGATCAGAGTGGGAGTGGAGCGGAGAATTAAAGTGACGGGCGACCGGAAGCTCGGGGTCACGCTTGCGGACTGAACATACAAAAACAAATTAATTTAACCGATGGGCTATGTAAGATAAAGAACACCTATTTTAAATGGCTGAACTATTTTGTTTTAGTAGAAACACAGGCATTTCATTTACACACGTTAACCAATTTGTTTGACTAGTTTATGCCTCTTGTATCCAGCAGTGAATTTATGTGAATAATTCAGTCCCACAGTTTTGTTGACGTTCATAAACCACTCCAAATTTGCTCTTATGGCTAATGATATCATCAGACATTCCACTGAACTGCAGCTTTACAATGTCACAAATCAATCGCCGTGTGTGTGTTGGTCACACACCACCAAATTAAAAAGGGAAGGAAAGTCAGGTGAGACCGCATATTGTTCAAGGCTTATTCTGAGATTTACTGTTTTCATTTCAGATTTCTAGCAATCACATTGCTCATGTAAAAGCTTTTGATATTTTTGCACATTTTGATCCACATCTTCCAGTTTATTTCCCGGTAACTTACCGTCAAGCAACAAATACCATAGTGGCAAGACACAGGATACCAGGAACTTCTATGACACTCGCCCAACCTTCCCCCTTTGTACATTTACAGCCGTCATTTCTCTTGCATTCTATACTGGATTACACACAGACCTAGTGTACACAAACAACAGTCAGCTGTGCAGGGAAATTCGACACGGGCACGTCGACCAGAGCTTTAAAAATAGCCCACAGCGCAAAAGTACGGGAAAATTCTAGAGGTAAATCGAAAAAGAAAAATGCAAATGCTGAACATCCGAAATAAGACCTGAAAAGGTTAGAAACACCAAAATGTTAGAAACACACATCGGGTCAGTCAGCATCTGAAAGAACAAAGGCAAGTTGAAGATTCAGACAGGACCCTCCATTAGTACTGCAATGAAGGGTTACACCAAAAACCAAACGATTGTTTTTGAAGATGTCGACTGACCTGCTGCATATTTCTAGCATTTATTATTTTTTCTAGTTCAGCAATTGATATCAGAATGTTTAAAATTCCTCCTACATTACAACAGTGACTACATTGGCTGTAAAGCGCTTTGGGACGTCCTGAGGTCATGAAAGGCGCGATAGAAATGCATGTTACATAGGATACCTAAGAAAGGATATACTTGCCATAGAGGGAGTGTAGCGAAGGTTCACCAGGCTGATTCCTGGGATGGCAGGACTGTCGTATGAGGAGAGATTGGGTCGACTAGGCCTGTATTCACTAGAGTTCAGAAGACTGAGAGGGGATCTCATTGAAACGTATAAAATTCTGACCGGGCTAGACAGACTGGATGCAGGGAGGATGTTTCCCCTGGCTGGGGGGGGGGGGTCTAGAGCGAGGGGTCACAGTCTCAGGATACGGGGTAGGACATTTAGGACTGAGATGAGGAGAAATGTCTTCACTCAGAGGGTGGTGAACCTGTGGAATTCTCTACCACACACGGCTGTGGAGGCCGAGTCACTGAATATATTTAAGAAGGAGATAGATAGGTTTCTAGACACAAAAGGCATCAAGGGGTATGGGGAGAGAGCGGGAATATGGTATTGAGATAGAGGATCAGCCATGATCATATTGAATGGCGGAGCAGGCTCGAAGGGCCGAATGGCCGACTCCTGCTCCGATTTTTCTATGTTCTATGTTTCTATGAGCTACGGCACAGGAACAGGCCATTCGGCCCAACCAGTCCATGCCGGCGTTTATGCTCCACTCGAGCCTCCTCCCGTCTTTCCTCATTTAAATCTATCAGCATAACCCTCTATTCCCTTCTCCTTCATACGCTTGTCGAGCCTCCCGTTAAATGCATCTATACTATTCGCCTCAACCACTCCCTGTGGTAGCGAGTTCCACATTCTCACCATTCTTTGGGTAAAGAAGTTGCTTCTGAATTCCCTGTTGGATTTCTTGGTGACTATCTTATATTGATGGCCTCTAGTTATGCTCTTCACCACAAGTGGAAACATTCTCTCTGTATCCACTCTATCAAAACCTTTCATCATTTTAAAGACCTCTATTAGGTCACCCCTCAGCCGCCTTTATTCAAGAGAAAAAGAGACCCAGCCTGTTCATCCTTTCCTGATATGTATACCCTCGCATTTCTGGTATCATCCTTGTAAATCTTCTCTGCACCCTCTCCAGTGCCTCTATATCATTTTTATAATATGGTGACCAGAACTGTACGCAGTGCTCTAAGTATGGTCTAACCAAGGTTCGATACAGGTTTAGCATAACTTCCCTACTTTTCAATTCTATCCCTCTAGAAATAAACCCTAGTGCCTGGTTTGCTTTTTTTATGGCATTGCTAACCTGCGTCGCAACTTTTAGTGATTTGTGTATTTGTACTCCGAGATCCCTTTGTTCCTCTGCCCCGCCTAGACTCGCACCCTCCAAGTGATAAGTGACCTCCCTATTCTTCCTACCAAAATGTAATACCTCACATTTATCTGTGTTGAACTTAATTTGCCAATTATATACCCATTCTGCAAGTTCTTTCTTAACGCTTTACATCTGTGAAGGCTTTTGGTAGCAGTCCATATATAAATCAATCTCTATATTGAACTGTAATATTAACTGGGCAGCAATGAAACTGAACTTTATAGAAATTCAGTCGGACTTTATTATTGCTGGCAATAGAATTCTAAAAATGTATGCTAAGAAGATTTACTTTCCCAATTTATTCCCCGCCACCACGTGCACCACACCCCCCCCCACCCCAGCCAACCACGGAAGGCCAAGAACACACAACCTTATCCCTCTTATTTCTGTTCAATTAGTGAGTGAAAGGCTGGGTGCATTTTAGTGGACCTGTAATGTACAATTCACAGCAACATCCTAGCTTTGATAATAATGATGTGTTTGGCAGTGCAGATGCAGCTTTTGTTCCAGAAAAGCATGAGGACGAGGACTAAAGCTAAATAAGAGGAAGGAGGGAAGCGCCTGAAAGGCTTGAGGCAATTAAAAGCCAGTGGCCTCCACTAATCCACCCCGGCCAGCTGAGGGCTGAAAGGAGAAAGAGAGAGACCCATTTTTTGCCGTATCCCATTCTGTTGGGAGAATGCAGTATCCCGGGGTAGGGTGGGAAAAACCCCACTGCTCCGCTTCCACACATACCTCAGGGGATGTACGTGGTGAGGGAGCTCCAAACCGACAGCCTCAAAAAACAGCCGCACCATAGAGTGCAAACTCGTTCACTGCAATAGGAAACCAGAATAAAATCATCTATCACTTTAAGAGAATGATTTCATTTTCTGCCTTTATTCTGTGGGGTGAAGTCAGGCTACAGGAGTAAAGGGAACCGTCTCTTTGCGAGTGCTAAAGTTTTACACCCATTGTAATACTTATTTTTCGGACATAAAAATGTACCTCATTCTTCACTTTATTTCCCTTTGCTCATAAGACAAGTAAAAAAAAATGCCCTTTCAACATCATTGTTTAGATTTTGATGGTGGTCCCCAGATACACTAAGGAGATAACAAGTGCAGCAATTTGTCATTGAAAGAGCTGCATGTGAGAAATGTGAAGGGCCCAGTAAGAGCACAAGCCTGAAGCGTGAATACCAACACCGAATATACACAGACATGAAGGTATGCAGCAGTGCTTAAAGATATATAAGCAAAACAAAAATGCAAACACAGAGAAATATTCTTCTTCTTAGGCAGTTCCTCGGAACCGAGGATGGCTTGCTTCCAGGCTGAAAATGAGTTCCCAGGTGACTGGTGAGTCCAATGTGGGACCTACAGTCTCTTTCACAGGTGGGGCAGACGGTTGTTGAAGGGGCGGGTGGGTGGGGTGCTTGGGTTGACGTGTGCTCCTTGCGCTGTTTGCGCTTGGCTTCCGCTTGCTCCCGGCGAAGAGACTGAGTTGTTCGGCACCTTCCTGGATGCTTCTCCTCCACTTTGTGCGGTCTTGGGCCAGGGATTCCCAGGTGTCGGTGGGGATGTTACACTTTTTCAAGGAGGCTTTGAGGGTGTCCTTGAAATGTTTCCTC
Source organism: Somniosus microcephalus (assembly GCF_052327205.1). Lineage (NCBI taxonomy): Eukaryota > Metazoa > Chordata > Chondrichthyes > Squaliformes > Somniosidae > Somniosus > Somniosus microcephalus. Next base: position 85,574,611 of record NW_028225180.1, read on the forward strand.
TGCCCAACTGGGGCTCTCTTGCCATGTCAGAGCTCCGAGTAGAGCGCTTGTTTTGGGAGTCTCGTAGCGGGCATGCGGACGATGTGACCCGTCCATCGGAGCTGACGGAGCGTGGTCAAAGCTTCGATGCTGGGGATGTTGGATAGGGCAAAATGAGGTAGAAATTAAAAAGCAGGGTTTTGCAAATCATACATGTTAAAGGTGGGAAAGCAATGTACAGCAGGAAGGAATGTTCATGGGCCAAATCATTCTTTCTCGATCCTCCCCTGCACTTGTGTTAAACAGAACTTATCAGGAAGTCCCAGCGTGTAGCAGGAGATGGACCACATTTCATATCACAACTCAATCCATAAGAGGACACAAAAGTTGAGCTATTTGGAAGCGAGGCTGAAGGAGATTGGAGTGGTGAACATAATCGCTGGTATGCACCTTCTTAATCATACGTTATATCAATATGTTCGTGCGCACTGAGTGTGCACAACAGTGCATGTGCTGACAATATCTAAATGGATAATTGTGCTTGTTCTCGTCACAGAGCCAGAAGAACCCGTTCGTTAGCTAAGCACACCATAAGAGCATCTCTCACCTGAACACCAACAGTCATCATCCCCACTTGAACAGGAGGCAGCACAGATTGATGTACAACAGAAGATGATCAGAATGATGCTGAGGCTGGAGTACCCAGTGCTTGACTGAGCACTGATGATGAAGGGGTAGCAGGGCTGACTAAGAGCCAGCTGGTTTCAAGGTGGAGGTTCCAGAGGGATACAGATCTTAATGGGGCCTGTTTCACAATGGAGGTCATATACGGTCACGCTTCCATACACGCGGCACCGGAAGCCGTTATGGTTAGGTTGGAGCAACAGTTGTCTAACCTCAGCCACCGAACAATGGAGACCTGCCGTTTGCAGGCCACAGGAAGGTAACTCCCACTGTGGCCATAGAAGCTGCAATCCCAAGATGTAGTCGTGGCCAGCTTCGACTTACATAGGATTCCATAGAATATACGGCACAGAAACAGGCCATTTGGCCCAACCAGTCCATGCCGGCGTTTATGCTCTACTCGAGCCTCCTCCCGTCTTTCCTCATCTAAATCTATCAGCATAACCCTCTATTCCCTTCTCCCTCATACGCTTGACCAGCCTCCCCTTAAATGCATCGATACTATTCGCCTCAACCACTCCCTGTGGTAGCGAGTTCCACATTCTCACCACTCTCTGGATAAAGAAGTTTCTCCTGAATTCCCTATTGGATTTATTGGTGATTATCTTATATTGATGGTCTCTAGTTTTGCTCCACCCACACATGGAAACACTCTCTCTGTATCCACTCTATCAAAACCTTTCATCATTTTAAAGACCTCTATTAGGTCACCCCTCAACCTTCTTTTTTCAAGAGAAAAGAGACCCAGCCTGTTCATCTTTTTCTAATATTTATACCCTCGTATTTCTGGTATCATCCTTGTAAATCTTCTCTGTACCCTCTCCAGTGCCTCTATATCCTTTTCATAATATGGCGACCAGAACTGTACGCAGTGCTCCAAGTGTGGTCTAACCAAGGTTCGATACAGGTTCAGAATAACTTTCCTACTTTTCAATTCTATACATCTAGAAATAAACCCTAGTGCCTGGTTTGCTTTTTTTATGGCCTTGCTAACCTGCGTCGCAACTTTTAGTGATTTGTGTATTTGTACTCCGAGATCCCTTTGTTCCTCTGCCCCACCCAGACTCGCACCCGCCAAGTGATAAGTGACCTCCCTATTCTTCCGACCGAAATGTAATACCTCACATTTATTTGTGTTGAACTTAATTTGCCAATTATATGCCCATTCTGTAAGTTTATTAATGTCCTCCTGTAACTTGTTGCAGTCCTCCTCAGTATTGACCCAATTTAGAAATTGTGTTTTTGATTCCAAAGTCTAAATCGTTAATGTAAATTGTGACCGGCAGTGGTCCCAGCGCTGATCCTTGCGGAACACCACTACCCACCTTCTGCCACTGTGAATAGCTACCCTTTACTCCTACTCTCTGCTTTCTGTCCTGAAGCCAGCCAGCAATCCATTCTGCTACTTGTCCCCTGACTCCGCATTCTCTGACCTTGTTCATCAGTCTATTATGGGGTACCTTATCGAAGGCCTTTTGAAAATCCAGATAAATTACATCTACTGCATTACCATTGTCTACTCTCTCGGTTACCTCTTCAAAAAATTCAATGAGGTTGGTCTATAATGTGGATAAATGTGAGGTTATCCACTTTGGTGGCAAAAACAGGAAGGCAGATTATTATTTGAATGGCAATAGATTGGGAGAAGGGGAAGTGCAAAGAGACCTGGGTGTTCTTGTGCACCAGTCGCTGAAGGTAAGCATGCAGGTGCAGCAGGCGGTTAAGAAGGCAAATGGTATGTTGGCCTTCGTAGCGAGAGGGTTCGAGTACAGGAGCAAGGATGTCTTGCTGCAGTTGTACAGGGCCTTGGTGAGACCGCACCTTGAGTATTGTGTGCAGTTTTGGTCGCCTTATCTGAGGAAGGATGTTCTTGCCATGGAAGGAGTGCAGCGAAGATTCACCAGGCTGATACCTGGGATGGCAGGAATGACGTATGATGAGAGATTGTGTCGATTGGGCTTGTACTCACTGGAGTTTAGAAGATTGAGAGGGGATCTCATCGAAACCTATAAAATTCTGTCAGGCCTGGACAGACTAGATGCAGGAAGGATGTTCCTGATGGTCGGGGAGTCCAGAACCAGGGGTCACAGTCTAAGGATAAGGGGTAAGCCATTTAGGACTGAGATGAGGAGGAATTTCTTCACCCAGAGAGTGGTGAACCTGTGGAATTCTCTGCCACAGAGGGCGGTGGAGGCCAGTTCATTAAATATATTCAAGAAGGAGTTGGATATATTTCTTAAGGCTAAAGGGATCAAGGAGTATGGGGAGAAAGCAGGGACAGGGTATTGAATTTGGATGATCAGCCATGATCTCATTGAATGGCGGAGCAGGCTCGAGGGGCCGAATGGCCTACTCCTGCTCCTATCTTCTATGTTTCTATGTCAAGCAAGACTTTCCCTTTTGAAATCCATGTTGACTATTCATTACTGATTGGACTTGATTGGAAAGTGTTACTGGCAATCAGGAGGGAAGGATTTCAAGAGCTCATAAGATGCTTACATAAATCAGTGGACTTTGTAAGAAGATACCCGTTTAGCAGTGGCATGTGTGGAGTCGCACAGACGCAGCCAGTTGGCACTCATGTCAACAGCAGTTCTGAGCCATCTTGTAGCTTTGGAAGCAATAAGCACATAGCAACTACAGCAAAGGAGACACCTGGCACAGATGCAGGTAGTGGGTTTTATGTATTTCCAGCAGCTCACTAATTGGCTACACCGTCATATATCAGTGTTATGTCCTTACCTAGGGGAGCACAGAGTAGTAGAGCTTATCTACAAGCAGCAGAGAGAAGTTCATGACTGAAAAACGGGGGCAACAATAATAGCCAAACACACTAAAAAATGTACACCGCAAGCACTGAAAAACTAACTTGAAATGAATGCACTAATATTTTTGCCATCTTTCATTGTGTAGAAAAATTCAAAAACAAAGTGTCTGGTATCTGTTATATATTTATTCAGTACTTTAATAGATGGTCAGAATTATCAGGAATAGAATAATGAATGTTTAATATTCCTGCTTATTGTTTTAAACACAGTATTAACTTATTTATTTTATAAATAGGTCTATTAAAATAGCGGGGAGCCAAATATAGTATGAGCGCATTAAGCTTGCATCTACTAATACATTCAACGGTAATTTCTACCCTGTGCTCCTTATTTTGTGCTGAAAAAACTGGATCAGTATTATCAAGAGCAGGTCAGAGGCTGAGTATTCTGCGGCGAGTGTCTCATCTCCTGACTTCCCACCATCTACAAGGCACAAGTCAGGAGTGTGATGGAATACTCTCCACTTGCCTGGATGAGTGCAGCTCCAACAACACTCAAGAAGCTCGACACCATCCAGGACAATTGATTGGCACCCCATCCACCACCTTAAACACTCACTCCCTCCACCACCGGCGCACCATGGCTGCAGTGTGTACCATCTACAAGATGCGCTGCAGCAACTCGCCAAGGCTTCTTCGGCAGCACCTCCCAAACCCGTGACCTCTTCCACCTAGAAGGACAAGAGCAGCAGGCGCATGGGAACACCACCACCTCAAGTTCCCCTCCAAGTCACACACACCATCCTGACTTAGAAGTATATCGCCGATCCTTCATCGTCGCTGGGTCAAAATCCTGGAACTTCCTCCCTAACAGCACTGTGGGAGTACCTTCACTTCACGGACTGCAGCGGTTCAAGAAGGCAGCTCACCACCACCTTCTCAAGGGCGATTAGGGATGGGCAATAAATGCTGGCCTTGCCAGCGACGCCCACAACCCATAAGCGAATAAAAAAAAGCCTTCATTCTGGACTCGTACAGATGGTCACAATCTTCAGGAGTAAAATGCTCTTTATTCTGTCCTGTTATACAGGGGCATTTTATTAGCACTTTCTCTGCTCAAAACCTCCGAAATCTGCAGGGAAATTATTCTCCAATTATTTCAGTTCATTTTCACGCAGTTCTGCGTGAGGAATATTAAGATGTCCGTCAATGTCACCGAAAATATCTTAATGAATTAACATATTCAATTGTTGCTTCATTAGCTTATTCATAACCAGCTCTCCGTGTGTAAAAATGTGCTGCAGTGCTTTTTACAAATGTCAGCCTCCCTGATCATGGAATGGGACAGCATAGGAGGAGGCCATTCGGCCCATCGAGTCTGCGCCGGCTCTTTCGAAGAGCAATCAGATCAGAACGATTGTTTTCATTCCTTCTCCCACCACACCCGTAGAGTGTTGAGCTTCCACCCATACATCTCCCATATCTACACCAGGACATTCCCTCACTCATCCAATGCCTGACTTTATGTGTAAATATCAAGCATTTCCAGATTAGTACGAGCAATTTTATCAGTTAGATTTCAATAAAGCATCAGAGTGCGGCACAAAATCTTCACGCTCAGCAGTAAAATTACAGATTCTGCCCTTCCAATCTTGGGTTGTGTTTGGAGTGAGTTTGTTGATCTGTGGGTCACTAGGTGAAGTAGCCGTGATAACATCTGTCACTAGGGCCGTGATTTTGCCGGCGCGCAGAGGGCGGGTCAAAGGGTAAAATCGTTTTGATTGATGACTGGTTGCGATCCTGCCGTCAACCCACCTCCAAATAATGTTCCCAAGTGTCGGGTCCCCGATTTGCGCATGGACCCGACACCTAGCGGCGGGAAGAGGATTAAAGCCAATTACCTGCCTATTAACAGGTAGTTGATAGTAGTTGACAGGCTATTTTTAAAATTTTGCCGCTTTTGCCTCGGGTTTCCCGATGTCCAGACACCACGCCAGGTAAGTGTGGCATGTTGTGAGTCTGCTGTAATGTTTCTGGATTGATGACAGCTGCAGAAGAGGTGTGAAGGATCCAATGGTGCACTGGTGAATCTCAGAGTTGAGAAAATGTTGGGAAAATAATTTTTAATGCATTTACACATTTCTTTAGCTTACAAGTTTTTAAATCCATGTCCAGTGCCACCTCATTGGGAGAACCTCTCTCACCAGTGACAGATCGCTTCTGTCACCTCATCTGCAGCTGCCATCTATTCCAGCCTATGGAGGGAGTCATTGGAGAGCCTGGGTGCAAGAGCTCACCTTTGTGCAGTGATTGTCAGTGTTTGCAGCACCTCAATGCTGTCCAACACTGAGAAATCAGCTGTCAAAAAAAAATTGTGCATGGTCCCTTTAAGAAAACCGGCAGATGACACGTCATCAAGTGACGTCATCTGACCGGCTTCCTCTTAATTGGCCGGCAAGCCCGCAGGGCGGGCTTAACAAGGTCAATCAACGTAAAATCACATCTGTGGGCCGGATGCAGTTGGGGGCGGGACTGGAAGCTGGACACCACCTGACCCGCACCCAACCTGCCTCCATTGAAAAAATCGCGGCCTAGCTGTGGGATACAGTGATGAATTAAGAAGCGCACTGCACATGAATGCAAGGCACAAAATGCGATTTATTCCCCCTCTATTATATCATTGGCGGCGATACACTAAATAAGCCTAATGATAACAACAGTACTGTAGCATTGATTAGATGCCGAGTAAATCTTCTTCTACCACACAACATCAGCACTATAGTGCAATGATATTTTCATTCTCCAGCAATTACTTTGGCTTCTTTCGGTACAGTTACTAATCTAGAGCCAATTTGAGCCAAACTTTGGTGTTTTGTGCTGTCTACCAGATGCCTACCAGAAACCAGTTTCAGACTGCCCAAACTCATTTCACTTCGGGCCCACACAGTCAAGTTTTTCTTTCGGATGAGACATTAAACCGAGGCCCCGTCTGCCCTCTTTGGTGAGCATAAAAGATCCCAAGGCCGCTATTTTGAAGAAGAGCAGGGGGGAGTTCTCCCCGCTGTCCTGGCCAACATTTATCCCTCAATCACAGATGATCCGGTCATTATCACATTGCTGCTTGTGGGAGCTTGCTGTGCGCAAATTAGCTGCCGCGTTTCCGACATTACAACAGTGGCTACACTTCAAAAAGTACTTCATTGGCTGTAAAGCGCTTTGCGACGTCCGGTGGTCGTGAAAGGCGCGATATAAATGCAAGTCTTTCTTTCTTTCTTTCTTTCCACCTATCCCATCAGTGTGGACTGGATTTGAACACAGGTCGTAGAGGTGAAAGGGTGTTATAACAGATTATGCCTCCCAGTCTCTTCTACACCGACTATTTTGTAATGGTGCCTCTTTGCCAGTTAAATAAGTTTTGTTTGAAAGATATATTCAATCCACAGAGACGACAGTACAAATGTATAAAACTATCTCATCAGCAAAGCTGTTAGGTTCACAATGTCTGGGTTATTGATTTACCATTTTAATATCAAAGGGACATAACTTGTACAACACCAGCGAGATAGAGAGCTTCAGGAACTTTCTCAAAGGCTGCGTGATGTACATAATTTCCAAGGCGAGGTTGATAACCTTCTGAAATTTCTGCAGCTTTTAGCTGAAATCAGTGTAATAAAAGTAGTACAGCTCCGATGGACAGACCACATCGTCCACATGCCCGATACGAGACTCCCAAAACAAGCGCTCTACTCGGAGCTCCGACACGGCAAGAGAGCCCCAGGTGGGCAGAGGAAACGCTTCAAGGACACCCTCAAAGCCTCCTTGAAAAAGTGCAACATCCCAATCGACACCTGGGAATCCCTGGCCCAAGACCGCACAAAGTGGAGGAGAAGCATCCGGGAAGGCGCAGGCAGCGCAAGGAGTGCACGTCAACCCAAGCACCCCACCTACCCGCCCCTTCAACCACCGTCTGCCCCACCTGTGACAGAGACTGTAGGTCCTGCATTGGACTCATCAGTCACCTGAGAATTCATTTTTAGAATGGAAGCAAGTCATCCTGGGTTCCGAGGGACTGCCGAAGAAGAAAAAGAAAAGTAGTATAGATCCTTCTACCAACTGAAAGGTAAACAAGTTGTCAACAACAACTTGTATTTCTAACGTAGTAAAACGCCCCAAGGTGCTTCACAGGAGCGTTATCAGACAAAATCTGACACTGAGCCACATAAGGAGATATTAGGACTGGTAACCAAAAGCTTGGTCAAAAAGGTATGTTTTAAGGAGCGTCTTAAAGGAGGAGAGAGACGCGGAGAGGTTTAAGGAGGGAATTCCAAAGCTTAGGGCCCAGGCAGCTGAAGGCACGGCTGCCAATGGTGCAGTGATGAAAATCGGGGGTACGTGCAAGAGGCCAGAATTAGAGGAGCGCAGAGATCTGGGAGGGTTATAGGGCTGGAGGAGGTTACAGAGGTGGGGGGGGCGAGGCTGTGGCCCCTCGTTCTAGACCCCCAGCCAGGGGAAACATCCTCCCTGCATCCAGTCTGTCAACCCTGTCAGAATTTTAAACATTTCCACGAGATCCCCTCTCATTCTTCTAAGCTCGAGTGAAGAGTCATCAGTTGGATGTTGCAATGAGAGGGATTTAGGGTCTTTCTGGATGGGTAGGATGGGCCAAATGGCCTTTCCCAGCCTAATTATCTTGCGATGTTGTGTCAGCACATTCAGGAGGAGGAGGAGGCAAGGGAGAAAAATTGTCCAGAAAATAAGTTGGCTTCCGTCAGATTGAGATTCAGCATGCTCTGTATTTTAAAGTTGAATGTTTTGGAGATCACAGCGTAACCTGACCTGCTGCACTGCAGTATAGCTATTTTTAAAATGAGGGCGCTCATCTTTGCTGAAAGGCATCTTGGAAATGCATTAAAAAAAATCCCCTTTAATAAAGTTTCTCCCTGTTCATTCGCTCAATGGATTCTGCGTCCATTTGTCATTCGGAACAAATACCAGACTGTCAGCATTAAAATACCCTGCTTAGTAAAAGGCTTCCTTTTATTCAGTGCTTGAACATAGAGCTTGACTGATGCCTTGTTCATTCAAAGCAGTTCGGGACTGAATAAAGGAAAGCACTTCAGCAGAACGGGAAAGGACTTAAAAGCCTGCTATTTATCAAATCCCTGCCACAGCCCATACAGTAGATTATGAATGTGCACCCATCACCTGTACAGTCTTCTTCTTCTTCTCTTAGGCAGTCCCTCGGAACCGAGGATGACTTGCTTCCACACTAAAAATGAGTTCTCAGGTGACTGATGAGTCCAATGCGGGACCTACAGTCTCTGTCACAGGTGGGGCAGACGGTGGTTGAAGGGGCGGGTGGGTGGGGTGCTTGGGTTGACGTGCGCTCCTTCTGCTGTTTGCGCTTGGCTTCTGCTTGCTCCCGGCGAAGAGACTCAAGATGTTCGGCGCCTTCCCGGATGCTTCTCCTCCACTTTGTGCGGTCTTGGGCCAGGGATTCCCAGGTGTCAGTGGGGATGTTGCACTTTTTCAAGGAGGCTTTGAGGGTGTCCTTGAAACGTTTCCTCTGCCCACCTGGGGCTCTTTTGCCGTGTCGGAGCTCCGAGTAGAGCGCTTGTTTTGGGAGTCTCGTGTCGGGCATGCGGACAATGTGACCCATCCATCGGAGCTGATCGAGCGCGGTCAAAGCTTCGCTGCTGGGGATGTTGGCCTGAGCGAGAACACTGACGTTGGTGCGCCTATCCTGCCAATGGATTTGCAGGATCTTGCGGAGGTAGCGTTGGTGGTACCTCTCCAGTGCTTTGAGGTGCCTGCTGTACATGGTCCATGTCCCTGAAGCATACAGGAGGGTATCACTACTGCTCTGTAGACCATGAGCTTGGTGCTGGGTTTGAGGTCCTGGTCTCCAAACGCTCTCTTCCTGAGGCGACCGAAGGCTGCACTGACACACTGAAGGCGGTGTTGGACTTCATCATCGACGTCTGCCCTTGTTGACAGTAGACTCCCGAGGTATGGAATGTGGTCCACGTTGTCCAAAACCTCAGTAGATTGTGTGTCACTGCCCATCACCTGTTCATTGGACTCTGAATCTGGACCCACTGCCTGTTCAGCAAATTGAGAGTCTGTAGCCACCACTTGTACAGCAGATTTGAGTGTCAATAATCAGTGCCTGACTGCAGGTCTAACTTCGGTTATATTCTCCAATTTTTCCCTCCTCTCTTAAGGCCGGTGACTCGTGCGAAGTATGGTTTCACAGACAGTCCTTCGTTACCATCCTCAAGTGGCCAAAGATTGTCAACAACCACAACTTGCACTGTGACCCCGGTCCTGTTCTCACTCAACACTTGTCAAGGCGGGGCTTTCAGCTGAAGCCCATCAGGAGCGGGAACGCCTGTTGACACCAGCAAACACTCGGAATCTCGGTCTTCCTGGATTGAATAAGTATTTCAACACATCGGGCTAAATTCGATACAACTCTTCAGTAAACCAACATACTGCATTGCGTTTCAACACCTGAAGTGGTGTTTACCATTTTTGCACTGTATTCTCGGTTTGCAGTTTCTTTAGTGCATGTGTTATCTGACATGAATCAGTCATTCATGAAAGAAAGACTTATGAAATAATACTGAGCGGCCTATGGGTGGCGCTGTCCAGGCAGAGTATAAATACTCGGGCACGGGCCCAGCTTGCGCAGGACATTCTTAACAGGAACTAGTGAAGGACACAACTAGACCTCCATGTTGTAAAACAGTTGATTAAAGCTTTGTTTAACGCTTAGACCAAGTGCCTAGTAGTTTTCTTACGTCATTATCTATGTGCAAACAGCAATTTTGATGTATAATGTTATTCTAGTCTATGAAATCTTGATTTTTAACGCATCCATTACATCCACATAATTTGCAGCAGTCTAAAGCTCCATGTCTGGCGTCCAGTCTTAGATGAGCCACAATTTCCTCCAGCGAAACATTGGGAAGACCACCATCTTGGGCCACCGCCACAACTACCTTACCCTCACCGTTAATTCCAACCCCTTCCCGGTCAATGTATCAGGCCAACCAGATGGTTCGCAACCTCTGCACCCTATTCAACTCCCAACTGAGCTTCCGACCCCCATATCCTCTCCATCACAAACACTACCGTATCATCCACCTCTGACCCTATTTCAGTCCCTCTGCTGCTGAATCCCTCATCCATGCCTTTGTCACCTCCAGACTCGACGGCCGTGATGTTGCCGGAGCTCAGAGGGCGGGTTTGGAGGCGGGTCAGAGGTTAAATTTGATTTGATTGACAGCGGGTTGCGATCCCGCCGTCAACCCTCCTTCAAACAGCTTTCCCAAGTGTCGGGTCCCCGATTTGCAAATGGACCCGACACCTAGCGGCGGGAAGAGGATTAAAGGCAATTACCTGCCTATTAACAGGTACTTGCCAGTAGTTGTCAGCCTATTTTGGGATTTTGCCGCTTCTGGCTCGGGTTTCCCGACGTCCGGACACCACGCCAGGTCAGTGTGGCGTGTTGTGAGTCTGCTGTAATGTTTCTGGATTGATGGCAGCTGCAGAAGTGGTGTGAAGGATCCAATGTTGTACATGGCAAGTCTCAGAGGAAAGAAAATGTTGGGTACTACATTTTTAATACATTTACAGATTTCTTTAGCTTACAAGTTTTTAAATCCATATCCAGTGCCACCTCATTGGGAGAACGTCTCTCACCAGTGACAGATCGCTTCTGTCACCTCACCTGCAGCTGCCATCTATTCCAGCATTAGGAGGGAGTTATTGGAGAGCCTGGGTGCAAGAGATCACCTTTGTGCAGTGATTGTCAGTGTTTTCAGCACCTCAATGCTGTCAAACTCTGAGAAATCAATAGATAAAATTGTGCGTGGTCCCTTTAAGGACACCGGCAGATGATGCGTCATCAAATGACGTCATCTGACCTGCTTCCTGTTAATTGGCCGGCAAGCCCGCAGGGCAGGCTCAACAAGGTCAATCAAGGCAAAATCGCATCTGTGGAGCGGAAGCAGCTAGTGGCGGGACTGGAAGCAGGAAATGACCCGCACCCAACCTGCCTCCATTAATAAAATCGCGGCCGGCGACTCCAATGCCCCCCTGATCGGCCCCCCATCCTCCACCCTCCATAAACTTCAGCTCGTCCAAATCCCTGCTCTAAGTATCCTGTCCCACACCAAGTCCCACTTGCCTAAACTCTTGTCCTCGCTGATCTACATCCGGTCCCAAGCATCACATTCTTGCGTTAAAATCGTTTCTTGGCCTTGTCCCTCCCTATCTCGGCAACCTCCTCCAGCCCTTCTGAACTCTCTGTTCCTCTGAATCTGGCCTCTCGTGCATTTGCCGCTCACTTGGTCGCATTATTGGAGTGATGCTTTCAGCCGAGTCGGCTCCACACTTTGGAATTCCCTCACTAAACCACTCCACCTCTATGCCTCCCTCATCTTTAGAAGTGCAGCTCAAACCCCGTTTACACACACTCCCTCTGCCAATATGTAAAATGTTGAAATTACTTAGAAAAAAAAGATTGCGTGCACGAGCCCTTACTCTCGTACGATAAATGCAGTAGCCATCCATTTGATTTTGGAATGAGCAGGATGGCTCCTGAAAGGGCGGCCCAATTCTAAGATTGCAGAAGTCTGGATCGTAAATCAAAAAACTATATTTTCCGCTTACTTCTGCGGCTCATGATGTGAAGGCATTAATGACTAAAGTTCTTAAACTTTGCGAAGAACATTTTAATCAGCGAAACAAACCTCTGATTTCAAACCATGATCAAATCCATTCAGTCCGTAAGGGTGGCCCCGAGCTTCCGGTCGCCCGTCACTTTAATTCTCCGCTCCATTCCCACTCTGATCTCTCCGTCCTCGGCCTCTTGCACTGTTCCAATGAAGCTCAACGTAAGCTTGAGGAACAGCACCTCATCTTTCGATTAGGCACTTTACAGCCTTCTGGACTCAACATCGAGTTCAACAATTTCAGACCATAACCTCTGCCCCATCATCTTTTTTCTCTCTCTCACATGGCAGCTGTCGATCATTCTGCCATCGCCATTTACACTTCATCTAGAGCCATCTTTTGTTTCTTAACTTGTCCCATTACCATCTCCTTTTGCCTCGCACCATCATCCCTTTTGTCTCTTAATCTCTCCTGCCTTCCATCCTATCACAGACCTTCCCTTTTGTTCTTTCCTCCCCTCCCTCCTCTCCCTGCCCCTGCACTTGCTTAAAAACCTGTTCCATCTCCAACTTTTTCCAGTTCTGACGAAGGGTCATCGACCTGAAACGATAACTCTGTTTCTCTCTCCACAGATGCTGCCTGACCTGCTGAGCATTTCCAGCATTTTCTGCTTTTATTTCAGATTTCCAGCATCTGCGGTATTTTGCTTTTGTGTCAGATCCATTTATCTGGCTGTGGTCAGTTTTGGGCTTGCCAAACGTTAGCAGCCCGAGGTAGGAAAAATGTGACAGGCAAACGCAGCAAAGGCACTGCTCAAGCCAATGTTTGTTGGGCGTTCTTTCATTATGCTGCCTTGCACTTGGGTTAATTAGTCAGGTTAGTTAAAAGGTATGTCAACAACTGCTTCTCTTGGCAGGACCCAATCCAAAACAATAAGTCACATAAAACGCTAATTAACTCACAACAGAATTTTGCTCGAGAGGTAATTTCACGCTCCAATTAGAGTTCTGCTCTGATTTCTCTGCTCACTCATTTAGCTCTTGCACAAAGCACTAGCACACCTGCGACTGTGTTGCTGTAAACAGAGGGAGCGGTCCCAAGACAGGGCGGTGGCGTGTGGCTGCGACTCCCGAGGAAAAGCTACTGATAAACAACTCCAGAAAGACGCAGCGCACCAGGAAGAGAATTGCCAGGCTTCGAGCTCGCAGAACCCACAAAAATCTACTTCCTATCACACGTTCTTCTTCATCGCTTTTATATTTTAAAATTTAAAAGAGCTCTCCCACTTTTACCTTCTTATCTACTTCAGGCACCGACCGACTCGCGTTGGACTGCAGCTCCGTGAGCACCATCTCCCCTTCAGTACCTCACCTGAGCCTAGTCAACTGGGCTGAAATTGTGCTGTAATATTGGTTCTGAATGTATCAACATGTTCATATAAGATTCCACTGCCTGCCTGCTATTATAATGAGGACATTGCCCTTGTTAAAAAGTGAATTTAACAGTTCAATTTTATTCCTTTCAACAAAATCACAATGGTTATTAAACCCAGGAACTCCCACTTCTTATTTAGCCTCTGGCAGTACGAAATCTCCTCATTAAATAGGCCCTCTGGGCAACACATTTCATTTTCTCCGTGTTATCTAGCAAGCTGTAGTGGCTGCAAACGTTCCAAAAGGCTGCTGAAAAATTATTTCCCAAGTAGTTGCTCACAGTGGGAGCGGGGAGCTGAGAGAAGTCCACATGAAGTGCTGAGGTTAGTAGACCAAAGGCTTGTTAGTGAACGAGAGGATCAAAATCTTGGGGAAAGTAAGTGATGCGCTATCAATTCTAATAAAAGACTAGGCAGAGTTCAGAACAACAGGCTTTTATTAACTACTGAATTGCACTTCAGACAGATCAGGACTATGCCTCTAGTGGACGACCGAATGCCAGGAGCTGCCATGCGGCCGCTCTTATACTCGGTAGCCCAGGGGCGGAGTCAGCTGAGGCATAGTCAGGCACAACAGTGAAACAAGAGTGAACGACAACAACAACAACAACAACAGTGAACACAGTGAACTACAGTGGTTTACCACATTCACCCCTCGTTTAAAATTAAGTCCGGCGGGGTGAAGTGTATCAAAAGTTCGAGTAGGCGAGTCTGTCGGGCGGCCTCGTTTGCCGTCGAGATCTTCGTGGCGACGGTTGCGATGGTACAGCTTCCCACGACGCGTCTTGAGCGGGGTCCAGCACCGGCGTATCGTCCCCTTTGGTGTTGGGTGGGCGAGTGGGCTCCGGCTGGTCCTGGGGGCGCGGCATGCCGTCTACTGGGGTGGAATGGACAGGGGTGAGAATTGGGTCTACTGAATTTTGGGCCGTGTCGGAGGGGGTCGTGGTGGGGGGCAATGGTGGCGGGTCAGTGGACCCCGAGGGTGCCAGATCTCTAATGGAGACTGTGTCCTCCCGCCCGTCCGGGTATGCCACGTAGGCGTACTGGGGGTTGGCATGGAGGAGGTCAACCTTCTCTACCAGGGGAGCCGTTTTGTGGGACCTTACATGCTTCCTCAGCAGGACGGGCCCTGGGGACGTCAGCCAGTGTGGTAGTGAGTTACCGGATGTGGACCTCCAGGGAAAAACAAACATTCGCTCATGGGGGGTTGCGTTGGTGGCTGTACACAGCAGTGACCGGATGGAGTGGAGCGCATCAGGTAGGACATCCTGCCAACGGGAGGTCGGAAGGCCCCTAGATTTTAAGGCTAGGAGGGCCGCCTTCCAGACCGTCGCGTTCTCTCTTTCAACCTGTCCGTTCCCCCGGGGGTTGTAGCTGGTGGTCCGGCTTGAGGCAATACCTCTCATGAGCAGGTACTGACGGAGTTCGTCGCTCATGAAGGACGAGCCCCGGTCGCTATGAATATAGCTGGGAAAACCGAACAGAGCAAAGAGGTTGTGCAGGCATTTAATGACCGTAGCGGTGGTCGTGTCCGGGCAGGGGATGGCAAAAGGGAAACGGGAGTACTCATCAACTATGTTGAGGAAGTACACATTGCGGTCAGAGGAGGGGAGGGGCCCTTTAAAGTCGATACTCAGGCGCTCAAAAGGGCGGGTGGCCTTGATCAGGTTTGCTCTGTCAGGCCTATAGAAGCGCGGCTTGCACTCTGCACAGACTGGGCAGCTCCTGGTCATGGTCCTGACCTCCTCGATGGAGTAAGGCAGGTTGCGGCCCTTAATGAAATGGAAGAACCTGGTGACCCCCGGGTGGCAGAGGTCGTTGTGGAGGCCCCGTAGTCTATCGATCTGCGCGGTGGCGCATGTGCCTCGCGATAGAGCGTCTGAGGGTTCGTTGAGTTTCCCTGGCTGGTACAAGATGTCGTAATTGTAGGTGGAAAATTCGATTCTCCACTTCAAAATCTTATCATTTTTGATTTTACCCCTCTGCTTGTTGTTGAACATGAAAGCAACTGAACGCTGGTCAGTAAGCAGGGTAAATCGTTTTCCAGCCAGGTAGTGCCGCCAGTGGCGCACCGCCTCCACAATGGCCTGGGCCTCTTTTTCCACAGAGGAGTGTCTGAGTTCGGAGCCCTGGAGGGTTCGTGAAAAGAAGGCCACGGGTCTTCCCGCCTGGTTAAGGGTAGCGGCCAGGGCGAAGTCGGATGCATCGCTCTCCACCTGGAAGGGGATGGACTCGTCTACCGAGTGCATGGTGGCCTTGGCAATGTCATCTTTTATACGGTGAAAGGCTAAGTGGGCCTCCGCCGTCAGGGGGAAGGAAGTGGACTTGATAAGTGGACGGGCTTTGTCCGCATAATGAGGGACCCACTGGGCGTAATAGGAAAAGAAGCCCAGGCACCTTTTGAGGGCCTTGAGACAGTGGGGCAGGGGAAGTTCCATCAACGGGCGCATCCGGTCAGGGTCAGGACTGATGACTCCGTGTTTCACCACGCAACCAAGGATAGCGAGGCGGGCTGTGCGGAATATGCACTTTTCCTTGTTGTACGTGAGGTTTAGGAGTTGGGCCGTGCGGAGGAACTTATCAAGATTGGCGTCATGGTCCTGCAGGTCATGGCCGCAGATGGTCACGTTGTCTAGGTAGGGAAACGTGGCCTGTAACGCATTCTCGTCGACCATCCGGTCCATCTCCCTCTGGAAGACGGAGACACCGTTGGTGACGCCAAAAGGAACCCTGAGGAAGTGAAAAAGGCGGCCGTTTGCCTCGAAAGCTGTGTACTGGCGGTCCTCAGGGCGGATAGGGATTTGGTGGTATGCTGCCTTGAGGTCAATGGTCGAGAAAACGCGATATTGCGCTATCTTATTAACCATGTCGGCTATGCGGGGGAGGGGGTATGCGTCCAACTGGGTGTACTTGTTGATAGTCTGGCTGTAGTCGATGACTAGGCGCTGCTTGTTGCCAGTCTTAACGACTACCACCTGGGCTCGCCAGGGGCTGGTACTATCCTCAATAATCCCCTCTTTCAGGAGCCGCGTCACCTCAGATCTTATGAAGGATCTGTCCCCGGTGCTGTATCGCCTGCTCTTTGTGGCGATAGGCTTGCAGTCGCGGGTGAGGTTGGCGAACGGGGGGGGGGGTGTGATTTTGAGGGTGGAGAGACTACAGGTGGGGCGTGGCGGGCAATTTAAAAACTGCTGGTTGCAGACAGTGAGTGGGGGAAAAGGTCCACCGTATGTCAAGGTGACACTCTTAAAGTGACAATGAAAGTCCAACCCCAGTAGAACGGCAGCGCAGAGATGTGGCAGGGCGAAGAGCTTTACATTTTTATATACGGAGCCCTTCACCGAGAGGGTCACTACGCAGTAGCCGCCGACGTCTGCTGAGTGGGATTTCGAGGCCATGGAGATCCGATGGCGCGTTGGCCGGACCGAGAGAGAATAGCGCCGTACTGTATCAGGGTGTATGAAGCTCTCCGTGCTCCCGGAATCAAAAAGGCAAGTTGTGGCGCGGCCATTTACCTGGATGTCCATCGTGGACCTGGCTAGCTGATGGGGTCTGGATTGATCCAGCGTGATGGAGGCCGCTGTGGAGTCGGTAGCGTCGCTGTAGAACCCCGGTGAGGCGGCGGTGGGTGAGTCGGGGGCCAGTTGGCAGAATGGCAGACAAGATGGCGGCGTCGGAGAGGAAGGACAAAATGGCGGCGCCCATGACGATCCCGATCCCCACGAGGCTGGAGGGAGGCAAGATGGCCGCTCCCACGAATCGCACGCGGCGCTGCTGGAGGTAGGGGTCTTCTGGCTTCTGCAGACGCCAGCGTAGTGTCCCTTCTTACCGCAGGCAGAGCAGACCGCGTTTTTCGCCGGGCAGCGCGCCCTGGGGTGTTTGGTTTGGCCACAGAAATAACATTTCTGGCTCGGGCGGGACATCGCTGCAGCAGTTGAGGCCAGGGCCCGTGGCGGCGCCGCGTCCCAAGGTGGCGGCAGCTGCGGCATCCATGAGGCGGCCGCGCGGTCCGGGGAGTAGGCCTCCATGTTCCGGTGGGCTACGTCCAACGAGAGGGTGAGTGAAATCGCCTTCTTCAGGTCGAGCTCGCTACTTTCCAGCAGTCGCTGCCGTGTGTGAGTGGACCTGAGGCCCGCCACGAGGGCGTCCCGGATGAGCTCCTCCGTATGTTCCGTGGCTGTTACTTGCTTGCATTCGCAGGCTCGGCCGAGTTCCTTCAGCGCCCGTATGTATGCTTCTGTGGGTTCCCCGGGCTGTTGTTTGCGAGACCCCAGGAGATGTCTTGCGTAAACATAGTTGACCGGGCGTGCGTATTGCTCCTTCAAGATGTCGATAGCCCCCTGGTAGCTCGTAGCGTCCCGGATAAGGGCAAAAGCTCGGTGGTTTACTTTAGAGTTCAGCACCCTGAGCTTGTCGGCATCGGCGGCGACGGTCTCGCCGGATGCAGTCAGAAAGGACTCAAAACAGTGCAGCCAGTGCGAGAACTTAGCAGTCGAGTCCGGTTCTTGCGGGTCGAGTTCCAGGCACTTGATCTTAAGAATCTGCAGCATCGTTTTTTTTTTCAGTAGTTAATAAAATTGATGCGCTATCAATTCTAATAAAAGGCTAGGCAGAGTTCAGAACAACAGGCTTTTATTAACTACTGAATTGCACTTCAGACAGATCAGGACTATGCCTCTAGTGGACGACCGAATGCCAGGAGCTGCCATGCGGCCGCTCTTATACTCGGTAGCCCAGGGGCGGAGTCAGCTGAGGCATAGTCAGGCACAACAGTGAAACAAGAGTGAACGACAACAACAACAACAACAGTGAACACAGTGAACTACAGTGGTTTACCACAGTAAGAAATTACATTTGCGTTGCACCACATCAGCTCTCCCAGAAATGTCCCAAGAGTATTTCACATACATTTAATGATATATTCAGTTACTGTCACGTGGGTAAACAGAGCTGCCAATTTGCAATCAGCAAGGTTACTGAAAGAGCAATAATCTGAAGGTCCGGTTATTGTGTTCTTCGGGGGGTTGGTTGAAATATTTGGCCAGAACCCGCCCCCCCAGCCACTCTTCTTCAAAAACAGAGCCTCTTGGATTGTTAGCGTTCACCTCAATCACTGGAACAGGCAGTCGATTTAACGTCTCATCCGAAAGACGGCACCTCCGCCAGTGCGGCGCTCCCTCAGCACTGCACTGGGAGTGTCAGCCTGGATTATGGGCTCAAGTCTCTGCAGTGGGACTTGGACCCACGACCTTCCAACTCAGAGGTGAGATTGATTCTAGCTGGTCCAAGCTAACACTTGATCATCATCTGTATTCAAATTCAGTATCACTCATGTAGATGTTTAATTCTGCAATTAAGGCTTCTTCGGCAGCACCTCCCGAACCCGCGACCTCTTCCACCTAGAAGGACAAGGGCAGCAGGCGGATGGGAACACCATTACCTCCAAGTTCCCCTCCAAGTCACACATCATCCTGACTTAGAAGTATATTGGCCGTTCCTTCATCGTCGCTGGGTCAAAATCCTGGAACTCCCTCCCTAACAGCACTGTGGCTAACTAGGGATGGGCAATAAATGCTGGCCTTGCCAGCAATGCCCACATCTCAGGAATGAATAAAAATAAATAGTATGGGGACTTGAACAGATGCATCTAAACAAAATAAAAATGAAACAAAAACCGGCACACGATCAAAGAGATAGAAATAGTGCATTTCATAGTCTCACAGCGGTCTTCCGTACAAATGAAGTAACTGGTGCAAATGTTCAATAAAAACGGTCAAAGCCTTATTTTAAAAAAGCAAGGATTTACAAAGAACGACTAAGGATAAAAACCTTTTGTCCAGCACATTTTGGTGGAAGACCTGCTTAAAGGTGCAACTGAACCTGATATAAGAAAACTAAATAAGTAACCATACCATGTGCTTAACTGATGATTGTTTATTAGGACAGTAAGTAGCAGGACCTTGGCAATCCATGGGCAGGATAGGCGCACCAATGTCAATGTTCTCGCTCAGGCCAACATCCCCAGCATCGAAGCTTTGACCACGCTCAATCAGCTCCGATGGACGGGCCACATCGTCCGCATGCCCAATACAAGACTCCCAAAACAAGCGCTCTCTTTGGAGCTTCGACATGGCAAGAGAGCCCCAGGTGGGCAGAGGAAACGCTTCAAGGACACCCTCAAAGCCTCCTTGAAAAAGTGCAACATCCCCTCCGACACCTGGGAATCCCTGGCCCAAGACCGCACAAAGTGGAGGAGAAGCATCCGGGAAGGCGCCGAACACCTCGAGTCTCTTCGCTGGGAGCAAGCAGAAGCCAAGCGCAAACAGCGGAAGGAGCGCACATCAACCCAAGCACCCCACCCACCCGCCCCTTCAACCACCGTCTGCCCCACCTGTGACAGAGACTGTAGGTCCCGCATTGGATTCCTCAGCCACCTGAGAACTCATTTTTAGTGTGGGAGCAAGTCATCCTCGGTTCCGAGGGACTGCCTAAGAAGAGAAGTAGCAGAGCCAGATGACCGCAAAGGTCTCCGGTTCGATCCCCAGTCTGTGCTCAGTTAGCTGATCGCAACCAGGGTGGGGTACCACAACTGATCTGAGTGCACCTGGGTTAGGGACAGGCAGAAAATCAGCCAGAGGTTCGGTCCCTGTACTAGCAGCAGGTAAGCCCTGCAAAAAGTGCACATTTGTGAATGGTAGATGGGACAGCAACGGGCTCCACTGGATACTGCTCTGGGGCGAAAAGTCCACCGGCACTCCGGGGGTCATTTTAACAACCTGCCAGGTGGGAAACGGGTGGGTTCAGGTTGGCCGCCCGTTTTATATTTGAAGTCAAGGGAGCGTAAAAATCGGGTGAGGTGCAAAACACGCAGCCGAACTGCCGGGTGGGGGAGGCTGAAATGACCCCCTCACTGTTTGGGCTCACGCTTAAAGAATGGCCACTTCAGAGGTCGACTGGCAGCTGTGAAACCGTCACCACCGCAATGAGTCAGTGCCTTTCGGGCAGGAAGAGAGGAGGAAAAAGACATAGACAATTTATTTATGCTAGTATGCAATATTCTCCCTCACGGCCAAAATGCAATCATCTACAGTCCTTGCACCGAGGCGTGACCTTGGGAGAATATGAACGCGGTTCTACTCACTGTTGCTGTTAAAGAAAGACTCACATTTCTACAGTGCCTTTCACATCCACCGGACGTCCCAAAGCACATTACAGCCAAAGGAGTACTTTTTGAAGTGTGGTCACTGTTGTAATGTGGGAAACGCAGCAACCAGTTTGCTCACAGCAAGCTCTCACAAACAGCAATGTGATAATGACCAGATCATCTAGGTTTTTTGGATGTTGGTTGAGGGATAAATATTGGTCCCAGGACACCGGGGAGAACTCCACCTGCTCTTCTTTGAAATAGTGGCTATGGGATCTTTTACGTCCACCTGAGAGAGCAGACAGGGCCTCGGTTTAACGTCTCATCCAAAAGACGGCACCTCCGACAGTGCGGCGCTCCCTCAGTACTGCCCCTCCGACAGTGCAGCGCTCCCTCAGTACCGCCCCTCCGACAGTGCGGTGCTCCCTCAGCACTGCACTGGAGTGTCAGGCTGGATTTTTGTGCTCAAGTCTCTGGAGGGAGACTTGAACCCACAACCTTCTGACTCAGAGGCGAGAGTGCTACCCACTTTTTTTTTATATAAATATACTTTATTGACCATTAAAAACATTTACAACATCTTGATCATTTCATTGTATGATACAAATCAATTCCGCCACTCTGCACAGCCATTCCGCCACCACATTTTAACATCAAAACCTGAAGTTTAATTTGTCTCCTGTAACATATATTAATCGATTGTGCTTTAAAAATTGGTTGTAAAATACTATCCTTAAATTCCTTTCTGAATAAAACAGCCACAGAGCCTTATAATGATCTTTTAGCTTATATTTAAAATACTCTTTTAGATTGATTCTCCTCCCCTTAAAAAACAGAGCATTCCTTCTTTGCACAATCACGAATCTAGCCAAACTGAACATTAAATTAATTGCCGCTCTGCTAGACTTGGGCAGACTCTCCTGCAATCCCCATCTCAAAATTGAGTCCCACGGGATTCCCATTCTCGCTCTTCGGTCCCCACCCAGCAAAAAAGCTTCACACAACTGTCGAACATAGTGCTTAAAGTCATTTAACTGCGGACATAACACCAGTAAATGGGACAGAGTCTCATCCCGTGTCCCACACACTGGGCAAGTTGCCGCCTCCACTCGCCCAATCTTGCACAAGACCGTCATGGTAAAAATCCGGTTATGAGCCAATTTGAAATCCAGTTCAATCCACTCTGGACATTTAAAATTCGCCCACACTCCCTTCCAAATCTTGTTGAAGTCCAGCTGTGGGTATATACTCTGCCAAAACTCCTGACCAGCAGGTGTCTTGAATCTCCATTCTCTAAATACCTCATAGAAATCTCGAGTATCACAGTTGTCAAATTGGACCAACTCTCCCCCTTTCTCCAGTGCAAAGCTTGGAAAAGCAGGACGCATTTTACTTCCTTTGGAGATTTCCGCATTTATTTCTTCCATCCAATCCTGTGGCATTGCCCTCACAATCTTCTCATACATAATTCCTATTGCTTTTTCCTCTACCTCCTGATCCTCCTCCCACACCATGTCCCTCACTATCGCTTCCGGCAACCAACCTGGAATCACCTCGTATAATACATCTTTCACAGATAAAATCCCAGCTTTTATAAAAGCTTGATTAAATGAAACCTCTCCTTCGATGTTGACCCACCTGTTCAAAAATAAGGGCTGTTCTAAAAATTCCTCAGCCCCCTTGGGCATAAACTGCACACTTTTTAAAAATTGGGCCCAAGTCTCTACAACCCCCTTATAAAACCTAGGGAGAAGTTTAATCGATTTCAAAAACATATTATTGTATTCCATATACAACATCCCCATCCCTCCTATCCCACTTCGTTTTAAAAAATGCTCAAAACTCTTCCAAAAACTTGTATTTGACTTCTGAAGAAATCTGTTCACCCATTTGATTCTAAAGGATTTTTTCTTCAAATCAATATCTGGGAAATTGAGTCCTCCCTGATTTCTCTGTCCAATGATGGTATTGTAAGCCACCAAGGTTGGTTTCCCTTCCCATAAAAACCTCACACAAGCCTCTCGGATGGACTTTTCCGCCCACTCAGGAATATCCTCTACCGTCAATAAGTACCATAGCTTAGATAGCAGGAGGGCAGACACCACTGTCGCTCTTCCTTGCACTTTCAACCACCTTCTTTCCCATCTTCCCAAAATCTTTTTAATTTTCATAACCTTCGGTTCCCAATTTAATCGATCCACTTCATCCCTGTCTTTCTTGCACCCCATATGCACCCCCAGAACTTCCAAAACCTCCACCACCTTAAAGGGACATTCCCCCAACCATTCCCCCCTACCCCTCCCTGCAACCAGGCATTGGGGCTTACTATAATTCACTCTGGCTCCTGAAGCTCTACAATATTCCTCAACTACATCCATAGCTTTCCTCACTGACTCCCCATTTCTCAATGTTAAGGTTGTGTCATCTGCATATTGGTGTATCACCGACACCAGCCCTGAACTGGGGACCACAATCCCAACTACACCTTGTTTCTTTCGCATCATGTAACCGAATGGTTCTGCTACCAATGTGTACAACAATGGGGACAGGGGGCAACCCTGTCTCACTGATCTCTGTATCGGAAAATACTTGGATAAAAAACCATTACATTTAACACAGCTAAATATGTTTGAATAAAAAATCCTTATCCACTGAATGAAATTTTCCTTGAAACCAAATGCTTCCAAAACCTTCAATAAAAACTCATGAGAGACCCTATCAAAGGCTTTCTCTTGATCTATCTTTAATACATAAGCTTCCCTCCCACTCTCTTCAATGAGCTCTATCGCATCTCGGATTGAGACCACAGAGTCTGCGATATCCCGGCCTATGACTCCATAGGACTGAGAGGGCCAAACTATCTGCGGTAACACCTCCTTCAAACGATTTGCCAAGATCTTATAATCCACATTTAATAATGTGATGGGCCTCCAATTCTTCAGATCCCGTCTATCCCCCTTTTTTTATATAAGCTAAGCTTATGATCCCTCTCCTCAAAGATAGGGCCAGGCTTCCCTCAATTTTAATTTCCTTAAAAACTTCTAAGAGCAATGGACTTAAAATCTTGCAAAATTCTTTATAAAATTCTGCACTTAGTCCATCGGACCCTGGGCTTTTCCCCCCCTTCATTCCACTTATTGCTACTTTTATTTCCGCTAATCCTACTTCTTTGTCACACATGCTTCTCTCATCCTCCTTTAAACCCTATTCAATAAAAGCAGTAACCTTCTCCATCGCCAAATTGGAAATGTCTTCTTTAGTATATAACTCTTGATAAAAGCTGCTAGCCGCCTCTAAAATCTCCCCACTTTCATGAATGATCTTCTCCCCAACCTTCAACTCTTCAATTAACGATAATCTCTGTCGCAGCTTTTCTTGCTCTAGAAAATATCTAGTGCATCTTTCGCCCTCCAATGCATCTCTAGCCTTTGCACGGAGAATGGCCCCCTTACATTTTTCAGCTTGCAATAATTCCCACTCTTCCTTTAGCACCTGGAACTTAGTCTCTGCTCCCTTATCCCCTCCGTCAACTGCTTTACAGACATCCGTAAACATTTTATTTATATTCTCTTCTCGACGCTGGTTAGCTGCCGCCCTCTTTTTCCCACAACGTACCGAAAAAACTTTTACCTCATATTTGAAATTATCCCACCAAACTCTTCTTTCTTTCAAGAACAAAGGTTCCTTCCGAGCATCCTTTATTATATTTATAATCCCTTCTTTATAAGCAATTTCTTTCAGGTATTGATTGTTTAAAATCCACACCCCTGAACCGATCTTAACTCTGCTGCTCCTAATTCTAAGAACCAAAGCCGAGTGATCACTAAAAAATACTTTTTTATAATAAATCTCCATCACCTCAGAACTTAACCCTTCCCGCATTAACACAAAATCTATTCAGCTCTGTTTTAAAACATCGCCCACCCAACCTGATCTGGAGAACTCCCTTTTTATGGGGTTCCGGTCCCTCCATCAGTCTCTCAAATTTAAATTTGCCATCATTTTTACAATCATCCCTCTGGAGTTATCATCCTTAAAGGTCATCTGGGCTGAAATGTCCATCCGAGATAAAAAAACATTAAAATGCCCCACTATACAAGGATTTTCCACCTCTGCCGCTTCAGTGAATAACCCCCGAAAAAACTCGCGATGCTTGCAATGGTCGTTCGGTGCATAGATATTAAAGAGATCGCAATTAAATCCCTCCATTTTTACCCTTAGCCATAAAAATCTTCCATCAGCGTCCTTGTCCATCAAGGCAACGTTCTCTTTTATGGACGGACTCACCAAAACAGCCACCCCTCTACGGTCATTGTTTGCACAACTCGCAAACACCTCTCCCTTCCAAACCTTCTGAACTCTTTCTAGGATATCCTCATCCCAAAAGGTTTCTTGCAGACACAACAAGTCCGTACCTTTAAAACCCTGCAACAACTGCTGCAATTTCTTCTCACCCCTCAGTCCGTTCACATTCATCGAGACCAATGTAATCATGGCTCCAAAGAAGGGAAGTATGCCTGATAATCTCCCCATCATTTAATCTCTGGCTCTTCCCTCCTCTCATGCTCCTTCTCAACTTTTTGGGCAGCTGTTGCTTTTTCCTGCAGCCTCCGGCTCTTTTTCACCTCCTGTTTGACCCCTCTCTGCTGTTTAAGCCTCTTCCTCGCATTAAGTTTGGGCCCAGGAGCTGCCCTTCCTCCCTCCTTCTGCCCCTCACTAACCTTTCCCTTTTCACATGATGCCACCCCACCCCCGACTTCCATGTCTCTGTCCCCCTCTAATTCCTCACACTCAAGCTCTTCTGCAACCCCCTGTGCCTGTTCCCCGTCCGATACATAATCCTGCTCCCCGTCAGATACTTCATCTCCCACAGTCTTCCTACTATCGCAGTTTCTCCCACTGTGCCGCTCCATTCGACCACATCTCCACCTCTGACCCTTGCACCCTGTTCCATCTCTCCATGGGACAATGGCGCACCTAACTTGTTCCCTTCTGACGTCTCTATCTCGCCGATCCCATCCTGCTCTCCCTTTAAGGCTCCTGCCTCTTGCTCCCTCTCCCCGTCCTGCCCCCTCCCGCTCACCAAGATATCCGACTCCCCGCCTCTCCCCGGAGCACCCACATCTACCACACACCCCACTCCCGCCTCCTCTCCCCCTGCAGCCACCAGACTCCCCAGGGGGAGCCGAACCGCACTAAGGCTCGAGTCTGCACTCGACCCTCGCTGCCCGCTGCGGTCTTTGTTCCTCTCCACAGCACTCGGCGTGTTTTCCGCCATCTCCATCCTGTCCTCCGCTCCGCCATCCTCTGCCTCTTCCTGTGCTCCTTTCTCCTTCATTTTACCGGCTGTGTCCTCCGACTGCACCGCTCCTCCGGCCGTTCCACTCTCATCTCCTTCTCCTTCTCCCATCTCCTCATCACTCATATCGCTCCCTTCTGCCACACACTCACAGCGGGTGGGGCCTTTGTGACACACCCTACAGCTCTCCGCCTTGCAGCTCCGAGCGATATGTCCCGACTCACCGCAATTGTAACAATACAAATCTGGACAGTTTCTTACGAGATGGTCATGTCCCAGACAATAGTAGCACACCTTTACTTGGTTATCGTGCAGCACACGAAAGTACTGCACTCCTTCCAGTGTCTCGAACTTCATACTGTACGGCAAAGACCCCACCCCCTCTGGGAACTGCACCTTTACATACCGGGTTCCGTCTGCTACCCGTGTTCCCTGATAGTACCTCCTCTTTATTTCAGAACAGATTTTAATGTCCCACGACTCCAACTTTTTGCTCAGCACTTCGTCCTCAATGTACATTGGCAAGTTCAAAAATGAAACCACCACCTCCTCTGAATATAGCAGAGTCACATCCAAGAATTTCTCACCAACTTTCAGACTGAGTAGCAGTTTTTCCACCTCCTCATGGCCACTGACCGTCACCTCAAATCCCACATTTGGCTTTGGTCGGCAGGCAAAGCAGCTTCCCTCGCCACAGTCCTCATGAACCGCCTAGATTATATCCCAGGCTCGAATCTTCTTATCCTCACACTGCACCACCACCGTATTTTCTTTACCAAACCTCCTGAGGTCCCGGCCCAAATCTTTGGGCCTTTTTTTCCCCCTTCCCACCACAGTTTCTTCCCTAATTAAATTCCTCTCAGGAATATTGTCCTCTGAGGGGCCCGGCACTCCGGACCCCTCAGCAGCCATCTGGCTATTTTTTGTGGGCCAAAAATGCCCTAAAACCTGAAAACAACACCCCAAAACCCACCACCAACTTTTCACAAAACTCCCTCCAACACCCAGCTGCAATTAGGCAACCAGTAACACCTGGCTCACTCCTAGCCCCTCCCACCTAGTGAGTGCTACGCACTGAGCCACGGCTGACACTGTGATTGGAGAGTGCTCGGAATATTCATCAGCAGAGTTTTGTTATATTTGTAAGGAAAAATTGTGACCAGGATTCAGGCCTTGACATGAAGCTCGTGGCAGCAGCCACACGGAGCGCAGTCCTTATAGAGATTCTAAAGCTGAATCGGAAATACCTGTTGCTCCCTGAGTTAGCATATACAGAGCATACTGCACAGTGACATTCTGGTCTCTGCCATCAATGTCCCTCCATTTATATCAATGAGCCTCAGTATCCTATTTTAACCCATTACTGTATCGTCTGGGGTGTCAGCCTTGGCTCAGTGGGTGGCACTCTCATCTCCACGTCAGAGGTCGTGGGTTCAAGTCCCACTCCAGTGACTCGCGCACATAATCCAGGCTGAAACTTTTACTTATGCGGAGTTGTGGTTGAAGATCAGACTTGTTAACTTTGAGTTACTTTGCCAACTTATTTAGCAACTCTTTATGATCTATCTATTTTTAATCCTGGCCAATATCTCTACTCTTTTTTTACTGTAACATTAGTTTAATTCTCTTCTTTTGTGAAGGCAGATGTAAAAGTACTCATTTAGTACCTCAGTCATGCCCTCTGCCTCCACAAGAAGATTTCCTTTTCTGTTCTTAATCAGCCCAACTATTCCTTTAAGTATACTTTTAATTTTTATATGTTTATAAAAAGATTTTTGGTTCCTTTTTTATGTTACCTGCTAATCTTTTCTCACACTCTGTCTTTGACCTTCTCATATCCTTTTCTAATTTCCCCCTGCACTCGCTGTATTCTGCCAGGTTTTCTACTGTATTCTGTACCTGACATTTGTCGTGAACCTCCTTTTCTTGTTTTATTGTAACCTCTATTCCCTTCGTTATCCAGAGAGCTCTAGCCTTGGATTCCCCGTCTTTCCTCTGTCAAGAGGTATGCTTGGTTTGTACCCGAGGTATCTCTGCCTTGAAGGCCTGCCTTTGCCCATTGACTGTTTTCCTGTCAAATCCTTGTTTCCAGTCCACCTGTGCTAGATCCTTTCTCAAATGATTGAAATCAGCTTTCTTCCAGTTGGGTATTTTCATCTTTGATTTTTCTTTGTCCCTTTCCAAAACTACTTTAAACCTAATTATATTGTGATCACTATTGCCTAGATGTTCTCCCACTGCAACACACTCCACTTGCCCTACTTCATTCCCCAGTGGTGGACCATTAAACAACTAACGGAAGGAGGGGGCTCCATGAATATTTCCATCCTCAACGATGGTGGAGTCCAGCACGTGAGTGCAAAAGACAAGGCTGAAGCGGGTGTGGCATCAAGGAGCCCTAGTAAAACTGAAGTCAATGGGTATTGGGGGGGAAAACTCTCCACTGGCTGGAGTCATACCTAGCACAAAGGAAGATGGTTGTGTGGTTGAAGGTCAATCATCACAGCCCCAGGACATTGCTGCAGGAGTTCCTCAGGGCAGTGTCCTTGGCCCAGCCATCTTCAGCTGCTTCATCAATGACCTTCCCTCCAACATAAGGTCAGAAATGGGGATGTTCGCTGATGACTGCACAGTGTTCAGCGCCATTCACAACTCCTCAGATAATGAAGCAGTCCATGTCCGCATGCAACAAGACCTGGACGACGTTCAGGCTTGGGCTGATAAGTGGCAGGTAACATTCGCGCCACAGAAGTGCCAGGCAATGACTATCTCCAACAAGCGAGAGTCTAACCACTGCCCCATGACATTCAACGGCATTGCCATCGCCGAATCCCCCACCATCAACATCCTGGGGGTCACCATTGACCAGAAACTTAACTGGACCAGCCACATAAATACTGTGGCAACAAGAGCAGGTCAGAGGCTAGGTATTCTGCGGTGAGTGTCTCACCTCCTGACTCCCCAAAGTCTTTCCACCATCTACAAAGTACAAGCAAGGAGTGTGATTGAATACTCTCCACTTGCCTGGATGAGTGCAGCTCCAACAGCACTCAAGGAGCTCGACACCATCCAGGACAAAGCAGCCCGTTTGATTGGGACCCCATCTACCACCTTAAACATTCACTCCCTCCACCATCAGCACACCGTGGCTGCAGTGTGTACCATCTACAAGATGCACTGCAGCAACTTGCCAAGGCTTCTTTGGCAGCACCTCCCAAAGCTGCAACCTCTTCCACCTAGAAGGACAAGGGCAGCAGGCGCATGGGAACACCACCACCTCCAAGTTCCCCTCCAAGTCACACACCATCCTGACTTGGAAATATATCACCGATCCTTCATCGTCGCTGGGTCAAAATCCTGGAACTCCCTCCCTAACAGCACTGTGGGAGTACTTTCACCACATGGACTGCAGCGGTTCAAGAAGGCGGCTCACCACCACCTTCTCGAGGGCAATTGGAGATTGGCAATAAATGCTGGCCTTGCCAGCAACGCCCACATCCCATAAACGAATAAAAAAGGATTAAATCCAGCACTGCTTCCTTCCTCGTTGGGCTGGAAACACACTGATTAAGGAATTGCTTCATTTTAGGAGTTCTTCACCCACCTTGCCCTTTATTCTGTTTCTTCCCCAGTTTATATTCAGGATAAGGGAGCTATTCCAGCTGTTAATTGGCTACATTCCCCAAAAACTTTGCTCTGTCTACATAGTCATACATGTACAAAACAAGTTTTTAATAGATCTGTACCAACTTAATAGAATTTTATTTTGGACTTGTCTATCTTATCTTTCTTTTTTAGTTATTTTCTCTTCTCTCATCTAAGTTCCCCTAACCAATGCGCCATACAAATGGTGTCTGTGGAATGCGAGAGATGAAAGAATGAATCATAATGTTGGACTGATATGCTCGAGGGTTTGCCAGATTATGTTTGGGGGTCAAAGAGAATTTTTATGGGATCCTTCTCTTTGGGGAGTTTTACAAACAAGTGGAAGATCTATGAAATATGACTTATCTCATGAGATTAAATAGACTGAGGAGTTTATACAACAGCGCGAACCGCACGTGGCCTGTTGACAGCAATGGGTATAATTGGCTAACACCCTTATCTTGGTCCATTTCCTTATATTCTTGTGTGATTGTTTTGATAGCCAGGTTCAAGATTTCCTGACTGCAGCTCAAGATTGACAGGAAAGGCGGTGAAATCATTTGTTTTTACTGACGAGACAAGGCTCATTGTGTGGGACACCAAAAAGTTGGAAAGAGTCAAAGGGATGAGGTAAATCAGGAAGCAGTCCTTAGGTGAAGCCAAGCTGGAGTTTTAAAAGAACTATAGATTGCAGAATTTAAGGAAAGACTGAGGGAGGGTAAGGAGTTCCTGATCAGGGAGCATGAGTTAGTGATAGCGATCTTGCACCTTGGCCATGTGTTTGTCTGTCTGTGAATACCAGATAAAGTCGATTTTCCATTAAATCTAAAAGGAGAAAACTCAACGATACAGTAAATGCTTGAAAAATTGCTTTTCATTGTGCACCCAAACAATATTCCTGACAACATGCTGTTGTTGTTTTGAGAAGTATGTGATTTCCATTACAGAAAACTAATAGCTTTTGCACACCCGCTGTGAATGCCTGTACTTTGTGCACAGGATAAGCTGGTAATGCACCAAGGTTTAGTAAAGAAATAAGGAGGAAAACGATAAGCTATTTACAGCACATGTTTGAAAACCGCTTCACAATTTCTACCACTCATAACTTATACGGTAGGCAGAACATATTGAGAGAGTGGTTAGCAAAGCGTAAGGGATCCCGGGCTTCATAAATAGCGGCTTTCTGGTCACCACACTTTAGGAAGGATGTGAAGTCCCTTGAGAGGGTGCAGAGGAGATTTACCAGAATGGTTCCAGGGATGGGGAATCTTAGCTACAAGGGCAGGTCGGAGAAGCTGGATTTGTTTTCATTTGAGCAAAGGGGGTTGAGGGGTGATTTGATAGAGGTGTACAAGATTATGACGGGTTTGGATAGGCTAGACGGGGAAAGGCTGTTCCCACTAGTTGATGGTACAAGGACTAGGGGACACTGATTTAAGGTTTTAGGCAAGGGATACAGGGGGGGCAGTGAGGGAAAACTTTTTTACGCAGCGAGTGGTGAGGACCTGGAACTCGCTGCCGACGGAAGTGGTGGAAGCGGAGACAGTCAATGTTTTCAAGGGGAGACTGGACAGGCACTGGAGGGAAATAATTGTGCAGGGCTATGGGGATAGAGCGGGGGAATGGGACTGACTGGATTGCTCTACAGAGAGCCGGCACGGACTCGATGGGCCGAATGGCCTCCTTCTGTGCCGTTATGACTCTATGACTAGTGTTGTGTAAAATATTCAGGTGACAATGTACAGTCCATGAGGTAACAACAGTGAGATACAATGGCTGAGTAGCTAAAATTACTGCCTGGCATGGAATGAGCTGCATAGACCAGAAAGTCTCTGATTGTTGAGGCAGCTGACCTCAACCAGAGCAGCAGCTGGGAGCTCAACAGCCCCCGAACAAGGGAAGGGAAAAAAATCGGCCAAGGTTTCTGCTGGAGATTGCTAACCAGCAACCCATGTTAGAACCTGCGGGCAATGGGTAGGAACAAGATCTGGCTCTAGTGTAAGATTAGGATCGCAGGCTCACACAGATTACCCAACAGGGCTTTAGAAGTTGTAAGGCTTTTATTAAAGAGCTACAGTTTTAAAGCGTAATCAGTTATTACATATGGTTTAAGCTGAGTATAATAGACATACAACCCGTGACAGTAGGAGCGATCTATAACTCCCGAATCGGAATGCCACGACCGGACGGACGGGGAGGCAGTACGGTGGGCTTGGATTGGGTGGATTCCTGCAGTCTGCTGCAGTGGTCACTTCCATTGGGTCATCTCTCAAGCTGTTGGAGGTGTGAGGCCGTCAGCCACCTCAGAGGCTAAACTTGACCAAGGTGTTAGGCCGTAGCCACCTCGGGGAAGCCTTTGCCCCTAGCTGCCTGATTTCCCCTCTCGGTCGCCCATATTTATAGTTATTTCAGTGGGCTGGTAATCAGCTGGTGTCAATCATTTGATCCCCCATCCTATTGTCCAATTGTGAAGCGGGAAGGCATCCCTCGCCGTCCCTTTCTGCATGACTGACAAGGCCTCCCTCTTATCTTTCTGAGGAATGTTTTGTAATGTTTCTTTAAGGACAGTTAATGACTTTTCAGCTCCATTTTTATCTATTATCCCCATCCTGTGATGTTTTGCATTTTACGATTCCCTTATCACTTCTATTTGTCTTTTGAAGCTTGATATTCGACCTTGCTGGCATTTCTGCTATCTGTTCCCGGCTGCATGTTCTCAGTCTCTGTTCTAAGAATTAAAACCCATCTCTGAATCTAACAGCTATTTCTTACACTAGTGTCTCGCTCAATATGAAATACAGAGAGAGGACAGTCAGTGGAATCACATCTCAGTGAGAGTCTGCAGGTCAGAGCAGAAATCGGTGAGAGAGAGAATTTTGTCGAACCGCTTATTTTGGATTCTGTCACTGGAATAAATGAAAAGCTTATCAACTACAAATTACAGTATGAGGACATGTTACAATGTTAAAACAAAAGCGTCATGAACTATTTTAGTGCAACGAAACTGTATTTTTAGCCGAAATTCACCTATTTCCTTCGTGCTTTTATCCGTACACAGGAACATGACATGGAAGGAGTACATATACAGTGACAGATATATGAGCAACCTAGAAATTAACTTGGGTATCAGTAAATGCTTGTGCATCATGCAGCTAATTTGCTCTAAAATTACTCAAAGATGTCACGGGCTCGAAAATTTGAGTGTGACAAGTTCTTCAGCTCTACATTGCACCCCCCGCCGCCCCCCCCCCCCCGCTCCCCGAGGTGTGGGTATGCACGAGAGGCAAAGAATGCACTGTGAGGTTGCACGGAGGCTTGGCATGGGTGAAGGATACATGTGGAACATGCAACACTCTGCAGGAAGCAGTCTTTTGCCCATCCATGAGGTACATGAAACTAATACAAAAGCAAAATACTGCGGATGCTGGAAATCTGAAGTAAAAACAGAAAATGCTGGAAATACTCAGCAGGTCAGGCAGAAACGTGATACTGCCAGGTGCTGTTTCCTTACCAGATTCCTTTAAGTGCACTCTCGCCTTCCTTTATTCCCAGGCCACGCAGGTAGCATTTACCACGTGCCGTCAAGAATGCTGCCCTGATGTTCTTTAGGAAGGGTGCCCCAAGTTGCCAAACATTGGACATCAAGTGAGACCAGGATTCGGCTCGGCTGTGATGCTCTCCACAGTATAGCCTGCCGACGATCACTGCCCTGCCTCGTGTGAAGAATAGCTCCTTGAGCGCGAGCTGCCAGTGCCTATGGATCCATACCCCAGCAACACTCAACACTTTTAGAAGAAGGGAGAAAATTAACGGGGGAAAAAAATGTTTTGATTATTTCCACTGACAAGGTTCATTGGGCGTTCCAAATAACGTTGCTTGAGAGTCACAGGAATCTCGCCAAACTGAAGTAAAATGCATATTTCACACTGAGCCTTTCAGCATTTTATTGATTGTTGACTAAAGTACTTGGAGTACTGAGCACAGTTTTGGTCTCCTATTCTGAGGAAGGATATACTTGCCTTGGAGGCGGTGCAGCGACGGTTCACTAGATTGATTCCTGGAATGAGAGGGTTGTCCTATGAGGAGAGATTGTGTAGAATGGGCCTATACTCTCTGGAGTTTAGAACAATGAGAGGTGATCTCATTGAAACATAAGATTCTGAGGGGGATTGACAGGGTAGATGCTGAGAGGTTGTTTCCCCTGGCTGGAGAGTCTAGAACCAGGGGTCACAGTCTCAGGATAAGGGGTCGGCCATTTAAGACTGAGATGAGGAGGAATTTCTTCACTCAGAGGGTGGTGAATCTTTGGAATTCTCTGCCCCAGAGGGCTGTGGAGGCTCAGTCTTTGAGTATATTCAAGGCTGAGATCGATAGATTTTTGGACTCTAGGGGAATCGAGGGTTCTGGGGATCGGGCGGGGAAGTGGAGTTGAGGTCGATGATCAGCCATGATCTTATTGAATGGCGGAGCAGGCTCGAGGGGTCGTGTGGTCGACTCCTGCTCCTAATTCTTGTGTTCTTATGTGATGGCCAGTCGGAGAGTTCAGCCATGGATGTCTGCACACGTGGCTTCCCCACAGGGTGAATTCCCGATCTCAGCTGCTCCATCAGGAGGAGGCACTGAAATGATTGGCGAATCATTTTGTTCCTTTTATTTGGGGCAATACGTCATGTTTTCCACCTGACGATGAGTGATACGATCATTGCTCAGAGCGGCCCACGCTGAAATGCCTCACCTGTCTTAAGGGCCTTGCCACAGTTCGTCACCTTTCGGCTAAGCTGTCAGAAAATGTATGCAGGCTCTCCCTTGTAGGGGGTGGCGTGTGGTGGTTGTTTGGTGCATACGCCCAGTCAGTTATGCCCCTGACTGTTTATGAGTGGTTCGAATCGCTCCCACGCCCCTGGGTTCTAGACACTGGACTTAGGTACACGCGGCGATACAGAAAGGACTCGAGTAGACAGGTGGTTTGGATGTAAGCAAAACTGAAGATTTTATTAAACAGAAAAATAACAGGCCTAGAAATTGGGTTGGGGCGCCAAAGTGGCGCAAAGGTCGCCTGAGCGCAGGATTTAGCGCAGCGTTCGAGGCTTTAGCGATCGTCAGATATCCAGTTCCATTGCCCCTAGAGGGAGACGGGGCGAGGCTCGAGGCGCTCCGCGTCCCTCTTAGGGCGCTGAAACTGAATATCACAGCGCAACGTGCCGCAGCGCCACACGCTGCGGCACGGCACGCTGCGGTACTGCAGGCCTTCCTCCCATTGTTAAGGGGGAGGGGCCTGCAACAGCACGATCCCCGCTCGCAAGTGCCGGCAAAAGAGCCCGGCACCGAGGAGAAGTGCCGGGCTCTCGGGAAACAGCCGGCACAGTAAGGCCCCGTGAACCAGGCGCGGGTACGCGTTTGCTACCAAATATCGCGAACGGGGCGCGAATGGGGTGCTGCGCACACCGATGACGTCATCGGTGGCGGCGCAGCGCAAATGGCTAACGCCACCATTAGCGCCCCTGCTGAATATCGCGGGAGGCGCAGCCAGTGGCGCTACAGCCACTGACTGCCTCTTTAGGCGCTAACAGGTGGCGCTACTCACCCAATTTTTCCCCCACACAGTCTTATGAGAAGTTACCAGTGTATAAAATTACAGGCAAATGCAAATAACTATACTTATACAGGGAATGGGGAACACACGGCACATCGAGGAAAAACAACTATCTTAACAATCCCATTATCCTTATCCCACCACCTATACCTAACTAGATTAAGCTATGAGGGGCCAGAATTTATGCTCACCAATCAAAAGGGTCTGCTGAACTCAAAACAGCGGTGGGGTTCGGGGTTCGCTCTTGGTGCTCTCTGGAGCCTGCCGTCATCACGTGGTCTCCGGGTACTGCAAGGGCGTTGTCCAGGTTCGAGTACCCCAAAGTTAAAGTCTCTGTTTGGGTACTTTACTTTGCAGGGATGATGGTTCCTCTTCCTCGGCCGACAGTTTGAGTTTGCATAAAGATAGTCGCAGGTCAGCTGAGACTGAAGGCCCGATGATTCGAAGCCTATCTTCAGTCGTCTTCCTCAGTTCGTCTCCTCAGTTGTCTTCCTCAGTTCGTCTTGCCTCCTTGCCTTCGTCGCGTCCCGCCTCGCCTGGCCTGAATTGTCCGTGTCCGCCTGATGCAGTGCCTGGACGATTCCAGATGGAGTGGGGAAAGGCACGGGGAAAAGCCAGGGGGTAAGCGCGGGACGGGGAAAGAGCGACAGCCACGAGGGCGAGGAGCAGAGCGAGCAGAGAGCGAGCAGAGCAGAGAGAGCGATTGCTACCCGGGGCCTTCAATTATACTCCTTTCGAAAACCCTTATCTTCGCGCCAAATCAGGTTAGTTCTTTGTCTTAATCTTGGCGGGCTAATTTTAAATAATGGTAACAATCTATACTAACTGTTTTTAGATGGCCGGTAATCGCCCGATAATTAACTTGTTTTGTTATGAATGCACCTTGATGGGCCTGTCCAACCTCGATGGCTTCCTTAATCGGTTGCCGATTATTTATGCAAACTGCTTGATGGCCTTAACTATAGGCCTAACTGGGTTTAGATTTGTCTCCAATTTGATCTAATACATAATTCAAAGTCCTGTCTGGTTTTCAAAATGCAAAGTCTCTTTTCACAGAAACTGCAGCTTTGGTTACGATTTCTCCACAAGCTGCCTGCATTGCAGAGTCCAAGTTTTAAAATCTCACAGGCTTTCTGCCACGAGGCGCGGACGCCATCTTGGGTACCCTTTTTGATTTCAAATGTCCACGCAGGGTCCCTTTTATTAATAACAACCTTTGGGGAAATGTAGAAATTTTGCAAATCTTACACTCTCTCAAAGGACGTGCATTGAAGAGCTTAACTAGCTCAACATAAAGCACAGCAGCACCGCCATTATCAGAGAGGGATAACAAACCAGGAAACCTCAATCCAACAGCGTTGTTTGCATCATCGACAACAACAATTTGCATTTATATGGTGCCTTTAATGCAGTGAAACGTCTCAAGGTGCTTCACAGGAGCGTAAATCAGACAAAAATTGACACCGAGCCAAAGAAGGAGCTATTGGGATGGCTGACTAAAAGCTCGGTCAAAGAGGTTGGTTTTTAAGGAACGTCTTAAAGGAGGAGAGGCGGAGAGGTTTAGGGAGGGAATTCCACAGCTCGGGGCCCAGGCTGCTGAAGGCACGGCCGCCAATGAAATAAATCACTGACCACCGTAAAAAGAGAAAAGTTTTTACCCTGTCTATTGCAGAACACACTAACAGCTGTCCAGTTAGTTTTTTTTATATTTTATAATGAAATTGCAATATTTATGATTTTTATATTACAGCTTTTAGCAGATAATTCAATGTGGTTCAATGGCCCAAATTAATACAATATATTTTTTTAAAAAGTAATTTTGAGAGGTCAGCAGTTTGCCGGTTTTGGAGGGCGACAGATCACGTTTAAAAAAAAATTCATTTATGGGATGTGGCATCGCTGGCAAGGCCCAGCATTTATTGTCCATCCCTAATTGCCCTGGAAAAGGTGGTGCTGAGCCGCCTTGAACCGCTGCAGTCCGTGTGGTGAAGGTGCTCCCACAGCGCTGTTAGGGAGGGAGTTCCAGGATTTTGACCCAGCGACGATGAAGGATTGGCCGATTTATTTCCAAGTCGGGATGGTGTGTGACTTGGAGGGGAACTTGGAGGTGGTGGTGTTCCCATGCACCTGCTGCCCTTGTCCTTCTAGGTGGAAGAGGTCGCGGGTTTGGGAGGTGCTGCCGAAGAAGCCTTGGCGAGTTGCTGGAGTGCATCTTGTAGATGGTACACACTGTAGCCACGGTGCGCCGGTGGTGGAGGGAGTGAATGTTTAAGGTGGTGGATGGGGTGTCAATCAAGCTCGCCCGTTCTATTTAAATGAGGTCCCGGCCTTGTAAAGTTTCCAGCATTTCGCACCTGGCAGAGTCGGACGGCTAATGAGCTACAGCAGCAGAAAATCTACCCCATTGCGTGTAACACTTTGAGGTGTTTCAAAGTGATAAGATGCCTTAAAAATGCAATTACTATTAATATTATTGGATCACAGATGAAACAACAGCAGGACTGACAACTGTTTATAGCAGCATTCTAAAACTGCTGTGACACTCAACAGTTCATTTTAAATTTCTTGTAAATCAAGAAGGAATGACTAGAGGATGCGAAGCTTGGGTTTTTATATTGTCGGAGGAAAGACTGAGGGATTAAGGAGTTCCACAGTTATGAGGTTTTGGGAAAAATGAGTTGCCACGTGGAAGCCCGTACGATGAGTCTTAATTTAAATGCAGCATACGGGAGGAGAAAGTGTTGTGCAGGACAATGTATTTGGTGATTAGGAGGAACATAAGAACAGGAGTAGGCCATTGAGCCCCTCGAACCTGTTCCGTCATTCTATGAGATCATGGCTGATCTGCGATCTAACTCCATCTACCCGCCTTTGGCCCATATCCGTGGCATAACAAAGACCGCATACTTTCACCTCCGTAACATTGCCCGTCTCCACCCTTGCCTCAGCTCATCCGCTGCTGAAACCCTCATCCCTGCCTTTGTTGTCTCTAGACTCGACTATTCCAACCCACTCCTGGCTGACCTCCCACATTCCACCCTGCGTAAACTTGAGGTCATCCAAAACTCAGCTGCCCGTGTCCTAACTCGCGCCAAGTCCCGCTCGCCTATCACCCCGTGCTCGCTGACCTACACTGGCTCCAGGTTAAGCAACGCCTCGATTTTAAAATTCTCATTCTTGTTTTCAAATCCCTCCATGGCCTCGCCCCCTCCCTATCTCTGTAATCTCCTCCAGCCCCACAACCCCCCCGCAAAATATGTGTGCTCCTCTAATTCTGTCCTCTTGAGCATCCCTGATTATAATCGCTCCACCATTGGCGGCCGTGCCTTCTGTTGCCTGGGCCCTAAGCTCTGGAATTTCCTGCCTAAACCTCGCCGCCTCGCTCTCCTCCTTCAAAACACTCCTTAAAACCGACCTCTTTGACCAAGCTTTTGGTCATCTGCCTTAATATCCCCTTATGTGGCTCGTTGTCAAATTTCTTGTCTTACAATACTCCTGTGAAGCGCCTTGGAACATTTTACTATGTTAAAGGTGCTATATAAATACAAGTTGTCGTTGTTGTTGTTAATACCTTTGGTTAACAAAAGTCTATCAATCTCCGATTTAAAATTAACAATTGATCTAGCATCAATTGCCATTTGCGGAAGAGAGTTCCATACTTCTCCCACCCTTTGTGTGTAGAAGTGTTTCCTAATTTCACTCCTGAAACGTCTGGCTCTAATTTTTAGACTATGCCCCTCGTCCTAGAATCCCCAACCAGCGGAAATAGTTTCTGACTATCTACCCTATCTGTTCCCCTTAATATCCTGAAAACTTCGATCAGATCACCCCTTAACCTTCCAAATTCCGGGGAATACAACCCCAATTTGTGTAATCTCTCCTCGTAACTTAACCCTGGAGTCCGAGGAACAAGAGAGGAAAGTTTAGAGGAGCGATGGCCATAGCCGTGTCAATAAAATAGAAAGGTTATGGCCGAGACGGTGAGGTTGGAGGCTTGAGGTGAGAAAGGAATCATGGATCGGGAGTGAGAGAAGTATGTTTCAAGAGCTTCCCCAGATGTGGGAGCAGTATTCCACGCTTGGATAGACTGGGCCTTTATCAAGAATTAAGGATTACTGAGCAGAAAGGAAACCACGTCAGGGTTTTTAAACCAGTCTTGACCTTGCCAGACAATTCTCCAACCTTCGCAGTTAAAACAGTAGATGTGCAAACAGCTTTAGCCTGTCTGCCATACACGGCCGGGAAATTAAAATGTGTTGTCGTTCCAACAAGCGCGACCAAAATTTCTCTCGCTGCTATTTTAATGGAGTTACCCATTTAATACACGGGATTTAATACGAGCGTACTGCATGATAACATTTCCAAAAATAACTTCTACCCTGTTAGCTCACAGAACTAGTCAAAAATTGTTTTTGCACAGGAAGCATACCAGGAGCAACTGTGTTTTTATTTTGCGAGCACAATTCATATTTGTTGTGTTTTTTTTAAAAAAAGGTGTAGAGTTCCACTGAGACACAACAAAATCTGATGATGTAACTTGCGTGGGTGTCGTGCATTTCTCCAAAGTATTCTGGTCCCTTGATTCTCCGGCTGTCTCAACTTAATTAGTAGATGGAGCTTTCAGTGATCAAGATAACAAAATGGAATGGGGCCTCCCACTGCACCACCCGCCCCCCAGCTATCAGCACGTTTAACGGTCCAGGAGGGGCTGGCATAGGCAACTCTGCCAGCTAAATATGCCCGCAAGTTGTGCTGAATGGCTCATTCACTGGCAGCCAAGCCGTGACTAGGTTACATGATTGTACCACACACTGCAGGCACTGCTGTTTTCTGTTTATAACACCTTATAGCATGCTTTCAACTGGAAAAAAAAACATTTTAATGAGCATTTTTGTCACTTGTTTTCACCTTCAGTGATTGGAGAGAATTACGCTGGCGGCGGCACTATGTTGCTCGGGTTGTCATCCTGGTTTGAAAGTGATTTTTTATTCATACTGGCATTTCTGCACATCAGCATTACAAATGTTGTCAATTCTTAATCTTGCTGCAAATTAGAACTCCATAAAACTGGCACAACAGTGCTCTCACCTGTCGCGAAAGTTCAATCCCGTGAGGGAATGTCAAGAGCTATTTCAGACGGTTTATCAGCGTTATCCCACCGATGAAGTGATGCGATAAACTGCTGCCGATGGTGAGACTCATGGGCTTCAACCATGCGGCCACAAAGTGAACTGAGCCTGGTAAACAACTTCTGCCTGCTTCACACTTTAAAGAAAGGCTCAGAAGTTAGCATCACAATCTTCCACCAACTTGTCGGTATTTTACACAGAAAATGGGTCTCAAAGGAAATGTTTATATCAGAAAGTTGTAAGAAACAGGCAAACACTGGCCTTGAGATTATGCTGTCTGAAGATTAGTATGAAGATGTTTAACGCATTGACCTCAACAACCAATTGCATTTACACAGCACCTTAGACAAAGATAAAAGTCCAAAGGCACTCCACAGAGGCAGAATCAAAGAGGTTATGCCAAGCCACAGGAGGAGGTAATAGGAAGGGTGAACGCAGGCTTAGTCAGAGAGTTGGGTTTTAAGGAAGGACTTAAAGGAGGAGATTACAATGGTGACTACACTTCAAAAAGTACTTCATTGGCTGTAAAGCGCTTTGAGGTGTCCATTGGTCGTGAAAGGCGCTATATAAATGCAAGTTTTTCTTTCTTACAGCAGCCCTGGTTTACTCGCGCTACATTCTTCCTGCCACCTGGGATGGAAGGGTTTGTCTGTCCAGTTGTGGTCACCACACTTTAGGAAGGATGTGAAGGCCCTTGAGAGGGTGCAGAGGAGATTTACCAGAATGGTTCCGGGGGATCTTAGCTACAAGGACAGGCTGGAGAAGCTGGATTTGTTTTCATTAGAGCAAAGGAGGTTGAGGGGTGATTTGATAGGGGTGTACAAGATTATGACGGGTTTGGATAGGCTAGACGGGAAAAGGCTGTTCCCACTAGATGATGATACAAGGACTAGGGGGCATAGATTTAAGGTTGTGGGCAAGAGATACAGGGGGGGATGTGAGGGAAAACTTTTTTACGCAGCGAGTGGTGAGGACCTGGAACTCGCTGCCGACAGAAGTGGTGGAAGCGGAGACACGCAATGTTTTCAAGGGGGGACTGGATAGGCACTGGAGGGAAATAAACTTGCAGGGCTACGGGGATAGAGTGGGGAATGGGACTGATTGGATTGCTCTACAGAGAGCCGGCACGGACTCGATGGGCCGAATGGCCTCCTTCTGTGCCATACGACTCTGTGGCTGGATTTTGATTCTGGAGGCGTGTAGGAGGCGAGACTACAACTTTCGGGGTTGTAGTCCCGCCTCCATCGAGTTGTGGCCAACCCACGTGATTTTCACTTGATTGACCTTGTTGAGCCCGCCCAGCGGGCTCAGCAGGCCAATTAAGGGCCACCTGGCAACAGGTTGACATTTCATCTGTCAAGAGCTTTTGACAGATGAAATATCAGCGTTTGACAACTCTTTGAAGCTGTCAAACACTGACAATCTGTACTCTAAGTTAATTCCTTCCTCTCAGGCTGATTTAGAGATCTCTCCAGAAAAGAAAGCTGAATGCTGCAACTTGTGACAGCTCGTGGCCATTCTGCTTTCTGTGCCGGTGAGATGAGGGACTCCCGAGACCTGAAGGAAGGAAGGCTGTAAAGGTAAGTAAAACTTCTTTAAACACTTTACACACACCAAACACACCTACCTATTCACTCATGCACCCATCACTCACCTGAACACCGGACATCTCGAACCCTCCAAGTCCTTCAGCCCGACGGCTCGCCTCGCTAACTTGGTGTGGTTTGGAGCCGTCGGGAATCCCACACTTCAGGAATAAAAATAGGGATTAGGCTAAAAACTGCCTGTTAACTACCTGTTAACAGGCAGTTAATTGGCACTAATCCCCTTCCCGCCTCGGGGAGGCGGCTCCCAGCACAGGTCGGGTATCCGCCTCCTTTGAAATTGGCATGGAGGCGGGTTGGGGGCGGGATGGGTTCGTGCCCCCCCGATTTTGAGATTTTAACCCCCCACACGCCTCCAATCCCGCCTCCACGGCCCAATGAAAATCCTGCCCTATGACTTCATCTCTTTCTGATGACAGTTTTATTCAGCGATATTCTGTGCCCAGCCACGTGCTGCACCACCTGCAGATCCCAATTTTCCTCCTGAATATGCTAACATTTGGTTCCTTGCAGTCCAGCTATCTTCCTGTATTTCAGCCGAGTGAGATCACTGCTAAACCTGCTCCGGTTCTCCCCACTATTCACATCCACACGCTTCCAGCACAAGTCGCTGGTTGGAAGAAACAGTGGGGACCCTTGCTGACCTTTCTAGGGCATTAAGTTGTAGAACTACCACACTGGATGCCAAAGCCGAGTTCAGCAAATTCAGCACACACTGCCTGGTTTCCCCGATTTGTACGGATTAGTGTCGCACTGAGGAGTGCCTTCATCCACTGTGCCATGGCCTGTCGATCCCATATTTAAGGAAGCACACACACCCCGGGGTATGGCCCTCATGAGGTTAAAAGAACATGCGATTGACATAAATTGCACAAACGATAATATAAAAGTGCTTAGCCGAGAAATGCTCTCAACAGTCAGCGACGATAATCCCTCCTGCCACGGCAGTATCTAAACAGAGGACAAATCCAAGGATTTATGTGCGACGGGTTGCTTTTCACCTTATTGAGCAAGTAAACATTAATTCAATTGTTAACAGCTCTCTCGCTCTGCAATAGCTCCACTAAAAGGTGGCGTTTGGCTGCAAACTCCTGCAGTTTTACGTGTAAACGACTCTAAGCAATTACAGTCCATCTCCCAAATATTGCTGACTGTCTGTCTTCGTATGCAATGTTGTCATTTATAGAATGGTGTTTACTGATTATGCTGCAGTTCAAATTTAGATTGACGCACACCATTCCCATCAAGGCCTTTGGTACAGAGTGGGCTACTCCGTGCTGAGGTGGGCATTTTTGGGAGGGAGAAGTTTGAAAAGGGTGCATCACCTTTGAGTTCACAACAGAACTGCAATCAGCTTCCTTGACTCAAATTCTGTTAAGAGTGCTTTGTTTGAGAGCTGATGGAACTGAATTTACACCCACACAAGCTAAGGGCTGCTGTTAGGCCGCGCGAAGCCTGGTACCAATGGGCGAGGATTGCGTACTGCACGATCCACCCACTGGTACCTGAACGTTGCAGCTGGCATCGGACCCCGGTTTTAATATGCACGTAGGCTTCCACACGTTTATTAAAACTGGATCAAGGGGATGGGTGGTCTTCCAGTGTCTCACCTCCTGACTCCCCAAAGGCTTTCCACCATCTACAAGGCACAAGTCAGGAGTGTGATGGAATACTCTCCACTTGCCTGGATGAGTGCAGCTCCAACAACACTCAAGAAGCTCGACACCATCCAGGACAAAGTACTGTAGCCCACTTGCTCGGCACCCCGTCCACCACCTTAAACATTCACTCCCTCCACCACCGGCGCACCGTGGCTGCAGTGTGTACCATCTACAAGATGCATTGCAGCAACTCGCCAAGGCTTCTTCAGCAGCACCACCCAAACCCACGACCTCTTCCATCCGGAAGGACAAGGGCAGCAGGCGCATGGGAACACCACCACCTCCAAGTTCCCCTCCAAGTCACACACCATCCTGACTTAGAAGTATATCGCCGATCCTTCATCGTCACTGGGTCAAAATCCTGGAATTCCCTCCCTAACAGCGTTGTGGGAGCACCTTCACCACACGGACTGCAGCGGTTCAAGAAGGTGGCTCAGCACCACCTTCTCAAGGGCAATTGGGGATGGGCAATAAATGTTGGCGCTCGCCAGCGACGCCCACATCCCATAAGCGAGTAAAAAAAATCCATGTGGATGTTCGTACTGACAGGATTCGACTGCATTTGCGAAATGGTCATCGTTTATATTTCCTCAGCGCTGTGGAAATCCTGATCCAGCAGAAACACAACACAAGCAACATTTCTTGGCTGCTAGGAGCGCCATCAGGAGTCATGTTCGACCTGCCAGTGTTGAGGCTGAGCTTTATTTTGCCACAACAGATCTGAAGGTTATTTCCTTTAGTCGCTCTCCAGCACAAATGTATATTCAGCATTAACTTGCTCTGCCAGCTTGTTCTTTTAATGTCCAAACGGTGTGAGGTATTTTGCGTGTGAACTTAATGCAGTGACGCTGATACAGAGGGGGTGATTTTGCCAGCCCTGGGGAGGCAGGTATGGAGGCAAAACCGCCGGGAAAATGGCAGAATTTGAGGGTGGGTGCCCAACCCGCCCCCGTGCCATCGTCCTGCGCCACGTCCCGTTTCCTTGGAAAGGGATTAAAGCCAATTAACTGCCTGTTAACAGGTAGTTAATGTCTTGTTTTGCACTCTGTACAAAAATAATAAATAGCAGGACAACGGAGTATTACAGTTTAACTCTTTTATTAAGCACTAGCTGGAGTGCCCGGCAGTGCCGAGGGAACTCAAGAACCCTGTGCCAGATAGAGAGAGGGGGGGAAGAAGAGAGAGAGGAGGGGAAGGAGAGAGAGAGGGGGGGA
This sequence comes from Somniosus microcephalus, assembly GCF_052327205.1. Lineage (NCBI taxonomy): Eukaryota > Metazoa > Chordata > Chondrichthyes > Squaliformes > Somniosidae > Somniosus > Somniosus microcephalus. The sequence goes on from NW_028225180.1 coordinate 85,619,444, forward strand.
AGGAGAGAGAGAGAGAGAGAGAGAGGGAAGGAGAGAGGGAGGGAAGGAGAGAGAGAGAGAGGGAAGGAGAGAGAGAGGGAAGGAGAGAGTGACAGGGAGCGAAGGAGAGAGGGAATGAGAGAGAGACAGAGAGAGAGGGAGAGAGAGGCAGAGAGAGAGAGAGGGAGAGAGAGAGACAGAGGGAAGGAGAGAGAGAGAGAGAGGGAAGGAGAGAGAGAGGGAAGGAGAGAAAGGGGAAAGGGGTGGGAAGGGGGAAAGGGGGGGAAGGGAGGGGGGAAGGGAAAGGGGGGGAAGGGAAGGGGGGAAAGGGGGGGAAGGGAAGGGGTGTGTGGGAGGGGGGTGGGAAGGGTGTGTGGGGGGGAAGGGGTTGCGTGGGAGGGGGGAAAGGGGGGGTGGGAAGGGGTGTGGGGGGGGAAAGGGGTGTGGGAAGGGGGTGTGGGGGGGAAGGGGGTGTGGGGGAAGGAGGGGGGAAGGGGGGGGAAAGGGAGCGGGGGAGCCAGCAGGCTCTCTCCCCTCTGCCAGTGCTGAGTGTTGCGCTGCCGGCAGCGGTTGGAGAAGGCTAGGCCCCGGGGCCTCGGGCACCCGCACTGACATGGCCCAGCCAAGCCCAGCGCCCCGGGCAGCCCGAGTTCCGCAGCCGCCGTTCGGCTGCAGGCCACAAAGCACCCGAGCCCAGCAAGATGGCGGCGATCACGGGCCCCTTGTTGAGCGGGACGGGAGGTGCCTAGCTCAGGCGTGGCTGGTGAGGAGAGGCCGAGGCTTCGAGGCCTGCAGGCGGGGTAACCCTGGAAGGTTGCAGCGCCCGGTGGAGGTAGCGAGTAAAGACGGAAAAAAAAGGGTAAAAGGTAGGAAAATTAATGAGGTTAGAGAAAATATTTACAAATTAATCAACTTTTTTAAAAAACAATTTAATTGTGTTTTAAAAGCAACTTTTTTTTTGCTGGAAATCTAGATTTGAAAATAAACACGCAGAAAGTGGGAAAAATAAATGAATAGTTAGGAATTAAGATGGCGGCCACTCACCTCAGCTCAGAAGGATTAGGCCCGCCCACACATGCAATGAAACGCCCCCCCGTGATGCACCGATTGGTCAACCATCAGGTTAATCCCCTGTACGATTGGTCAACCATCACGTCACTCAACGCTAATGAGCGGAATGTTGCCGTTTTTTGAACCTTTTTTGTATACTGTCTGAACAATTTTTGTCTGACCAAAAAGTAAATACGCCTATTAGAGTCCCCTAATGATAAGCTTTCTTTTGATATAACATATGTGTAGGTACGCTCTATAACTTTTGACTGTATAGCCGGACAGACAGTTTTATTATATACTAGCTGGAGTGCCCGGCGGTGCCGAGGCTTTTTTGAGGGCATGTTGTTGTTGGAAGAGAGAGAGAGAGCGACTGGGGGGAAGAGAGAGAGCGACTGGGGGGAAGAGAGAGAGCGACTGGGGGAGAGAGAGCGACTGGGGGAGAGAGAGAGAGGGGGGAGAGAGAGAGAGAGGGGGGGAGGGGGCAGAGAGAGGGGGAGAGAGGGGGCAGAGAAAGAGGGGGAGGGAGGGGGCAGAGAAAGAGGGGGAGGGAGGGGGCAGAGAGAGATGGGGAGGGAGGGGGAGAGAGTGAGGGGGAGGGGAGAGAGAGAGGGGGAGGGAGGGGGGAGAGAGAGAGGGGGAGAGAGAGGGGGAGAGAGAGAGGGGGAGGGAGGGGGGAGAGAGAGAGGGCAGAGAGAGAGGGGGAGAGAGAGAGGGTGAGGCAGGGGGGAGAGAGGGGGGAGAGGGGCGGAGGGAGAGGGGAGAGGAGGGGGGAGAGGAGAGGGGGAAGGGAGGGGGGGGAGGGGGAGGGGGGGAGAGAGAGACAGAGGAAAGGAGAAAGAGAGGGCGAGTGGCCCGCGGCCGCAAATGGAGCCAAGCCCCGGGAACGGGCGTGAGCCGGCTTGAGGCTGTGAGAGACGGCCGGGCCCGGTTGCCGGGGTAACCCTTCCCCCCCCCCAAGCCCCGTCCCCCGCCCTCCCGAGCCCCGGCAGCCGCCCCCCCCCCCCCGCCGGCTTGAAGACCGCCAATTGCGGCTGGGCCTGCGCTACCGCGCTCTGTGTCTCGGGCTTGAGACGCCGCCCGGGACTGGAGGGAGGGAGCGAGTGAGTCGGAGCATGCCCAGTTACACCGTGAATGCGCATGTGCAGCACGCACACAGCGTGCTGGTAGTTGTAGTCGTTACTTGTCACGTTGGACTGAGGCTTCCCTGGTTACTGTTGCTAGGTGACGTGAGGAGAAGGAGCCGAAATGTTTTTTTTTTAAAAGATAAAACCCCGAGAGAAATAAGGAGCTATGAACAGAGAGTTTATTTATATTTTTAGGAAAAGTAAAATTTTTTAAAGTCGGTAATGAAAGCGGGGAAAAATCCATTAAATGTTGCCCCCCCCCGCCCCCCCTGTCTGCCTCCGAATGAAAACTGCGACGTCTTTGTCGGAAAGCACTCCCTGGGTTTTAAAAGAAAAGTTGATTTCCAATGCAAGTGTGGAGGAAATGGCCGAAATGTTTGTATTTTTTTTTAAAAGATAAAACCCCGATGGGAAAAAGAAATGAATAGTTAAGAATCAAGATGGCTGACACTCACCTCAGTTCAGAATGATTAGGCCCGCCCACACACGCACCGATTGGTCAACCATCAGGTCACTGAAGTGTAGGATTGGTCAATCGTCACGTCACTCAACTCTAGGATGGCCCACCCGCACACGCAATGAACCCGTCCCCGTGACGCAGCGATTGGTCGACCGTCGGGTCGCTCGACTGTACAATTGGTCAACCTTCACGTCACTCGATGCTAATGAGCGGATAATGAGCGGAATTTTGAACGTTTTTTGTATACCGTCAGCACAATTTTTGTCCAACCAAAAAGTAAATATGCCTATGAGAGTCCCCTAATGATAAGCTTTCTTTTGATATAACATATGTGTAGGTACGCTCTATAACTTTTGATTGTATAGCCGGACAGACAGACAGACAGACAGAGAGACAGACAGAGAGACATACCGTTTTATATATATAGATACTAGCTAAAGTGCCCGGCGGTGCCGAGGGTCTTTTGAGGGCATGTTGTTGTTGGAAGAGAGAGAGAGAGCGACTGGGGGGGGGGAAGAGAGAGAGCGACTGGGGGGGGAAGAGAGAGAGCGACTGGGGGGGGAAGAGAGAGAGCGACTGGGGGGGAAGAGAGAGAGCGACTGGGGGGGAAGAGAGAGAGCGACTGGGGGGGGAAGAGAGAGAGCGACTGGGGGGGAAGAGAGAGAGCGACGGGGGGAAGAGAGAGAGCGACTGGGGGGAAGAGAGAGAGCGACTGGGGGGGAAGAGAGAGAGCGACTGGGGGGGGAAGAGAGAGAGCGACTGGGGGGGAAGAGAGAGAGCGACTGGGGGGGAAGAGAGAGCGACTGGGGGGAAGAGAGAGAGCAACTGGGGGGAAGAGAGAGAGCGACTGGGGGGGAAGAGAGAGAGCGACTGGGGGGAAGAGAGAGAGCGACTGGGGGGGAAGAGAGAGAGCGACTGGGGGGGAAGAGAGAGAGCGACTGGGGGGAAGAGAGAGAGCGACTGGTGGGGAAGAGAGAGAGCGACTGGGGGGGAAGAGAGAGAGCGACTGGGGGGGAAGAGAGAGAGCAACGGGGGGGAAGAGAGAGAGCGACTGGGGGGAAAGCGAGAGAGCGACTGGGGGGGAAGAGAGAGAGAGAGCGACTGGGGGGAAGAGAGAGGGAGCGACTGGGGGGGAAGAGAGAGAGAGAGCGACTGGGGGGAAAGAGAGAGAGAGAGCGACTGGGGGGGAAGAGAGAGAGCGACTGCGGTGGAAGAGAGAGAGCGACTGGGGGGAAGAGAGCGCGACTGGGGGGAAGAGAGAGCGCGACTGGGGGGGAAGAGAGAGCGCGACTGGGGGGGAAGAGAGAGCGTGACTGGGGGGAAGAGAGAGCGCGACTGGGGGGGAAGAGAGAGCGCGACTGGGGGGGAAGAGAGAGCGAGACTGGGGGGGAAGAGAGAGCGCGACTGGGGGGGAAGAGAGAGAGCGACTGGGGGGAAGAGAGAGAGCGACTGGGGGGGAAGAGAGAGAGCGACTGGGGGGGAAGAGAGAGAGCGACTGGGGGGGAAGAGAGAGAGCGACTGGGGGGGAAGAGAGAGAGTGACTGGGGGGGAAGAGAGAGAGCGACTGGGGGGAAGAGAGAGAGCGACTGGGGGGGAAGAGAGGGAGCGACGGGGGGGGAAGAGAGGGAGCGACTGGGGGGGAAGAGAGGGAGCGACTGGGGGGAAGAGAGGGAGCGACTGGGGGGGAAGAGAGAGAGCGACTGGGGGGAAGAGAGGGAGCGACTGGGGGGAAGAGAGGGAGCGACTGGGGGGGGAAGAGAGAGCGACTGGGGGGGAAGAGAGAGAGCGACTGGGGGGGAAGAGAGAGAGCGACGGGGGGAAGAGAGAGAGCGATGGGGGGAAGAGAGAGAGCGACGGGGGGGGAAGAGTGAGAGCGACGGGGGGGGGAAGAGTGAGAGCGACGGGGGGGGAAGAGTGAGAGCGACGGGGGGGGAAGAGTGAGAGCGACGGGGGGGAAGAGTGAGAGCGACGGGGGGGAAGAGAGAGAGCGACTGGGGGGAAGAGAGAGAAAGACTGGGGGGAAGAGAGAGAGCGACTGGGGGGGATGAGAGAGAGCGACTGGGGGTGAAGAGAGAGAGCGACTGGGGGGGAAGAGAGAGAGCGACTAGGGCGGAAGAGAGAGAGCGACTGGGGGGGAAGAGAGAGAGCGACTGGGGGGGAAGAGAGAGAGCGACTGGGGGGGAAGAGAGAGAGCGACTGGGGGGGAAGAGAGAGAGCGACGGGGGGGGGAAGAGAGAGAGCGACGGGGGGGAAGAGAGAGAGCGACTGGGGGGAAGAGAGGGAGCGACTGGGGGGGAAGAGAGAGAGCGACTGGGGGGGAAGAGAGGGAGCGACTGGGGGGGAAGAGAGAGAGCGACTGGGGGGAAGAGAGAGAGCGACTGGGGGGAAGAGAGATAGCGACTGGGGGGGAAGAGAGAGCGCAACTGGGGGGGAAGAGAGAGAGCGACTGGGGGGGAAGAGAGAGAGCGACTGAGAGGGAAGAGAGAGAGCGACTGGGGGGGAAGAGAGAGAGCGACTGGGGGAAAGAGAGAGAGGGGATGGGAAGGGGAGGGGGGAGGGGGGTGTGGAGGGGAAGGGTGTGAGGGGAAGGGGAAGAGAGACTAGCAGACGGAGTGAATACACACGCTGAAGATGGGCTGCTGAGATTTTAGTGTTTTTAGTGTCTAAAGTGGGGAAAAAAAGTTTCATTTCATTTCAATTTTTAAAAGGTTTTAAAATTAAATTTAGTTCTAGTTAAGTTAGTTTAGTTTAGTTTAGTTTAAGTTTAGATTAGTCTAGACAAAGTAGAGAAGGAAAAGACCGCCAGAAAGACTACCAAAGAAAAAAAAACCCAGAGGAAAATAGAGGAAAAAAAAAAGCCAAAGCAAAAAAAAGCCAAAGCAAAAAAAAAAGAAACAAGAGAAGAACTACACAAACCAGTGAACGGCAGCCACACGGGGCTTCAGCAGCGGTGGTTGAGTCGGCGGCGTCGGGACCGAGTTCGAGGAGGCGAGGTGACTCGGGCCGCAGCCCAGCGGTCCAGCAACCGGCACAGCCGAGGGCAATCGGGCCGCATCCCAGAAATCGGAACGCAGCCCGGCAACGGGCACAGCGGAGAGGACTCGGGCCGCATCCCAGAAATCGGCACAGCCGAGGAGATCCGGAACGCAGCCCGGCAATCGGCACAGCGGAGAGGACTCGGGCCGCATCCCAGAAATCGGCACAGCCGAGGAGATTCGGAACGCAGCCCGGAAATCCAGCAATCGGCACAGCCGAGGGGACTCGGGCCGCAGCCCAACAATCCAGCACGGGAAAGGCCTGAGGAGCCAGGCCAGCAGGCACAGAGACCTCTGAGGAGAAGGAGAGCAACCAGAAGGCTCGCAACCAAGACCGTGAGTACAGGGCCCAGGGAGGGAGGCCCAGGGAAATGCCCGAAGAGCCAGGCCGAAACAGAGGCCCAGAGACCTCTGAGGGGGAGGGGAACAGCCCGAAGGCACCGGGAAACAGCGGCTCACAGACTCAGACCTGAGAAGGGTGAACCCAGGAGCCGAGGCCCAGGGACCACGGGGTCGGAGAGGGGGACCGGGAAAGTTCGCGAACAGGGAGAGGGTAACACCAAACCCGGGGCCCCAGAAAAGCTTATTCTAAGATCAACAATACTTTACCAAAAATGAGCGAATCAGAAGATCCACAACAGCCCCGCTTCCAGATTCCCCCCAACACCACAAAAAAAGCTATAAAAACGATCAAGCATGCTCAGATGAGAGAAAAACCAGAAACTCTCTTTACTGACTGTTACAACAATGGGACAAAAAGTAACCTCATATTCTACTCAGATCAGCCAGCGGCTTGGATCAGAGCAATAAAATCACACTATACCAGTGTTAAGCTAAAAAATACCGCAAATGGGTCCATAATGAAAATTAACACACCAGGAGACAGTTCAATCACGACTGTCAACGCGTACAATACCGGAACAATATTAGTGCAAGGCAACCTCGACAAATTTGCAACGGCCTTCAGGACACTGAAAAGATCAACTACGAGGGGAATGAACAGCCCCAGAGTGGCCCGCACTCCCCCCAACATTGACAACTTACCAGGAGAAAATCTGCATGGTCAAGGGATGAACGAGCCACACAGTTCAAACCAGACACTAACCCCGGGGAACCACAGCCACACGATACAACTGACAAACCCCAGCATAACTACCACGGAGGAAGCCACACATAGTTCCCCTACCATTCCCAGCCCACCAAGAGAAGAGCAGCATAGCCAGGAAGTGAGTGAGCCTTCCAGGGCCGACCAGCTTAGCCAGGAAGTGAGTGAGCCTTCCAGGGCCGACCAGACACATACCCCGGGATCACACAGCCAGATACAACCAAAAGATAAATTTAATCAATTAGAGATAGAGATGGTTAAACTTAGAGAGGAGGTCCTCAAATTGAATGACAAACAAAAGCAGGAGAGGGAGAGACACAAGAGAGAGCTGAATAGACTTGATAACCAGGTGAATCTACTTAAGAATCAGGTGAAAGAGCTGCAGGAAAAAGAAGAGAGCCATAGAGGAGAGAAAACACCATTAGACCAGCAACCAGAGACTAGAGATAAGACAAGACAGAGCCGGACGGAACGGCTGCACTCCCACACGGAACAAAAGCAACAGACACACAATACAAGGGGTGCCACACAGACCGACCAGCATACTGACTCGCAATCTTCCCCCACCACCATGGAACCACAAGCGAGCCGCTCACAAGAGGTACGCACACACCAGACACCCCAGCCCAGCACACACACTATGAGTCCAGGCGAAAGCCACCAGACAGTAAACACAAACAAGGCTGACGTCGTAATACTCATAGACTCAAATGGGAAATTTCTATGGGAGAAAAAGCTGTTCCCTAGAAGTAAAGTAGAAAAGATTTGGTGCCCAACAACAGACAGAGCCATGGGATGGCTGACCAAAGCCAGATTAGGCTCCCCCCAACACATAATAATACACACGGGCACAAATGACCTAAAGGCCAAACAGAAAGAGGTAGCAACATCGCTCAGAGCAATGATTAGGAAGGCAAGCAGTACATTTCCAAACACTAGAATCACTGTTTCCACAATATTGCCGAGAACAGACTTCAACAACAACACAATTCATGAGATAAATGCCAGCATAGCAACAGAATGCGAATCAAACCACAACGTACACCTGGCCCAACACCCCACCCTCGATGAAGAATGTCTTTACGACCACGTCCACATCCAAAGGCAAAAAATATCGATCTTTGCTAAAGCCCTGAAGGACGTCGCTTTTAACCGGGTCCATACCCAGACTCCAAGAGGACCCCCCCCCGACCACCAGAGATCAGCGGGGTACATATCAGGAACACTACAAAGACCACCACCACACCAACCGAGACCGGAGAGGATCCCCATGCAAAACAACATTATCAGACCTGCACCACTCCTGTCCCACAGGGGAATAGGACCGCTACCAGCCAGACAGAGGGAGAGATGCACAGGATGTACGCAATACCTCAGACAGAAACAATCCATTAAGAGACAATAAGCAGATGTGCAGCAGCATCTACTTCCGCCTTATGGATCAAGGACTAATTAATAGAAAGAACTGTAACCAAATTGTATTAACTTTTGTAGACAACTGGGGTGATCTTTTTTTTTTTCCCCACACTTAGACACGACAAACACGTACCACTCTTTAACCTATCAGAGAAAAAGATAAAACTTAACATGAAATCCTTATATATTTCGACCTGGAATATCCAAGGTCTACGCTCTTCAGTGCGAGAAGTGAAGAGTAGGACCCCAGAGTTCATAGAGGAAACTAAAGATCTAGATATTATCATTTTACAGGAAACTTGGTATAAAGGAAAAGGACACACCGGCTGTCCCCAAGGGTACACTGAGCTAGTGGTCCCCTCCAATAAATTACCAAGTGTAACCCAAGGCAGAGACTCCGGAGGCATACTGATCTGGTTTAAAACAGAACTTAAGAATTACATCAAATTTATAAAAAAGGGCGAAAACCATATGTGGCTCAAACTTGAGAGGGAGATTATCTCAAACACCCAAGATGTTTACATTTGTGCACTTTATATCCCTCCAATCGATTCCCCGTACTACAAAGAGGACACCTTCTCCAACATGGAGGGGGAAATTATCCAATACCAGGCCCAGGGGAACGTGTTGATCTGTGGGGACCTCAATTCAAGAACGGGCGAAGAACCAGACTTCACCAATAATCAGGGAAACAATTACGTATTCGGGAATAACCACTTTGACATCCCTTCCCTTCCATACAGGCATAACTGCGACAAGCAGTCAAATACCAACGGTAAACAGCTACTACAGCTCTGTCGAAACCTGGGTCTGTACATTGTCAATGGTAGGTTCATAGGAGACCTCCTAGGAAGATCGACCTACTGCTCACCTCTTGGCTGCAGCACAGTAGACTATATGATTACAGACTTGGACCCATCCTCTTTCAGAGCATTCACAGTCAAACCACAAACAACACTGTCAGATCACAGCCAAATTACTATGTTTCTCAAAAAGACAGAAACAAACAACATAGAAACACAACCCAGTAAACTGTACAACACCAAAAAATCGTACAGATGGGCCAAAAATGACACGGAAAAATACCAGAAAACAATTAGCAATGCATCAACTCAAGCTCTCTTAGACACCTTTCTGGATAACATATACACTCACAATAAAGAAGGCGTAAACCGGGCAGTTAGTAAACTAAACAATATTTTTGATAATTTGGCAACAAATGCAAACTTGGGAGCTCGCAAGAACAAACCCAAAACAAAAAACTATGAAAAATGGTTTGACCATGATTGCCATAACATGAGGAAAAAACTTAGAAAACTATCAAACCAAAAACACAGACATCCAGAAAACGAGGAATTACGCCTTACTTATTGTCAGACGCTAACACAATACAGAAACACACTCAGGACCAAAAAAGAGCAATTTATTAAGAATACACTCAGCTCCATGGAGGAATCCATTGAGTCGAATTGTTTCTGGGACAACTTGAAAACACTACACAAAAAACAACACGACGATTTGTCCATTCAAAATGGGGACACATGGGTAAACCACTTTGAAAAATTATACCAGAAAAACACACTAAGACCAGAGCAACACCAAATACGCAAAAAACTAGAAAAGCTTGAAATGGCCATAAAAGATAACCAAAACCCGCTAGACGCCATAATAACAGAAAAAGAACTTCTTGAAAAACTCAAGGACCTGCGACCAGGAAAAGCTTGCGGGACAGACGGCATACTAAACGAGATGATTAAACACGCAGACGACAAACTGAAACTGGCTATCCTAAAACTCTTCAACTTGGTTCTGAGTGTCGGTTATTTCCCTGACATCTGGAACAAAGGACTCATAACACCCATATACAAAAGTGGGGACAAAATCGACCCAAACAACTATCGAGGCATCTGTGTAAACAGTAACCTGGGGAAGGTATTCTGTAGCATCATAAACAAAAGACTTATAAACTTCCTTGAAGAGCACAATGTCTTGAGTAAAAGCCAAATTGGATTCCTGCCAAACTATAGAACATCCGATCATATCTTCACCCTACAGACCCTAATTGACAAACACGTTCACCATAACAAAAGCAAAATCTACGCATGCTTTGTAGATTTCCAGAAGGCTTTCGACTCCATCTGGCATGACGGTTTATTCCTGAAACTTATCGAAAGCGGGGTAGGAGGGAAAACATATGATGTAATTAAATCAATGTATACAAACAATAAATGTGCAGTTAAAATTGGAGACAAACAAACAAAATACTTCCCACAGGGGCGGGGGGTGACGCAGGGCTCGCCAATCTCACCGACACTCTTTAATATTTACATTAATGGATTGGCAAAACTACTTGAACAATCTACAGCACCCGGCCTCACCCTATATGAATCCAAGGTTAAATTCCTCCTCTATGCCGACGACCTGGTTCTGCTGTCACCAACTAAGGAGGGTCTACAGCAGAACCTGGACCTGCTGGAGTCGTACTGCCAGACTTGGGCCCTGACAATAAATCCCCAAAAAACCAAAGTCCTTGTGTTCCAGCAAAGATCCAAACAACATGGACCCACAATAAATTTCACAGTAGGAACAACCAAAATTGAACAAACCACTCACTACACATACTTGGGCTTAAAAATCAGTTCTACGGGAAACTTCAAACTGGCTGTGAATGAACTGAAAGAGAAAGCAAGAAGGGCTTTCTATGCCATCAAAAAATCAATCCAAATAGAAATCCCAATTAGCATTTGGCTCAAAATTTTCAAATCAGTAATTGAACCAATTGCACTCTATGGCAGTGAGGTCTGGGGACCACTAACACAACAAGATTTTGCAAAATGGGACAAACACCCAATTGAGATCCTACATGCGGAATTCTGTAAAAGTATCCTCCGGACTCAAAGGAAAACAGTAAACAACGCATGCAGGGCGGAACTAGGCCAATACCCATTAATAATCACTATCCAAAAAAGAGCCACCAAATTTTGGAATCACCTACAAATGAGCAACCCCCAATGCTATCACTACGACGCCCTGAAATGCCAAGAGCTGACCATAAAGAAGAATACCCTCAGTCAACTAGTCCTGGGACTCAATAAAGTAACTAATAACAATACTAACAATAACCAGTCCCAGGACAGTGACAGGGTAACACAAAGAATTCGACCCAACACAATCGTCGCTAAGCAAAAGGAAAAATATCTGTCATATTGGGCAGAAACAACAAAAACCCAAAGCAAACTCAATTGCTACTTGGCCCTAAACAGACAATACAACATAGCTGATTACCTGACCATGGTAAAGGATAACAAACTGAGAAGAACCTTGACAAGGTACAGACTTAGCGAACATAGCCTAGCGATCGAAAAAGGCAGACACAGGCAGACCAGGCTGCCAAGAGAAGACAGGATATGCTCCCACTGCAGTCAGGGAGTAGTTGAGACAGAGATGCACTTCCTCACAGCCTGTGGAAAATATCAGGGCATCAGAGAGAATTTCTACCAAAAATTCTCACAAATATGCCCTGAATTCAGAAATCTGACTGACAACCAAAAACTCCCATTCCTACTGGGGGAGGAGAGAAGCTGTGTAACACTGGCGGCACACTATGTTACAGCTTGCCATGAACAGAGGGACAACCAGTAAACTAAGACAAGAGTATATATAAACAAGGCGAATGTATACTCATAAACTCAGGGATATACCTGTTTATACACTGTATGAATGGAACCGCGTTTATGTGTTCAACCATAAATGTATTTTGATGCTTTGGCAACATAAGATGTACCTTATCATGCCAATAAAGCGATTTGTATTGTATTGTATTGTATTGTGTGTGGGTGGGGTGGGGGGGAGGGGGTGTGAGGGAGGGAAGGGGGGTGGGGGGAAGGGGGGGTGGGGGGAAGGGGGTGTGGGGGAAGGGGGTGTGGGGTGTGGTGGGGGAAGGGGGGGTGGGGTGTGGTGGGGGAAGGGGGGTGGAAAGGGAGGGGGGGAGATATACTTAAAGTACAGGAAACTTTGTGCTATCCGGCGAGCTGATGCCTTGCCTTAAAACTGCCCTACTCTCCAGAGTTAATGTTGAGAGATAGGGAGATTCTTATCTCCGTATTTGACAACAAACACTGTTGCTTAGCAACAGCTTCTAAACACTGGGTGTGGCCCTGAAGCTCTGCAGCTAAAGCTGTTGCTATAGCTACAGACCTTGCACAGCTTGACTGTTCAAACAAAGGAAAATAAAGAAAGAATAAAAAACGGCTGCTGATTTTTGTGGTGGCTCCAGAGTGCCGGATAGCTCACCTCCGGATAGCACAAAGTTTCCTGTACTTTTAAAACATTTTTGGTAAATCTTTCTATAACATACACTTTACAACCTCACCAATCTTTTTATTAAAAAAGGGGTCCTCACCTCTCAGTGTTGTACCACAAACAATGGCCGCCGCTTGCTTTTCAGTTGGAAAGATTAGGCCCCGCCCACACAGCCGATTGTCTGTCTCGGTCACCAGGACCCGATTTGGAGCACAGAAGCCCCACCCACTCTATGTTCCTGTACTAAGATGGCTGCGCAGGCACTCTGTTACACACTGAATCAAAATGGCGTCGCACTGAAACTTTTCGCCCTCCTTGACAAAGATGGCTGCCGTTAACCTGGGGCTGTCTGCAGAAGAAATTTCCTCAGCTGCAAACACAGGATCTTCAGATTATTATTCGGGGCTTGCGACCTACCCCAGTTGCTTATGAAGCCTCCCCACCTACTGACCCTGGGAATGGAGCTGAGGCAGCACACCCTCTCTCCTCTGCCAGTGTTTGTCTCTGCCTAGGCCGGGAGCCTGGGTCTAGAGTTGCACTGCTGGCAGTTGGAGAAGCTTAGGCCCCGGGCCTGGAAAAACGGTGAAAGGTAGGAGAATTATAGAGGTTAGAGAAAAGATTTACAAATTAATTAACTTTTTTTAAAAACAATTTGTGTTTTAAAAGCAACTTTTTTTTGCTGGAAATGTAGATTTGAAAAGAAACACGCAGAAAGCGGGAAAAAGAAATGAAAAGTTTAGAATCAAGATGGTGGCGACTCACCTCAGTTCAGAACGATAAGGCCCGCCCACACACGCACCGATTGGTCGACCGTCAGGTCACCAAAGCGTTGGATTGGTCAATCGTCCCGTCACTCGGCTGTAGGAGGGCCCGCCCGCACGCGCCAGGAACCCGGCGTACGATTGGTCGACCTCGAAGTCACTCTGTCGCTAATGAGCGGATAATGAGATGCTAATGAGTGGAATTTTGACCGTTTTTCGGATACCGCGGGCGCAATTTTTGTCCGGCCGAAACGTAAATATGCTTACAATCGTTTTGGAACGGTGAGCTTTCTTTCGACGTAACGCACGCGTAGGTACGCTCTGTAACTTTCGAGCGCATAGCCGGACAGACGCACACGTGAGGACAGACAGAAGGACAGACAGACAGAAGGACAGACAGATAGACAGACAGAACGATCCGTTTATATATATAGAGAAGAGATAGATAGATAGATTAGGTCTGTGACCTTACTCATAGCAGAACCTGTGGGGAAAAGCCTGGCATTAGGACCCCTAGCCTGGGTTTTCAAAAACAATAGTAGTCCTTACAGATGCCTGCAGGCCAATGACAACTCAGCATGTGATCGCATGTGAATATAATAGGTATTCCTTACAGATGCCTGCGGGCCAATGATAATTCAATATGCAAATGTTACATCCCCTTTCTTTTAAAAGAAAAATGTTATGCATTACTTTTAAACCTTTCTTCTACATAATGTTGTCGGTAGCATAAACATATAAGTAAACTCAGCATTTAACTAGCACTGAAAACATCTCAACGTTTCAATAACAATGTACAGTTTTTTTTTAGGGCAGCGATCCGTCTACACCCTTTGACAGTTCACAAGTCAAGGATAACTCTAGGCTTGACCTCTCGTCCCGACCTTGTGTGGTATGAAACTGAGCATGCTCCTGAATCGGTCAACAATTCAGGTTCAACTTTAGGTTCAGGTAAGTATGATGGGGGAGAAATTGGGTGAGTAGCGCCACCTGTTAGCGCCTAAAGAGGCAGTCAGTGGCTGTAGCGCCACTGGCTGCGTCTCCCGCGATATTCAGCAGGGACGCTAATGGTGGCGTTAGGCATTTGCGCTGCGCCGCCACCGATGACATCATCGGTGTGCGCAGCGCCCCATTCGCGCCCCGTTCGCGATATTTGGTTGCGAACGGCGCAGTTGCGCCGTTCGCTACCCATGCCCGGTTCACGGGGCCTTACTGTGCCGGCAGCGGCGCAAGTTAAGGTGGAGGTGCGGGGCGGCCGCCTGCCAGCACCTCCATCCCCGGCCTCCTAACCACCCCCCCGCGGCATTGCCGGCTGTTTCCCGAGAGCCCGGCACTTCTCCTTGGTGCCGGGCTCATTTGCCGGCACTCGCGAGCGGGGATCGCGCTGTTGCAGGCACCTCCCCCTTGACAGTGGAGGAAGGCCTGCAGTACCGCAGCGTGCCGTGCCGCAGCGTGTGGCGCTGCGGCACATTGCGCTGCGATATTCAGTTTCAGCGCCCTAAGAGGGACGCGGAGCGCCTCGAGCCTCGCCCTGTGTCCCTCGAGGAGCAATGAAACTGAATATCTGACGATCGCTAAAGCCTCGAACGCTGCACTAAATCCTGCGCTCAGGCGACTTTTGCGCCACTTTGGCGCCCCAACCCAATTTCTAGGCCGATGTGTTTTGTGTGTTGCTCTGTTCATCACACTCTGTTGAACTGATCCTCTCGTCGGAATGACAGTGTTGTTCCTTGGTGTTCAGGAGGTGCCTGCGATTGCGGCGGTACACCTGTCCTTCTGGGGTGCGGACGTGATACGATCGCTCAGTGTCAGCTGGCTGGATGACGATTGCTGGCTTCCAGTAGTCATGCTCCTGGATTCTGACGGATTCCCCATTGTGCAGCGGCGGCAGTAGTCTAGCTGACCTGTCATCGTATCTCTTTTGGTGTGGCTGTCTCTGTACACGTTTTGCATGCACTTGCTTGCAGCTGACGACCTCCGGCTGCAGCTGCTGGTTGGTGCTTGGATGGATTGAGCGAAGTCTGTGGCTCATCAACAGCTGTGCTGGTGACTTGAAGTTGTCAACCGGAGTATTGCGGTACTCAAGGAGACTGATGTAGGGGTCTCTTTTGTCCGCTTTGGCTTTGTCCATGAGTGTTTTTGCAATCTGAACAGTTTTTTCAGCAAGGCCATTACTTTGAGGGTAATGTGGGCTTGATGTGACATGTGTGAAATCCCATGCCTTGGCAAACGACTCGAACTCTTTTGATTTGTATTGGGGGCCATTGTCTGAGACTAAAGTCTCTACCATGCCATGCCTGGCAAAGGCTGCCTTTAGCTTGTGGATCACAGCTGCAGATGTGGTGCTGTGAAGCTTGTCCAGTTCAAAAAATCTGCTGTAGTAATCAACAGTCACTATGTAGTCCTCGTTGTTCCATGTGAACAGATCCGTTGCCGCAACCTGCCAGGGCCTGTCTGGGATACGGTGAGGTATCATGGGCTCTTTGACATTTGATGGACGGCGTTCTAGACAAATGGAACATTTTCCGGCAATGTCCTCAATGTGTTTACACATTCCGGGCCAAAACATAATGTCACGTGCTCTTTGTTTGCATTTTTCCATGCCCATATGTCCAGCATGAATTTTTGTCAACATCTCTTCTCTGAGACTGGTAGGAATGATGATTTTCTCCCCTTTGAAGACGATTCTGTTGATTTGTGACAGTTCGTCTCTGTGGTTCCAGAATTCAGATATGCTCTGAGGGCATTTCCTCCTTTCCTCAGGCCATCCTTCATGTATGACTTTGCTCAGCAGTGTGAGTTGTGCATCTTTCTCTGTTCCCGCTCGGATCTCCTTCAGTTTTGAGTCACTCACAGGTAAGCTGTTGTGCACCATGTGCACCTGCACATCCATGCCTTCACTGAGGCTGCTGTCCTGGTAGCTAAGAGACTTTCTGGAGAGCGTGTCTGCGACAGGAATGTCTTTGCCTGGACGGTGAATGATTGTGAAGTCATACTTCTGTAGCTGAAGGATCATTCTCTGTAGCCTTGGTGGGGCTGCGGCTAGTGGTTTCCTCATGATTGACTCGAGGGGCTTGTGGTCGGATTCCACAATGACTTGTCGGCCATAGACGTACTGGTGGAAATGCTTACATCCAAACATAATTGCATATAGCTCTTTCTCGATTTGAGCATAGTTGATTTCACTGTCTGAGAGAGATCTGGAAGCGTAGCCGATGGGCTTTCCTTCTTGCAGTAATACTGCATCAAGTCCATACTTTGACGCGTCCACTTGTAGTCTGAGCTCTTTGTTGGGGTCGAAGTAGGCAAGAACTGGTCCTGGTTCTCTGGTGATTAGGTCTTTCATTTTCTGAAATGCTGTGTCATGTTGTTTGTCCCACAGGAACTCAATGGATTGTTTGAGCAACTGACGCATGGGTGCGTTGATTTCGGAGAGGCTCAGGGCAAACTTGGCTAAGTAGTTAACCATGCCTAGTGCTGTCTCTAGCTCTGCGCGGTTCTTCGGCGGCTCCATCTTCTTGATGGTGGAGATTTTCTCTGGATCCGGCTTAATGCCATCAGTTGAGAGGCGATGCCCAAAATAACTGATCTCGGTGGATCCAATTATGCTTTTCTCGGGGTTGAGCCGGATACCTTTCTCTCGTGATCTTTGTAGCATCGCACGGAGGTTCCTGTCATGTTCCTCTCTATTCCTGCCATAGATGAGGATGTCGTCTACGATTGCGACTACTCCGTCGAGGCCTTCATAGGTTTCGTCGATCTTCCGCTGGAATTCATCCTGAGCTAAGACTAAATGGTAAACGCAGAAATCGGTAGCGTCCAAATGGTGTGTTGAACGTTGTTAGCTTAGATGACTCTTCCGTGAGCTTGATAGTCCAGTATCCTGATCGTGCGTCCATTACACTGAAGTAACGTGCTCCCACTAGCTTGGGTGTGATGTCATCTAGCGTTGGTAGAGGGTAGTGAGGGTGTTTGATAGCCTTGTTCAAATCTCTGGGGTCGAGACAGACTCTGAGCTTGCCTGTACGTGGTTTCTCAACCACTACTAACGCGTTGACCCACGCTGTCGGTTCTGTTTCCTGGACGATGATTTCTGTATTCTCCATGCTCTGCAGCTCCTCCTTCAGGTGACTACGTAGAACAAGTGGTAACCTTCTCGGTGGACAAACCACAGGGGTTGCTGCTGGGTCAAGGTGAATAGTGCATTCACCTGGGAATAGTCCGATTCCTTTGAAAACGTCAGCAAACTCCTCCATGACTGTCTGCTTCTCAACTGGTGCTGGCAATGATAGCACTAGCTTGACGAGGTCCATGTCTAAACATGCCTTTAGACCTAGCACTGGAGGTGCTCGAGTGTCAACAATGTAAAAGTCCAACATCATGTCGCTTTCTTTGTACTTGCATTTCATCACGCATGTGCCTTTTACAATGAGCTGCTCACCCCCATAGCTGGTCAGTCTGCATGAGGTGGGCTGTAGCTCACACTCATCCTTCAAGCTGTGATACTCACTCAGAGGAATTACATTAACCTGAGCTCCAGTGTCTAGTTTAAACCTAAGCTCTGTGCCCTGTTTTCCTATCTCAATATCTGCAAAGGCTTGCTCAGTCTCTGAAATCTGTTTTTTCTGTGACACAGAATCAATAAACAGTTCCTCTGCATTTGGCTCTCTATCTGGCATTTGGCTGTCACTCACTGTGTGTACTGTTTTTCCAAAAACAGTCCTGCAAACTTTAGCAAAGTGGTTCCGTTTAGCACATTTAGCACATTGCCTTCCTTTGGCAGGGCAGTGCTCCTTTTCCCGATGCACCTTGTTTCCACAATATCCACAGTTTTTGAAGCGTTTTATGTCTGTGTCGCTCATTTTTAGAACTCTCTCTGTTCTTAAACACGCTCTCTGGGCGGTGTTCTTTGGTGTGTGTCTATTAACTGCGTGCACTGTCTGTTCACGCGAGCTGCTCGTGGCGCCGGTTATGGTTTTCAACTGTGCTTGGGTTATCTCATGCGATCTAGCTATGTCCATAGCTTTGTCCAGCGTTAGCCCGGACCCAACATTCAAAAGTTTCTCTCTCACTTTAGCTGAATGTATTCCAAACACGATGCGGTCTCTGACCATCTCATCTTTATCTGCATATTCACAGTCTTTTACCAGCAGCTTTAACTCAGTCACGAACTGTTCAAACGACTCACTAGCTCCTTGTACTTTCTCCTGAAACTTGTACCTAGTGACTATCGTATTTGTCTTGGACATCACATATGATTCAAAACGGTCAAAATAACTTTTCAGTACCTTTGCTTCATCCGCGGTGAGAGACCATGGGCTGGATTCTGCTACGGGGGCGGGTTGGAGGTGGGAAACCCACATTCGGGCTTGTTGTCCCGCCTCCATGGAGATGTGGCCAACCCACTGGATTTTCCTCTGATTGACCTTGTTGAGCCCGCCCTGTGGGCTCAGCAGGCCAATTAAGGGCCACCCGGCAACAGGTGACGTCAGAGATTGACATTTCATCTGTCAAAAGCTTTTGGCAGATGAAATATCAGTGTTTAACAGCTGTTTGAAGCTGTCAAGCACTGAAAAACTGCTAATTCAGCCTCAGTCCTTTCTCAGGATAACTTTAAAATCATTTTGCTGCAGAAACCAAGAAGCTGATTTTTTTTTTTAAATCGGAGCTTCTGTGGTTCTTGCAGCCGACTCCCGACACCGGAATGCAGGACTCCTGTAAAGGTAAGTAAAAGTAAGTTAAACTTATTAAACACTTTAAACACTTGCAAAACACTTACCTTTGCACTCCTGCACCCCTCACTCACCTGAACACTGGGCATCTCGACCCCTCCAAGACCTCAGACCCACGTCCCGCCTCGAAAACTTTTCGTGGTTTGGAGCTGTCGGGAAGTCCACAAACCAGCAATAAAAATCGCGAATAGGCAAAAAACTACCTGTTAACAGGCAGTTTAATTGCCTTTAATCCCTTCCCGCCTCTGGGAGTCGGGTTCCAGCACTTGTCGGCAACCCGACTCCTATGAAATTGACATGGAGGCGGGTTGGGGTCGGGACCCCCGGATCTCCGATTTTTATCGCCCGCACGCCTCCAACCCGACTCCAGGGGCTTAGGAAAATCCAGCCCCATGTGTTAAAAATGTCTCTCCCTTTTTCTCCGATCCACAGGAGTAGGTAGCTGCATCTTTCTTCCTCCCCTTTGCTTTTCAGCGGACCCGAGAACATCAACTCCACGTGTTACTTGAACTTGCGCCATTCTCGAGGTAAGTTCAAAGATTCCCAATTCATTCAAGGCAAGGGAGCTCCAACGATGTCCATTTACAATCCCTATTCTGACACCATGTCTTGTTTTGCACACTTTGTACAAAAATAATACATTGCAGGACAACGGAGTATTACAGTTTAACTCTTTTATTAAGCATTAGGTCTGTGATCTTACTCATAGCAGAATCCGTGGGGAAAAGCCTGACATTAGGACCCCTAGCCTGGGTCTTCAAAAACAATAGTAGTCCTTACAGATGCCAGCAGGCCAATGACAACTCAGCATGTGATCACATGTGAATATAATAGGTATTCCTTACAGATGCCTGCGGGCCAATGATAATTCAATATGCAAATGTTACAGTTAACAGGCAGAAAATAGGATTATCCCTTTTTTGCCCTCACAAGTGCGAGCTTCCCGAAGGCTCCGAAACCCGCCAGGTCAGCGAGGTGAGTACTGGGTCTGCGGGGTGCAAAAGTGTGCTGTGAAGGTAAGTGATGGGTGCAAGAGTGGCGAGGTGAGTATCTGAGGTAAGTGGAAAGTGTTAGTAAAAGTGAACTTACCTTTGTTTCTTCCTGCAGGCTTCAGTCGGTGGGTATGCGGAGAGTCTCGCACCTCCGCGGTAGAGATGACAGATGGCCGTTACATTCTCCAATGCAACAACCATCTAATTTCTGCAAAGGAAAGACGTTTGATGAGTTCCTGTATTCAAGAACTCATCAAACTACAGAGAATGTCAGTGTTTGACAGCTTCACAGATTTTTTGACAGATGAAACGTCATTTGCTGACGTTCTCTGCAACTGGCTTCCCCTTAATTGACCTGCTGTGCCCGCTGACAAGGTCAATCAAGGGAAAAGAGCGTGGGTTGGCCAGAAGTTGATGGAGGTGGGACTGAAACCCAATAAGTGGGAGTCCCACCTCCAAAAGCTCCCCATTGGCAAAATCACCCCCCAGCTTTCTCCCCGTAATGCTGCAAATTGGTTCTCTTTAAATAGATGTTACTGTAGGAACGGAGGTTCCTATCAAAAAGACTGAGTTCGACTCAGGCAATTAAAATAATGAACTTTAATGAAACCAAACGATTTTAAACTGGAAACTGTTAGAACACATCAATAACAGGTCTACTCTCCTTGAAGGCTCCACGAGGACTAATCCTCTGGTCAGAAGACTGAAGTCATGACGTCATCACGTTCTTCCCGCCATTGGGGCATCACGTGACTAACGGCATGACGTCATCACGTTGAAACCGTGCTGTAAAAGTAACTAGGCATTGTACAATCAAACAGTGTAATTAAAGGTACAGGCACAGACAGTAACTACATTGCTGTTAAAGGGTTTATGTACAACCACTCTGAGTCCTTTGGTGGCTCCGCCACATGCGCCCCCCCAGAATTGTCTTTAACAGAAAAGGTGAGGCGAGGAGGAGGCCTGATGAGCCTGTCTAATCGACTTCGGTACCCTGGTAGAGGAAGTTGACGACCGGTGGTCGAGTTGGCAGTCAGTTGCAGCTGAGCAGGCGCGGCGAGTGCGGTGGAGTTGTCAGGCGGCTTTGGTTGATCAGGTGCAGCGGCAACAGGCGGTCAGCCACGTTTGGGTGGTTGAGCGACTACGACAGGGTGGTCCAGGTCCAGGTGAGCCGGCTTCAAGCGGTCCACCGAGATGTGATCCGGTTTCCCTCGGACGTCGACCGAAAAGGATTTGTCTCCTGTTTTGATGACGCGGAAAGGACCAGTGTAAGGGGGCTTGAGCAGATCCCGGTGAGCGTCGTGGCGGATGAAGACATACTCCGCATTCTTCAGTCCCGGTGGCATGTAGGAGTTCTGCAAACCGTGACTGGATGTAGGTATCGGAGCAAAGCATCTGGCCGCTTCTTGGTGGCGAACGAGTTGCCGGGAGGCGGACCATGGCTCTGTGGGAGAAGGGAGGAAATCTCCTGGTACACGGAGCGGCTGGCCATAGACGAGTTCAGCCGAAGACGATTGTAGGTCGTCTTTGGGCGCCGTACGAAGACCCAACAGGACCCATGGGAGTCTGTCCACCCATCCTGTGCCTTGAAGACTGGCCCGAAGAGAGGCTTTAAGCGACCTGTGGAATCGCTCGCAAAGGCCGTTTACCTGCGGATGATAGGCGGTGGTGCGATGAAGTTTGGTACCGAGCCCCTGAGCCACAGTGTTCCAAAGATCCGAGGAAAATTGTGGCCCGCGGTCAGAAGAGATGTCCACTGATACCCCGAAACGGGCAACCCAACAGGAGATGAAAGCTCTAGCGACGTCTGCTGACGTGGTGGAAACCAAAGGAATTGCCTCTGGCCACCTAGTGGTGCGGTCCACTATGGTGAAGAGATGAGTATAACCCTGAGAAGGCGGAAGCGGCCCCACGAGGTCCACATGCACGTGGTCGAAACGACGCTCCGGAACAGTGGACGCAGCCACTGGAGCCTTGACATGACGCTGGACTTTGGCCTTCTGGCAAACGACGCAGGTATTAGCCCAGTCATGGACATCGATGTGCATACCTTTCCAAACGAACTTGGCCGACATAAGCCGTTGCGAAGCCTTCATCCCCGGGTGCGACAACCCATGTATGGCATCAAAAACCTTCTGGCGCCATGCGACTGGCACGATAGGTCGAGGAACTCCCATGGAAACGTCGCAAAGGAGTGTGGCACCTGCGGCCTGGAAGATGACATCAGTCGCTTGGAAGCTAGAGGGAACGGTTCTATATGATTGGACCTCTGAGTCCGAAACCTGATCTGCAGCCATGAGGGCGTAGTCGATTCCCAGGTGCACCGCGTGGACCATCGCACGGGAGAGGCAATCTGCCACCAGGTTGTCCTTACCAGACACATGTTGAATGTCCGTGGTAAATTCGGAAATGAACGTCAAGTGACATTGTTGACGAGTGGACCACGGTTCGGCGGTCTTGGCCACGGCGAACGTAAGGGGTTTGTGGTCGACAAAAGCCGTGAAGGGGCGCCCCTCCAATAAAAACTGGAAATGGCGAATGGCGAGGAAAAGGGCCAGTAGCTCCCTATCGAAGGTGCTGTACTTTTTTCATTCTTTCGTAATTGACGGCTGAAAAACGCCAACAGTTGCCACGTGCCGTTGACCCACTGTTCTTGCACTGCCCCGATGGCGTAGTCTGACGCGTCGGTGGTAAGGGCGATAGTAGCACCTGGAAGTGGGTGCGCCAGAAAGTTGCGTTGGCCAAAGCGTTCTTGGTGTCGCCGAATGTCTGGACCATTTCAGCTGTCCAGCTGATTGGATCTTTACCGGGCTTGCCCTTGAGGGCCCCGAACAATGGTTGCATGAGTTGAGCCACCTTGGGGACGAAACGGTGGTAGAGGTTGACCATCCCCAGGAACTCCTGCAAGGCCTTGACTGTTGACGGCTGCGGGAAAGAAGTAACCGCCTCAACCTTCGTCGCCAAAGGGACGGCGCCGTCCGATGTTATGCGATGTCCCAGGAAGTCGATTTGTTGCAGGCCGAACTGGCACTTGGCCGGGTTGATGATTAAACCGTGTTGGCTGAGGCGCATAAAGAGGGAACGCAAATGGGAGATGTGCTCCTCCTTGCTGGCACTGGCGATGAGTATGTCATCGACGAAAATGAAACGCAGGTCTCGAAGAACAGAGTCCATTAAACGCTGGAACGCCTGTGCTGCGTTCTTTAAGCCAAACGGCATCCGCAAGAACTCAAAGAGGCCAAAAGGGGTGATGACTGCGGTTTTCGGGACGTCTTGTGGGTGCACTGGAACCTGGTGATATCCACAGACGAGGTCGACTTTAGAGAAGATAGAATTTCCCGCCAAGTGGGCCGAGAAGTCCTGGATATGCGGGATCGGGTACCGATCCAGAGTGGTGGCGTCGTTGAGGCATCGGTAGTCACCGCATGGCTGCCAACTGCCACCTGGTTTCGGCACGATGTGGAGAGGCGAGACCAGGGACTCTTCGATCACCTAATGATCCCGAGCCGCTCCATTGTGGCGAACTCCGCCTTCGCAGCTGCGAGCTTGACGGGTTCGAGCCTTCTAGCCCGCGCATAAACCGGGGAGCCAGTAGTGGTGATGTGATGCTCAACACCATGTTTCGTCGCCGAAGAGGAGAAGGTGGGCCTTGTCAGCTCCGGAAACTCCCCAAGGAGCTGCGTGAAGTCATCTGGAGGAGGGAAAGCACAGGCAATGGAGCGCGCCACGGAGGTACCGTGGAAGCACGGAATTGAGTGAAAAGTGGCCACGTTGATCAGCCGGCGGTGCTGGACATCGACTAGTAGGCTGTTGGCACACAGAAAATCCGCCCCTAGGATAGCCTGTGAGACTGTGGCCGTGACGAATTCCCAAAAGAAGCGCTGACCGCCGAAACAAGACTTCGACCCGCCGCTTTCGGAACGTTCGAATAGCTGCGCCATTAGCCGCCACGAGGGAAAAACCGAGGTTCCCAGTCTGCATGTCGAGCTTCGACGCAGGTAGAATGCTGCACTGCGCCCCGGTGTCACAAAGGAAACGGCGGCCCGAGAGGGAATCGGTGATATAGAGGAGTTTCCCCGTAGAACCAACGGCCATCGCCACCGTGGAACGGCCGGTAGACTTGGTCATCCGTCGTCAGGGACGCCGCCTGCGCCTTCTTGGTTTTTTTTGGGGCGTAAAACTGCAGGGGGAATGGCAGCATCGTGCTTTCACACCAAAACGGGCGTGGTAGGAGCACCAGCCCGCTGTAGGAGAAGCCGGGGCCGCGTCTGTGGGGGGTGGGCGCCTCGTGGCCGTGCAGCACTGCTGGGTAACCGTGAAAATCTTATCGGCTTCGGCTGCAAGCTTGGCGCAGTCTGTAATGTCGGATCTGGCTAGGGCAGCCTGAACCTGTTCAGGCAGTTGATAGAGGAAAAGCTCCCGGAAGAGGAAACATTCCGGTTCGGCACCCAAGAGCGTGAGCATTTTGCTCATGAGCTCGGACGGTTTGGAGTCCCCGAGGCCGGGCAGCGCGATGAGCCGGCGAGCACGCTCTGACTTTGATAGCCCGAAAACCTGAAGCAACCGCGCCTTAATTGCATCATACTTGCTGTCAGTAGGAGGACTACCGATGAGGCTGATGATCCGTGATGCAGTTGCGCTGTCGAGGGCGGAGACCACGTAATAATAACGGGTCTGATCCGCGATGATGTTCCGAATGGCGAACTGGGCTTCAGCCTGGATGAACCAGGCGTCTGGTTGTTGCTCCCAGAACTGTGGCAGTTTCAGCATGACGGCGTTCATGTCCATGTCGAATCTTCCACGAAAATCGTTTGTAGAAGTCGGGGTCACCAATGTAGTAACGGAGGTTCCTATCAAAAAGACTGAGTTCGACTCAGGCAATTAAAATAATGAACTTTAATGAAATCAAACGATTTTAAACTGAAACTGCTAGAACACATCAATAACAGGTCTACTCTCCTTGAAGGCTCCACGAGGACTGATCCTCTGGTCAGAAGACTGACGTCATGACGTCATCACGTTCTTCCTGCCATTGGGGCATCGCGTGACTAACGACATGACGTCATCACGTTGAAACCGTGCTGTAAAGGTAACTAGGCATTGTACAGTCAAACAGTGTAATTAAAGGTACAGGCCCAGACAGTAACTACATTGCTGTTAAAGGAATTATGTACAACCGCTCTGAGTCCTTTGGTGGCTCCGCCACATTACTTGCCTTTTGAAAGTTCCTCCAGAATCTGATGCCACCTACCCTTCAGGTAGTGCGTTCCAGATACATCATAACCCCGTGTGAGAAATAATTTCTCCTCATTTCCCCTCTAATTCTTTCGTAAGTTATTTTAAATCTATGACCTCTGGTTATCGACCCTGGCGCACCAAAAGGCTGCAAGGTGGTTGGATGCAGGGTCCTGCGTGATCGCCAGTATCAGTCACACTACGTATTACCGGCTCTTGCCTAGTCCAAATCTTGGCAGGGCGGAGACTTGGGTCTACGGTATGCTGCATAAAAAACACGGTACACATGCAAAAAATATGCCCACTCGCATATGCACGCATGTAACATTGGTACACTTGTGAATACTAAATAATCCTGTTTCTTATATTTGTTCCATTTTTGCCCAATACAGACTGCTCACCACCAACCTTCCTCTAGTCGGGATGCTCAGTTTAGAAGAATTCTTCTGAAGGAAAAAAATTTGCAGGGCTACGGAGAAAGGGCGGGGGAGCGGGACGAGCTGAAGTGCTCTTGCAGAGAGCCAGCATGGGCTCGACAGGCAGAATGGCCTCCTTCTGTGCTGTAACCAGTCTGTGATGGTCACAATTGTCGCTCTGTCAGTCAGTCAGCAGGTGATGCAATTCAAATGGAACAGGCTGCACATTCCTTTCTCCGGTCCTTTCCCTCCAACCTGCTAGATTGAGCTATCTCCGACTCGACACACACACAGACATCCTAACCAACAAGCAATAAAGTTCAGATCCTCGCTCCACCTTAGCACTGTCTAGTGCGCACTAACCCAAAGGGATTGGGCAGGTCCCAAGACTCAATCCTTAGTTTGTCAGTTATCGACTTTGGTGACTAGAAACATTGAACATAGAAAAATAGGAGCAGGAGTTGGCCATTCGGCCCTTCGAGCCTGCTCCACCATTCAATATGATCATGGCTGATCCTCTATCTCAGTACCATATTCCCGCTCTCTCCCCATACCCCTTGATGCCTTTTGTTTCTAGAAAATCTATCTATCTCCTTCTTAAATATATTCAGTGTCTCGGCCTCCACAGCCTTCTGTGGTAGAGAATTCCACAGGTTCACCACCCTCTGAGTGAAGACATTTCTCCTCCTCTCAGTCCTAAATGTCCTACCCCGTATCCTGAGACTACAGCAAAGCTGGGATCGCATTTTCTTTGTTGCAGATATCAGTGGAGCGCGTGGTAGCTTCACTGGAAACTGCAACAGAGTCCTACTCATAAAGGCCACAGTGCCAGCTTCCATGAGAATCCCAAGACCCTTCTGTAGCAGTCAACCATCCTTCGCGATATTGGCCCTTAGGTTGCACCTGACAAGCACCGAGAAAGGCATGTTCAGACACCCAGGGGAGGCGCAGTGTTGGAAAGGAGCAAGTTGGCTTGTGCTCACCTTGGACTTTAGTTTTATTAAAATGAATGTGCACTGAGGTCACCAGTTGTTTATCGTGGAGGTTAGAGTCATAATGGGAAAGAGTGCACCTATTTCGTGCTGAATTATTTAAACAAGTGATGATTATAGGCACGGTCATATCGGGGAAAGAAAGCTGATGCGTTGTCATATTCTAGGATGGGTAGTGATTGAAGGATTGTTGCTTTATTTGCAGGTGGGAAAGAAGCAGGTACGGCACTGGTGTCAGACTGTGTTAAAGAGAAAAGACTTCAGTGATGAGATGAGCGGTTAGGATTTGGAATGCGCTGCCTGATAGGGTGGTGGAGGCAGAATCAATAGGGGCCTTCTAAAGGGATTTGGGTAAGATACTTGAAGGAGAAAAAAATTGCAGGAGTATGAGGAAAGAGCGAGGGGAGTGGGACTGACTGAATTGCTCTTTGAAAGAGCCGGCACAGACTCGACGGGTCGAATGGCCTCCTTCTGTGCTGTACTATTCTGTGATTCTCTGATTGTACGCGCTCTGATGCTCCTTGCAGCAGTCACTGAGAAGTTCTTGGAGTGATGGTGATCGCGATGTTCTCCTTCACGTACCTCTGCTTTCCAAACAGCGGGGGCTGCTTTCCCAGCAGTGTCCCAAGTCCAGTCCCTGTTGTAGGGTGAACTTGTGCAGGGCACAAAAGCAGGAGACTAGGAGGAGCAGTGCGACAGGCCCTCACTATAATAGATATGTCAATGATAAGAAGCTGGCTTAATTAGAAGTAAGAAGGAATACTGTAATGTCAGACTGGAGGCGAGATGCTGAGTGGGGTGCCGCAGTGGCCAGTATTTGGACTAAGCACAGAATGGTACAGCACAGGAGGCCAGTCGGCCTACCGTGCCTGTGCCAGCTCTTCCAGCTAGTCCCTTCTCCTTCTTAGGCAGTCCCTCGGAACCGAAGAGGACTTGTTTCCACACTAAAAAATGTTGACAGATGAAACGTCATATGTTGACGTTCTGTGCAACCGGCTTGCCCTTAATTGGCCTACTAAGCCTGCTGGGCGGGCTTAACAAGGTCAATCAAGGGAAAATAGCGTGGGTTGGCCAGAAGTTTCTGGAGGCGGGACTGAAACCTTACAAGTGGGAGTTCCGCCTCCAAAAGCTTCCCATTGGCAAAATTACCTCCGTTACTTTAACTGTCCAGACAATGTGATGAAGCAATTAAAAAATCTTGCTGTGGAAGTTCTGCTGAGGCTTTACAATGCAGTGATCAAACCACAATTAATAGTGTGTTCAGATAGGACCACCACAACACAAAAAAGATATACATACATTGAAAAAGGCTGTAGAGAAGGTCATCCAGGCTGGTGCTATGTGGAAAGATGAGGGAAGCATAAGCATTACCGTATAGAAACAAGGTGGTTAAGGGGAGAACCTTATGAAAGTATATGAAATATTAAATGGTGTAGATAAAGTAAAGCCAGATTGCTTTGAAATAAGCCAGGAAAGTACAGCCAGAGGACATAAATGGAGATTAGAATAAAGTCAATTTAAAATAGGAAAAACTTTTTACTCAAAGAATGATAAATGTTTGGAATTGACTGTCAGGCACGGAAGTAGAGAGAAAAACATTGGGGTTGTTTAACATATAGTGGTTGTTTTGATGGAACAATATTGCAAAGTGTGAATTTCTTGTTACGGTTACTGAAAAGATTAAAGCGGTTTGTGCTATTAATGTGAATTACTTCTGTATCTCTGCAGAGTGAGTACAGAGCTGAGGGAGCGCCGCACTGTCGGGGGGCGGTACTGAGGGAGAGCCGCACTGTCGGAGGGTCAGTACTGAGGGAGCGCCGCACTGTTGGAGGGGCAGTGCTGAGGGAGCGCTGCACTGTCGGAGGGGCGGTACTGAGGGAGAGCCGCACTGTCGGGGGGCGGTACTGCGGGAGAGCCGCACTGTCAGGGGGCGGTACTGAGAGCCGCACTGTCGGAGGGGCAGTGCTGAGGGAGCGCTGCACTGTCGGAGGGGTGGTACTGAGGGAGAGCCGCACTGTCGGGGGGCGGTACTGAGGGAGGGCCGCATTGTCGGGGGGCGGTACTGAGGGAGAGCCGCACTGTCGGGGGGCGGTACTGAGGGAGAGCCGCAATGTCGGAGGGGCGGTACTGAGGGAGAGCCGCACTGTTGGAAGGGCAGTGCTGAGGGAGAGCCGCACTGTTGGAAGGGCAGTACTGAGGGAGTGCCGCACTGTCGGAGGGGCAGTACTGAGGGAGAGCCGCACTGTCGGAGGGGCAGTGCTGAGGGAGCGCTGCACTGTCGGGGGGCGGTACTGAGGGAGCGCCGCACTGTCGGAGGGGCAGTACTGAGGGAGCGCCGCACTGTCTGAGAGGCAGTACTGAAGGAGTGCCGCACTCTCGGGGGGCAGTACTGAGGGAGCGCCGCACTGTCGGAGGGACAGTACTGAGGGAGCGCCGCACTGTCGGAGGGACAGTACTGAGGGAGCACCGCACTGTTGGAGGGGCAGTGCTGAGGGAGCGCCGCCTTGTCGGAGGGGCAGTACTGAGGGAGCGCCGCACTGTCGGAGGTGCCGTCTTTCGGATGAGACGCTAAACCGTCTGCCCTCTCAGGTAGACGTAAAAGATCCCATGGCCACTATTTCAAAGATGAATAGGGGAGTTCTCCCTGGTGTCATAGATTCATGGAATGATACAGCACAGAAGGAGGTCATTCGGTTGTGGCCTCATTTAAATTCGGCAAGCAACCTGCAAGTCACCAAACAGATGTCCCAATGCAACTTGTCAGTTTGAAGCCTGAAAATTGGGCTGGAGCGGTTGCCAGCAAGAAGTCCAGGTTATTTTTGTGGGCCCTGGGTTCCTATTTAAGTCATAGGAATTTCCATATTAAAAGGGGCCTATCACCTGAAGCAGGCGGGTGCTTTAAACTCTTGGTAGTAGGCCCCTTTTTAAAATGGAGCCAGCCGCATCGCTGGTGTTAAGGGAGTGGCAAGGCTACCGACCCCATTCTGAGGCATTTACTGCCCCCCATTAACACCCGGCGAGGGCACTTAAAATCCGCCCCATTGAGTCAACATCCACAAGCAAACCCCGAAAGTCGCACAAGACATCATGCGATTGTGAGCTGGCTGCGGCAACTTTTGTGATTTCACAGAACTAAGGGAGTCAAAGGTTGAATTTTGAAATTCTCCTGTGATTAAGATAGAAGGCTCCTTTCCACTTTCAGCACCGAGCGGCATATTATGTTGCATTACATTAATGACAGAAACCAGAAGAGTACAGAACCAACTGAATCTAATGTCGTTCAGATTTTGTCTTTCAAAACTAAAGATATTCTTATATTTGATCAAAATAATTTCTTTGGAAAGGCAATTAACCTGTTATGGACTTTCCTTATTGTAGCTGATCCCCTTGGAATGAGTGACCATAACATGGTTGAATTCCATATTCAATTAGAGGGTGAGAAGGTTGGATCTCAAACAAGCGTGCTAAGCTTGAATAAAGGAGACTATGAAGGTATGAGAGCGGAATTGAGTAGAGTGGATTGGGAAAATAGATTAAAGGGTAAGACGATACATGATCAGTGGTGTACATTTAAGGAGTTATTTTACAACTTCCAAAAAATATAAAATTCCACTGAGAAGAAAAGGGTGTAAAAGAAAAGACAGCCATCCGTGGCTAAGTAAAGAAATTAAGGATAGTATTCGACTAAAAACAAGGGCATATAAGGTAGCCAAATCTAGTGGGAGGATAGAGGATTGGGAAAACTTTAAAAGACAGCAAAAAATAACAAAAAGATTGATTAAGAAAGGGAAGATAAATTATGAAAGTAAATTAGCAAAAAATATAAAAACAGATAGTAAGAGTTTTTATAGTTATATAAAAAGAAAAAGGGTGGCTAAAGTAAATGTTGGTCCCTTAGAGGATGAGATCGGGAAATTAATGGTGGGAAATATGGAGATGGCAAAAACACTGAATGAATATTTTACATCAGTCTTTACAGTAGAAGACACTAAGAATATCCCAACACTGGACAAACAGGGGGCTAAAGGGGGGGAGGAGCTAAACACGATCAAAATCATTAAGGAAGTGGTACTCGGTAAAATAATGGGACTCAAGGCGGATAAATCACCTGGACCTGATGGCTTACATCCTAGGGTCTTGAGGGAAGTGGCAGTAGGGATTGTGGATGCATTGGTAATAATTTTCCAAAACTCCCCGGACTCGGCAATGGTCCCGGCAGACTGGAAAACTGCTAATGTAACACCCTTATTTAAAAAGGGCAGTAGACAGAAGGCTGGAAACTATAGACCGGTTAGCCTAACATCTATGACAGGTAAAATTTTGGAGTCCATTATTAAGGAGACAGTAACAGGACATTTGGATAATCATAATTTAATAGGACAAAGTCAGCATGGTTTTATGAAGGGGAAGTCATGTTTGACAAATTTGCTGGAGTTCTTTGAGGAAGTAACATATAGGGTGGATAAAGGGGAACCAGTGGACGTAGTGTATTTAGACTTCCAAAAGGCATTTGACAAGGTGCCACACAAAAGATTATTGCTTAAGATAAAAAATCACGGGATTGGGGGTAATATTCTGGCATGGATAGAGGATTGACTATCTAACAGAAGGCAGAGAGTTGGGATAAATGGTTCATTCTCAGACTGGCAATCAGTAACTAGTGGTGTTCCGCAGGGGTCAGTGCTGGGTCCCCAACTCTTTACAATCTATATTAACGATTTGGAGGAGGGGACCGAGTGTAACATATCAAAGTTTGCAGATGATACTAAGATGGGGGGGGGGGAAAGTAGTGAGTGAGGAGGACATAAAAAACCTTCAAGGGGACATAGACAGGCTAAGTAAGTGGGCAGAGATTTGGCAGATGGAATACAATACTGGAAAGTGTGAGGTTATGCACTTTGGCAGGAAAAATCGTAGAGCAAGTTATTATCTTAATGGCAAGAAACTGGAAAGTACTGAAGTACAAAGGGATCTGGGGGTCCTGGTGCACAAAACTCAAAAGGTTAGTATGCAGGTGCAGCAAGTGATTAAGAAGGCCAATGGAATGTTGGCTTTCATTGCTAGGGGGATAGAATA
This sequence comes from Somniosus microcephalus, assembly GCF_052327205.1. NCBI lineage: Eukaryota > Metazoa > Chordata > Chondrichthyes > Squaliformes > Somniosidae > Somniosus > Somniosus microcephalus. The sequence continues at coordinate 85,651,122 of NW_028225180.1, forward strand.
TAAAAATAGGGAGGTATTGCTTCAGTTGTACAAGGTATTGGTGAGACCGCACCTGGAATACTGCGTACAGTTTTGGTGTCCATACTTAAGAAAGGACATACTTGCTCTCGAGTCAGTACAAAGAAGGTTCACTCGGTTAATCCCGGGGATGAGGGGATGGACATATGAGGAGAGGTTGAGTGGATTGGGACTCTACTCATTGGAGTTCAGAAGAATGAGAGGCGATCTTATTGAAACATATAAGATTGTGAAGGGGTTGGATCGGGTGGATGCGGGGAAGATGTTCCCGATGATGGGTGAAACTAGAACTAGGGGGCATAGTCTTAGAATAAGGGGCTGTTCTTTCAAAACTGAGATGAGGAGGAACTACTTCACTCAGAGGATGGTAGGTCCATGGAATATGCTGCCCCAAAAAACTGTAGAAGCTACATCATTACATAAATTTAAAACAGAAATAGACAGTTTCCTAGAAGTAAAGGGAATTAAGGGTTACGGGGAGCGGGCATGAATTTGGACATGAGTCTAGGTTCGGATCGGTCATGGCCCTGTGGGTAGCGGAGCGGGCCCAGGGGCCGTGTAGCCGGATCCTGCTCCTATTTCGTGTGTCTAATTCTGTTAGATGCAGGAGATGGTTCTGTGATAGTGGATTGGCGGTTAGGATCAGATTAGCCATGATCTTATTGAATGGCGGAGCAGGCTCGAGGGGCCGATTGGCCTACTCCTGCTCCTATTTCTTATGTTCTTATGTAGCTATCTTTGTATATTTTGTACTATTAATATTTCACTGAATTTTGCTCCTTTGTATTTATAGTTCATTGTAAATAAATAGAATTCTTGTTTGGTGTGCAGGAACATCTCATTTGTGTTTGCTATCTAATTATGAAGTCAGGCAGCATACAATGAGGCATCACTAAATCGAGTTATCAGGTTACTGCATATAGGTTAACCATTCATCATCAGACATGTCCTGATACGTCAAGCAGATTACAAAAAAGGCACAGCTTCCATGATATTCTGCTATTAGGCCTCGATGGGAGGAGTAGGGTGGGACGAGGCCAGTCATGTGGACCAGTTGGGCCGAATGGCCTGTTTCTGTGCTGGAAATTCGATGCAATCATACGGGTCCACTTGCAAAAGCTAATGAGTGAGAGGACTCTTCTATAAAACCCAGAATTGTAACAGAGAGATACAGGACCAGAGGATTATTCATCCATGGGCTGAAATATGTTTTGGCATGCTTGGCTTTCTTATGTTTATGTGAGCTTACTTTCCCCTTCTTCCCCTGCCTCCCTGGCCCAAGCTGACTTTGCGTATGAAATCAAGAGTTCCAGCACCAGAGCAAGTGCACAGCACATTAGCACCCCAACACGCCAGGCTACCAGAGCAATCCTTGTCAACACAAGTGTCAGCTGTGGTTCAGTGGCTCGCACTTTTGCCTGAGTCAGAAGGTTGTGGGTTCGAGCCCCCACTCCAGAGACTTGGACACAAAAATCTAGGCTGACACTCCAGTGCAGTGCTGAGGGAGCGCCGCACTGTCGGAGGGACAGTACTGAGGGAGCACCGCACTGTTGGAGGGGCAGTACTGAGGGAGCGCCGCACTGTCGGAGGGGCAGTACCGAGGGAGCGCCGCACTGTCGGAGGGGCAGTACTGAGGGAGCGCCGCACTGTCGGAGGGGCAGTACTGAGGGAGTGCCGCACTGTCGGAGGGACAGTACTGAGGGAGCGCCACACTGTTGGAGGGACAGTACTGAGGGAGCGCCGCACTGTCAGAGAGGCGGTACTGAGGGAGCGCCGCACTGTCGGAGGGGCGGTACTGAGGGAGCACCGCACTGTCGGAGGGGCGGTACTGAGGGAGCACTGCACTGTCGGAGGGGCGGTACTGAGGGAGCGCCGCACTGTCGGAGGGGCAGCACTGAGGGAGCGCCACACTGTCGGAGGGGCGGTACTGAGGGAGCGCCGCACTGTCGGAGGGGCGGTACTGAGGGAGCACCGCACTGTCGGAGGGGCGGTACTGAGGGAGCGCCGCACTGTCGGAGGGGCAGCACTGAGGGAGCGCCACACTGTCGGAGGGGCAGTACTGAGGGAGCGCCACACTGTCGGAGGGGCAGTACTGAGGGAGCGCTGCACTGTCGGAGAGGCGGTACCGAGGGAGGGCCGCACTGTCGGAGGGGCGGTACTGAGGGAGCGCTGCACTGTCGGAGGGGCAGTACTGAGGGAGCGTCGCACTGTCGGAGGGGCGGTACTGAGGGAGCACTGCATTGTAGGAGGTGCCGTCTTTCGGATGAGATGTTAAACCGAGCTAATGAGTGAGAGGACTGTTCTATAAAACCCAGAATTGTAACAGAGAATTACAGGGCTGGAGGAATAAGCATCCATGGGCTGAAATGTGTTTTGGCATGTTTGCCTTACTTATGTTCATGTGAGCTTGCTTCCCCCATCTGCTCTCTCAGGTCGATGTAAAAGATCCCGTGGCACTATTTCGAAGAGCAGGGGAGCTCTCCCCGGAGTCCTGGCCAATATTTTTCCCCGACCAACATAACAAAAACAGACTATCTGGTCATTATCACATTGCTGTTTGTGGGAGCTTGCTGTGTGCAATTGGCTGCCACGTTTCCCACATTACAACAGTGACCACACTTCAAAAATACTTCATTGGCTTAAAGCGCTTTGAGACAGCCTGAAGTTGGTGAAAGGCGTGGTGGAAATGGGAGTTCCTTCTTTGCTTTTAACAGTTCTGATACTTAAGGAAATCTCCAAGATTATAAACGAGGTTGGTTAAAATGGGGAGGCAGAAGTTTCACAAACAACGCACAGTCGGAATTGCAAATTTCTGTTTGTCAGGCTTTAATTCGCAGCCCATCAATTGTCAGCTCTGGAGATTTACTTTAATGCCAACAGTTTAATTCATTAATTTACTTAACATATTTTGACAGGGTTTCATGTAACAAGTGTAAAATCACAGTGACAGTTTAAGTGATAATAAGCTCCAACATGTGTTGAGAAAGAGGCAATTTAGCTCATGCCTGTTTACAAATTAAAAAATAAATCTTTTGGAAATAACGGAGAAAGTAAATTGAGAAAGATACATTACAAGTATGGTATGAAAGAAACACAATGAGTGATATACCAGTTTTGAAATGGAGGCAGTAATCTACTTCCCCCCACCCCCAAATGGTTCTCTTTCCCTGCAGTGTGCTCCTCTGCTTTGCTGAAGACGCAGACTCGTGTTGGGATACAAGTCCACAGGCCTCAGCCCCTCATTAAAGTAGCTGAACGCATGGGTGAGCCTGGACAATGAGTGCCAGTTGGCTGTTTGACAGTGGAGGACCTCACAGCTGGGCTCATCCCATCCTCCCAGCTTTTGGAATTTGTGGGCCACATAGGGGGCGATTTTGCCAATGGGGGCGCGTTGGAGGCGGGACTGCTGCTTGTCGGGTCGATGTCCCGCCTCCATCGACTTGTGGCCAACCCACGCTATTTTCCCTTGATTGACCTTGTTAAGCCCGCCCAGTGGGCGTAGCAAGCCAATTAAGGGGAAGCCGGTTACAGATGGATTGTCATCGTTTGACAGCCCTGTGAAGCTGTCAAACACTGACATTCTCTGTTGTTTGATGAGTTCTTGTATTCAAGGCTGATCAAACCTCTTTTGTGAGCAGAAATTAGATGGTTGCTGCATCGGAGAATGCAGCAGCCATCTGTCATCTCTGCCGGTGAGATGCGAGACTCTCCGCATCCCCAACTGTTGAAGCCTGCAGGAAAAAACAAAGGTAAGTAAACATTTTCTATCACTTTTCACTCACCTCACATGCTCACCTCTCCACGCTTGCACCCATCACTTACCTCCACAGCGCATTTTTGCACCCCTCCGACCCCCTGCTTGCCTCGGTGACCCTGGCGGGATTTCCCGACGTCGGGAAGTCCACACCTCTGGTGGAAAAATGCTGTTAACAGGCAGTTAAGTGGCTGTAATCCCCTTCCCACCTCGAGGTGACGGGACCTGGCGCGTGTCGGTTACCCGCCTCCTGGGAAAATGGCACGGAGGCGGGTTGGGGACGGGATGGGCACCTGCCCCAGATTCTGCCATTTTCCCGGCAGTCCCGCCTCCCCAGGGCTGGCAAGATCATACCCATAGGGCTCAATTTTGTCAATGGGGAGCTTTTGGAGGCGGGACTCCCACTTTTTGGGTTGTAGTCCCACCTCCATCGACTTGTGGCCAACCCACGCTATTTTCCCTTGATTGACCTTGTTAAGCTCGCCCAACAGGCTCAGCAGGCCAATTAAGGGACACCTGGTTACTGGTGACGTCGGTGATTGACATTTCATCTGTCAAGAGCTTTTGACAGATGAAAAATCAGCGTTTGACAGCTCTGTGAAGCTGTCAAACACTGACAATCTGTCTTATAACTTGAGTCCTTCTACTCAGACTCAGTTAGAGATCTCTCCAGACCAGAAAGCAGAGACTGCAGCTTTTGACAGTTCAGCAGCCATTCTGCTTTCTGTGCCGGTGAGCTGAGGGACTCCTGAGAACTGAAGGAAGGAAGCCTGCAGGAGAAAGTAAAGGTAAGTAAAACTTATTACAACACTTTACACTTACCTCTCACGCGTACCTCTGCACACATGCACCCATCACTCACCTGCAGAACGGACATCTCGACCCCTCCAAACCCTGCAGACCGACGGTCCGCCTCGCAAACTTGGCGTGGTTCGGAGCCATCGGACAGCCCATACTTCAGGGCTAAAAATAGGGATTAGGCAAAAAACTGCCTGTTAACTACCTGTTAACAGGCAGTTAATTGGCACTAATCCCCTTCCTGCCTCGGGGAGGCGGCTCCCAGCTCAGGTCGGGTACTTGCCTCCTGGGACATTGGCACGGAGGCGGGTTGGGGGCGGGATAGGTTCCTGCCCCCCGATTCTGTAATTTTCCCACCACTCCCGCCTCCAAGGGGCTTGGAAAATTGAGCCCATAGAATCAGAGCATGTAGCCTTCGGGGGCACAGGTAAAGTTTCAATCCATATTCCATTTAATTTTCTTGTAACTCATGTTGCTGATACACGCACATCTTGTTGCTCTATCTAGCAACAGTGCTCAAAACTGTTGCAAGCTTCCAGGTCCGCAAGATTCAAGCAGGACAAAGCAGCAAATATGAATTGCAAGCTCAGATAAGGACTGTGTTACCTAAGGTTTGAGGGTCAGCTTGTCAGGGCTCAGGTTTGCTGTCCTTCATTAATGTCTGTGCGTGCAGTTTCCCAGCAGCTGTCACTGGATAGGGAGCAGGGGTCCTACTGATTTTGTTTCCTCTCCCTCCCACCCCATATTCAATTGTAGACCCCCCCTGCCGATCCTTACTGCCACCCCAGCGGAGATCAGCTACTTCATCACAGACCCGAGGATTGACCTTGCAATCTGTTGTTTACTGTGGCTCAATTACACCCTGGCGTTGGCAGCTGAACCATCAGGGGAGCTCATCTGATCCATCTTAAAAAGATATTTTATAGGTGTCCCAGTGGTGCAGCATCTTGACAGGATGGCAAAACAAAGGGGAAAAAGGCAAGATGTGTTCCAAATGGGCGGGGTTGTAAGAAAATCATCATACATCGCTCTTTTGGAAAAGCGAAGTAAGTGAGGAGTGTTTCCAAGAGAAGCGAGGGCACTGCATACGAGAGAACGCATTTATGTAATTAAAATGTCACAGATTAGAAGATTAGGGGGGCAAAATTCGGTCGCGCCCCCTTTGGGGCGCTAGCTTTGTCGGGGCGCCCAAAATTCACTGGTAGCGCCCCAAGAGGGAGGCAGGATGCTACTGGAAGAGCCCCGCATCCCTCTTGGGGCACTGCAAGTGAATATCGCGGCGATACGTGCCGCAGCGCCACGGTATTGCAGGCCTTCCTCCCCTTATTAAAGGGGAGGGGCCTAGCGCAGCGCGACCTGGGGCCCAGCTGGGCCACCGGGGATCGGAGTGCCGGCAAAAGAGTCCGGCACTCACGAGAAGTGCCAGGCTCACGGAGCGCAGCCGGCACCCCGCGGGGGGGCTTCAGAGGAGGCCAGGGACAGCAACGGGGGCAGGTGCTAGCAGGCGGCCAGCAACAAAAATGGCCGACCGGCATCTCGCCTTTAACTAGCGCCGCCCCGGCTGCAGGAAGGCCCCTCCTGACCCCGTCGGACATAGTGTCCGGTGGTAAGTCAGGGGATGCTACCGAAGATCGCGGCCGGGGCGCTGCGCACGATGATAACGTCATCGCCGGAGGCGCAGCGCCACAGGGCGCTAACAGTTACTGCCGCCACTAACCTCCCACTGAATTTCGTAGGAGGTATTGGCGGCGCCGTGTCTGGGCGCTAGTTGCTTTGCGCCCCGTTAGCGCCCTTAATGGGAACATTAGAACATAAGAAGTAGGAGCAGGAGTAGGCCATACGGCCCCTCGGGCCTGCTCCGCCATTCAATAGGATCATGGCTGATCCGAACCTAGACTCACGTCCACTTCCCTGCCCTCTCCCCGTAACCCCTAATTCCCTTATCTGCTAGGAAACTGTCTATCTCCATTAAAAATTTATTTAATGTTGCAGCTTCCGCAGCTCTCTGGGGTAGCAAATTCCATAGATTTACTACCCTCTGAGTGAAGAAGTGTCTCCTCATCTCAGTTTTGAAAGGGCAGCCCCTTATTCTAAGATTATGCCCCCTAGTTCTAGTCTCACCCATCAGTGGAAACATCCTCACCGCAGCCACCCGATCAAGCCCCCTCACAATCTTATATGTTTCGATAAGATCGCCTCTCATTCTTCTGAACTCCAATGAGTAGAGTCCCAACCTACTCAACCTTTCCTCATACGTCAACCCCCTCATCTCCGGAATCAACCGAGTGAACCTTCTCTGAACCGCCTCGAGAGCAAGTATATCTTTTCTTAAATATGGAAACCAAAACTGCACGCAGTATTCCAGGTGTGGCCTCACCAATACCCTGTATAACTGCAGCAAGACTTCCCTGTTTTTATACTCCATCCCCCTTGCAATAAAAGCCAAGATTCCATTGGCCTTCCTGATCACCTGCTGTACCTGCATACTAACTTTTTGTGCTTCATGCACCAGGACCCCCAGATCCCTTTGTACTGTAGCACTTTGCAGTTTCTCTCCATTTAGATAATAACTTGCTCTTTGATTTTTTCTGCCAAAATGCATAACCTCACACTTTCCAATATTATATTTCATCTGCCAAATCTCTGCCCACTCACTTAGCCTGTCTATGGCCTTTTGCAGGTTTTTTATGTCCTCCTCACGCACTGCTTTCCCTCCCATCTTTGTATTGTCGGCAAACTTAGATATGTTGCACTCGGTCCCTTCCTCCAAATCGTTAATATAGATTGTAAAGAGTTGGGGTCCCAGCACTGACCCCTGAGGAACACCACTAGTTACTGATTGCCAGCCCGAGAACAAACCATTTATCCCAACTCTTTGTTTTCTGTTAGATAACCAATCTTCCACCCATGCCAGTATATTACCCCCAATCCTGTGATTTTTTATCTTGATCAGTAATCTTTTGTGTGGAACCTTGTCAAATGCCTTTTGGAAGTCCAAATAAACTACATCCACTGGTTCCCCTTTATCCACCCTGTATGTTACGTCCTCAAAGAATTCGAGCAAATTTGTCAAACATGACTTCCCCTTCATAAAACCATGCTGACTCTGTCCTATTAAATTATGTTTATCCAAATGCTTTGTTACTGTTTCCTTAATAATGGACTCCAACATTTTGCCAAAGATGTTAGGCTAACTGGTCTATAGTTTCCAGCTTTTTGTCTACTTCCCTTCTTAAATAAGGGTGTTACATTAGCAGTTTTCCAATCTGCCGGGACCTTTCCTGAGTCCAGGGAGTTTTGGAAAATAATCACCAATGCATCCACAATCCCTACCGCCACTTCTCTCAAGACCCTAGGTCATCAGGTCCGAGGGATTTATCCGCCTTAAGTCCCATTATTTTACCGAGAACCATTTCCTTAGTGATTTTAATCGTGTTTAGCTCCTCCCCCCCCCCCCATTGCCCCCTGTTTGTCCAGTGTTAGGATATTTTTTGTGTCCCCTACTGTAAAGACTGATACAAAATATTTGTTCAGCGTCTTTGCCATCTCCATGTTCCCCACCACTAGTTTCCCGGTCTCATCCTCTAAGGGACCAACGTTCACTTTAGCCACCCTTTTTCTTTTTATATAGCTGTAGAAACTCTTGCTATCTGTTTTTATATTTTTTGCCAGTTTACTTTAATAATCTATCTTCCCTTTCTTAATTAATCTTTTGTTATTGTTTGCTGGCTTTTAAATGCTTCCCAATCTTCTATCCTCCCACTAGATTTGGCTACTTTATATGCCCTTGTTTTCAGTCGGATACTATCCTTTATTACTTTACTAAGCCACGGATGGCTGTCTTTTCTTTTACTCCCCTTTTTCCTCAGTGGAATATATTTATCTTGAAAGATGTGAAATATCTCCTTGAATGTAGACCACTGCTCTTGTACCGTCTTACACTTTAATCTGTTTTCCCAGTCCACTTTAGTCAATTCTACTCTCATACCTTCATAGTCTCCTTTATGTAAGCTCAGTACGCTGGTTTGAGATGCAATTCTCTCACCCTCAAACTGAATTTGGAATTCAACCATATTATGGTCACTCATTCCAAGGGGACCCTTTACTAGGACATTTTTTATTAATCCTGTCTCATTACACAGGACCAGATCTAAGATTGCCTGCCCCCTGGTTGGTTCAGTTACATACTGCTCAAGGAACCCGTCCCTAATACACTCTATGAACTCTTCCTCAAGGCTGCCATGCCCAATTTGATTAGTCCAGTCAATATGAAAGTTAAAATCCCCCAGGTTATAGCTGTTCCCTTATTACAAGCCCCAACTATTTCCTGATTTATACTCCGACCAACAGAGTTGCAACTGTTAGGAGGCCTACAGACTACGCTCACTAGTGATTTTTCCCCCTTATTATTCCTTATCTCCACCCAAACTGTTTCACTATCCTGATCCTTTGACCCAATATCATTTCTGACTATTGCAGTGATTCCATCCTTGATTAACATAGCAACCCCACCTCCCTTTCCTTCCTGTCTGTCCTTCCTATTTGTCAAATACCCTTGTATGTTTAGTTCCCAGTCGTGATCATCTTGCAGCCATGTTTCCGTAATGGCCACCAGATCATACCCATGTGCAGTTACTTGTACCGTCAACTCGTCTATTTTGTTACAAATGCTGCGTGCATTCAGATAAAGAACTTTCAAATATGTTTTCTGACAATTTATTCCTGCTTTTACCCCTTTTACTACTTTACCTTTATCATTATACATTCTGTCCCTTCCTGACACGCTCCGGATTTTAATTTCCCCACTGCTACCTTGCTCTATTGCCTTCTCCGCTGTCATTTTTATTTTTCGCTCTCTTAAAACCTCCCCCCGACTAATTAGTTTAAAGCCCTCTCTACAGCCCTAGTTATTCGGTTCGCCAGGATTCTAGTCCCAGCACTGGCCAAGAGTGAAGCGCAAATCAACCGAATTTTTCTCCCTTAATATAGTATAAGCAGGTTTCAAATGTTCAGCCCATGAGCTCTAAAAGATTGCAATGATTTAACATTCCATGAGTCTTGTTAATTAATTTCATATGTATGCAAATCAACTTCAGGCATATTCCTTGTCCCACAGGCTCGGATTTTGGCTTTGTCAATATGTAGGCCTAGAAATTGGGTTCTGGCGCAGCAACGGCTTTAGCGCTGGAAGTTAGTGCCGGAGCTAAGTCGCGCTGGTCGGGCCCAAAATTCAGTACTTCTGCGCCCAAACGGCTGCCGGCGCTGCTGAAAGCTGTTAGCGCCTGAAACCTGGCGCTATGCGCTGAATTTCGGCGCTATCCCGGCGCTGCGGCGCCCGCTGCGGAGCGGCAGGTTCGGGAAGTGCAGGCCTCCTCCTTCCCTTAAAGAGGAGCTGCCTGCACCCGGCCGCGGCCTGCGATAATCTTATTAAAAATGAGCCCGGCACCTCGGACAAGTGCCGGGCTTGCTTATGTTCCGGGGGGGGGGGGGGGGGGGGGGGAAGTCCGGGGAGTGAGCTGCGGCCAGGCGGGCGGCGGGAATGCGGCCGGCCGCCGCGGGGCCTTTAATGCGCCGGCGCAAACTTGTGCAAGGCACCTCTGCCAGAACGTTGCTTGCGGCTGCCACGGGCGAGGCGGCCGCAAGTCAATTTCCCAGTTCGGGCGGGTTACCATGGCAACCGGGACGCTGCGCACACCGATGACGTCATCGGTGCCGGCGCAGCGCTACCGGTCTACCGCGGCGGAAGGGCCCCAGGCAATTTAGGCGCCGGCGCCAATTGCAGCGCTAGGCCCTCTAGCGCCGCAAAATCGGCGCTAAGGGCACTGAATTTCTAGGCCGTAATCTCTGTTTTGGTCAGACACAGGCCTAGCATTTTGGTCGACGGCCATCCATACCTAATGTACACAACGGGGATCTACCGCCCATACGATTGTTAAGCTAGTGTGGGGCACAAGAGATATTCCTGCACAAAATGTCTGTCTCCAGGTGAAGTCTGACTGGCTGCCTGCTGTCAGCGATGCTATGTCTGCAGAAGCACATGGTAAGATTACCTTCAGACGATACTCTGTGCCAGCTCATTTATATTACAAAAGCAGCATTAGATACACCAGCATATACTGTATACAGATTCCGCGGCCACTGTCTCCATCCCTCTCCCTAGCACCTGTCTGAGGCTGAACCACACTGTTCGCAACCTTGGTGTCATATCTGACCCTGAAACGAGCTCCCGGCCACATATCCGCAGTATAACAAAGACCGCCTACTTCCACCTCCGTAACATCGCCCGACTCCGCCCTTGCCTCAGCTCATCCGCTGCTGAAACCTTCATCCCTGCCTTTGTTACCTCTAGACTCGACTATTCCAACGCACTCCTGACTGGCCTCCCACATTCTACCCTGAGGTCATCCAAAACTTGGCTGCCCGTGTCCCAACTCGCACCAAGTCCCGTTCACCCATCACCCCTGTGCTCTCTGACCTACATTGGTTCCCGGTTAAGCAGCGCCTCAATTTCAAAATACTCATCCTTGTTTTCAAATCCCTCCATGGCCTCGCCCCCTTCCTATCTCTGTAATCTCCTTCAGCCCCACAACCCCCTGAGATATCTGCGCTCCTCTAATTCTGCCCTCTTGAGCATCCCTGATTATAATCGCTCAACCATTGGTGGCCGTGCCTTCTGTAGCCTGGGCCCTAAGCTCTGGAATTCCCTCCCTAAACCTCTCCGCCTCTCTCTCCTCCTTTAAGACGCTCCTTAAAACTGACCTCTTTGACCAAGCTTTTGGTCACCTGCCCTAATTTATCCTTATGTGGATCGGTGTCAAATTTTTTGTCTTGGGTCGTTTTACTACGTTAAAGGCGCTGTATAAATACAAGTTGTTGTTGTTGTTTATCAATAAGGTACTGCCAAATGTGACACCTTCACCACTTCCAATCTGGTTTAAAAGGAGCTCGAGTTGTTATGTTCTGAAAGGGCGGTGGAAGCAAGTTTAATACTAACTTTCAAAAGGGAACTGGATATATATTTGAAAAGGAAAGATTTGCGGGCTATGGGGAAAGAGCAGGGGAGTGGGACGAATTGACAGCTCCTTCAAACAGCCGGCACAGGCACGATGGGCCGAATGGCCTCCTTCTGTGTCTGTGATTTTATCGCACAAATCATCAACCCACAAACCTCTACCAATGTGCTACCTTACTTTTTTTATCTTTATCTGCTTATGGGATCTGGGCGTCGCAGGCAAGGCCCAGCATTTATTGCCCATCCCTAATTGCCCTTGAGAAGGTGGTGGTGAGCCTCCTTCTTGAACCGCTGCAGTCCGTGTGGTGAAGGTGCTCCCACAGTGCTGTTAGGGAGGGCGTTCCAGGATTTTGACCCAGCGACGATGAAGGATCGGCCGATATAGTTCCAAGCCAGGATGGTGTGTGACTTGGAGGGGAACTTGGAGGCGGTGGTGTTCCCGTGCGCCTGCTGCCCTTGTCCTTCTAGGTGGAAGAGGTCGCGGGTTTGGGAGGTGCTGCCGAATAAGCCTTGGTGAGTTGCTGCAGTGCATCTTGTAGATGGTACACACTGCAGCCACGGTGCGCCAGTGGTGGAGGGAGTGAATGTTTAAGGTGGTGGATGGGGTGCCAATCAAGTGGGCTGCTTTGTCCTGGATGGTGTCGAGCTTCTTGAGTGTTGTTGGAGCTGCACTCATCCAGTCAAGTGGAGAGTATTCCATCACACTCCTGACTTGTGCCTTGTAGATGGTGGAAAAGCTTTGGGGGGTCAGGAAGTAAGACACTCGCTGCAGAATACCCAGCCTCTGACCTGCTCTTGTTGCCACAGTATTTATGTGGCTGGTCCAGTTAAGTTTCTGGTCAATGGTGACCCAAAATGTTGATGGTGGGGGATTCGGTGATGGTAATGCCGTTGAATGTCAAGGGGAGGTAGTTAGACTCTTGCTTGTTGGAGATAGTCATTGCCTGGCACTTCTGTGGTGCGAATGTTACCTGCCATTTATCAGCCCAAGCCTGAACATCGTCCAGGTCTTGTTGCATGCGGGCATGGACTGCTTCATTATCTGAGGAGTTGTGAATGGCGCTGAACACTGTGCAGTCATTAGCGAACATCCCCATTTCTGACCTTATGTTGGAGGGAAGGTCATTGATGAAGCAGCTGAAGATGGTTTACTGCTTTGATTACTCCTCTATGAAGCACCTTGGAATGTTTTTCTACGTTAAAGGCACAATATAAGTGCAGGTTACATATATGTAGCGGTCTGGCGAGCCCTGCCACAGTTACAGTTAACAGAGCACTGCATTAAAATCTGGAGTACGCGACCAACCTTACTTCCCCACCTCTCCGAAGCGGTCACCTCTAAAAGCATCCCTCTTTAAATTATACTGATAATATCATTCAGTATACAGTGCAACAGCTCAGTATTTTCATATGGATTAGTGGAAATGGGACCTCAAGTTATCAGCCTATAAATATCCAACTAATCCCACTGGATTTCCCAGTAAACCAGTTTATAAAATCCGTCTGAAAACTAATAATGGGTTAGAAAATTGAAGTTGATTTTGAGATATTATATCACAAGTGAATTAGCTCAGATATGGAAATAGAAAGCACATGCATTTATACAGCCCCTTGCATGATCTCAGGACATCGCTAAGCGCTTCCCAACCAATGAAGTACTTTTGTGGTGCAGTCAATGTCGCAATGCTTGGGAAAAATGCAACAGATACAGATTTGAACATTAAAATAATGCAATGACATTGGCTGGGTCCTGAACCTTTACTGAGCAGCTACAGGAATTAGCACGCTGATAAAACTTCGATTTCAAAATTCTCATCCTTGTTTTCAAATCCCTCCACGGCCTCGCCCCTTCCTATCTCTATAATCTCCTCCAGCCACCCACTGTGGGGGATTTCAACTTCCCCAATATAAATTGGGACAGTCAGAGTGTGAAAGGCTTAGAGGGTGCAGAATTCTTAAAGTGCATCCAGGAGAGCTTTTTGAGCCAACATGTAGAAAGTCCGACAAGAGAGGGGGCAGTACTGGACCTAATTCTGGGGAATGTAGCCGGGCAAGTGGTGGAAGTGTCAGTAGGGGAGCATTTTGGCGACAGTGACCATAATTCGGTGAGATTTAAGGTGGTCATGGAAAAAGACAAAGACGGCCCGGAAATAAGGGTTCTAAATTGGGGGAAGGCCGATTTTAATATGATAAGGCAGGATCTGGCCAAAGTGGACTGGGAGCAGCTGCTTATAGGAAAATCCACATCAAAACAATGGGAGACTTTCAGAAGGGAAATTGAGAGAGTACAACGCCAACATGTTCCTGTAAAGGTCAAGGGTGGGACCAACAAGCAAAGGGAACCTTGGATGACAAGGGATACACAAAAATGCATCTATATATATAAATCGGTACTTCTGTCATTCTGTCTTTCTATCTGTCTATCTGTCTGTCATCGCGTGTGGCGTTGCGGGTATGCACTCGAAAGTTACAGGGCGTACCTACGCGCGCGTTACCTCCAAAGAAAGCTTATGCTTCCGAGACGGTTTTAAGCGTATTTACGTTTCGGGCCGGGCTAAAATTGCGCCCGCGGTATCCCAAAAACCTTCAACATTCCGCTCATTAGCATCTCATTATCCGCTCATTAGCGACAGAGTGACCTCGAGCTCGACCAATCGTACGCCAGGTTGCTGGCGTGTGCCACCGGGCCAATCGGTGCGCGTGTGGCCGGGCTTTATCGTTCTGAACGAGGTGAGTCGCCGCCATCTTGATTCCAAACTTTTCCTTTCTTTTTCCCGCTTTCTGCGTCTTAAAAAAAAACGTTGCTTTTAAAACACATATTGTTTTAAAAAAAAAATGATTTAGAAAGTAATTAACTTATCTAATCTCATTAATTTTCCTACCTTTTCCCCGTTTTTCCAGGTAGGCCTAGAAGCCTCGGCGTCTCCCTCCGCACCCACGCCCGAGCTAGGCACCTCCCGGCCCCACTCGAAGGCTGGAGGGCCGAGCCTCAGCCCAGCGCCGCTAGGGTGCGCGCGCAGCAGGAGCTGAGACGTCTCTCTCTGCCGGGGCTTGCTGAGCGTCCAGCGTTACCCTGGCAACGGGCGCAATCGGCGGTCTTCACCTCGGGGGGAGGGGGGGCGGCCGCGGCCCTCGGGGGGGGGCCGGCGCGCGCAGCAGGAGCAGCTGAGACGCGGTGTCTCTCTCTCTGGCTTGGTCAGCGTCACGGTTGCCCTGGCAACCGGGCCCGCCAGCCGAGAGAGACGCCGCGTCTCAGCTCCTGCTGCGCGCGCAATCGGCGGTCTTCACCTCCGGGGGGGGGGGGGGCGCGACCCTCGGGGGGGGGGGTCGCGACCCTCGGGGGGGGGCGCCCGCCGCCCTCCCTCCCCTCCCTCCCCCCCCCTCCATCCCCCCCTCCTCCCCCTCCCCCCGCCCTTCCCCCCGCCCTCCCTCCCCCCCCGCCCTCCCCTTCCCCACCCCGCCCTCTCCTCCCCCCCCCCCCCCCCCGCCCCTCCCTTCCCCGCCCTCCCCTCCCCCCCGCCCTCCCTTCCCCTCACCCTGCCCTCGACCTTCCCCCCCTCCCTCCCTTCCTTCCCCCTCCCCTCCCCCTGCCCTCCCTTCCCCGCCCTCCCCCTCCCTCCCTTCCCCGCCCTCCCCCTCCCCTCCCCCGCCCTCCCCTCCCCCCCGCCCTCCCTTCCCCTTCCCCTCCCTCCCCCCCTCCCCTCCCTCTCTTCCCCCCACCCCTCCCCTCCCTCTCTTCCCCCCAGTCGCTCTCTCTCTTCCCCCCAGTCGCTCTCTCTCTTCCCCCCAGTCGCTCTCTCTCTCTCTCTTCCAACAACAACATGCCCTCGAAAAAGCCTCGGCACCGCCGGGCACTTCAGCTAGTTAGAAATAAAAGGGGGGGCTTTTGGCAGTTACAAAAGACTAAAGACGGAGGAAGCCCTAGAGGAGTATAAAAAGTGCAGGGGCATACTTAAAAAAGAAATTAGGAGGGCGAGGAGGGGCCATGAAATAACACTGGCGAGCAAAATAAAAGAAAATCCAAAGATGTTTTATAAGTATATTAAGGGCAAGAGGATAACCAGGGAAAGGGTAGGGCCCATTAGGGACCAAAGTGGCAATCTGTGTGTAGAGCCAGAGGATGTAGGCGGGGTTTTAAATGAATTTTTTGCATCTGTGTTCACTATGGAGAAAGACGATGCAGACATAGAAATCGGGCAAGGGGACTGTGACATACTTGAACATATTAGCATCGAGAGGGAGGAGGTGCTAGCGGTTTTTAGCAGGCCAAAAGGTGGATAAATCCCCAGGCCCGGACGAGATGTATCCCAGGCTGCTGTGGGAGGCAAAGGAGGAGATTGCAGGGGCTCTGACACTAATTTTCAGAACCTCTCTGGCCACAGGGGATGTACCAGAGGACTGGAGAACAGCTAACGTAGTACCATTATTCAAGAAGGGTAGCAGGGATAAACCAGGGAATTACAGGCCAGTGAGTCTAACATCTGTGGTGGGGAAATTATTGGAAAAAATTCTGAGGGACAAAATTAATCTCCACTTGGAGAGGCAAGGATTAATCGGGGATAGTCAGCATGGCTTTGTCAAGGGTAAATCATGTCTGACAAATCTGATCGAATTTTTCGAGGGGGTGACCAGTGGGGTGGATGAGGGAAATGCTGTGGATGTGGTTTACATGGACTTCAGTAAAGCTTTTGACAAAGTCCTGCATAGGAGACTGGTTAAGAAGGTAAGAGCCCATGGGATCCAGGGTGCCTTGGCGCGTTGGATCCTAAACTGGCTGAGTGGCAGGAGGCAGAGGGTGATGGTTGAAGGTTGCTTTTGTGACTGGAAGCCTGTGTCCAGTGGGGTACCTCAGGGATCGGTGCTGGGTCCCTTGTTGTTCGTGATCTACATAAATGATTTGGGTGAGAATGTAAAAGGTATGATCAGTAAGTTCGCAGATGACACGAAAATTGGTGGGGTGGTAAATTGCGAGGAGGAAAGCCTCCGGCTACAGGACGATATAAACGGGTTGGTCAGATGGGCGGAAAAGTGGCAAATGGAATTTAACCCTGAAAAGTGCGAGGTGATGCATTTTGGACGGACAAATAAGGCAAGGGAATACACAATGAGTGGTAGGACCCTAGGAAATACAGAGGGTCAGAGGGACCTTGGTGTACATGTACATAGATCCCTGAAGGCAGCGGAGCAGGTAGATAAGGTGGTTAAAAAGGCATATGGGATACTTGCCTTCATTAGCCGAGGCATAGAATATAAGAGCAGGGAGGTTATGATGGAGCTGTACAAACGCTGGTGAGGCCACAGCTAGAGTACTGTGTGCAGTTCTGGTCGCCTCACTATAGGAAGGATGTGATTGCTTTGGAGAGGGTGCAGAGAAGATTCACCAGGATGTTACCTGGGATGGAGCGCCTCAGCTATGAAGAGAGGCTGGACAGGCTGGGGTTGTTTTCCTTGGAGCAGAGAAGGCTGAGGGGGGACTGATTGAGGTGTACAAAATGATGAGGGGCATAGATAGGGTAGATAAAGAGGAACTTTTCCCCTTAGTGGGGGGGTCAATAACAAGGGGGCATAGATTCAGGGTAAGGGGCAGGGGATTTAGAGGGGATTTGAGGAGGAACTTTTTCACCCAGAGGGTGGTTGGAATGTGGAACTCAATGCCTGAAAGGGTGGTAGAGGCAGGAACCCTCACAACATTCAAGAAGCATTTGGATGAGCACTTGAAATGCCATTGCATACAAGGCTATGGACCAAATGCTGGAAAATGGGATTAGACTGGACAGGGATGGATGGGCGGCGCAGACACGATGGGCCGAAGGGCCTCTTTCTGTGCTGTAAAACCCGCCCACCGCGAGATATCTGCACTCCTCTAATTCTGCCCTCTTGAGCATCCCTGATTATAATCGCTCAACCTTTGGTGGTCGTGCCTTCTGTTGCCTGGGTCCTAAGCTCTGAAATTCCCTCCTTAAACCTCTCCGCCTCGCTCCCTCTCTTTCCTCCTTTAAGGCGCTCCTTAAAACCTGCCTCTTTAACCAAGCTTTTGGTCAGCTGCCCTAATTTATCCTATGTTGATCGGTGTCAACTTTTTTGTGTTAAAATACTCCTGTGAAGCGCCTTGGGACGTCTTACTACGTTAAAGGCGCTATATAAATACAAGCTGTTGTTGTAGAAAAAGGGGCATTTTCAGGGTGAAAAATGGAGCTCTGCAGATTAAGGCTTAAGTGCTGTCTGTGAGATTTGCAAGTGGTAACGCTGTGCAATTTGAGTTTAATTTTTACATTAAAAAAAATGCAATCAATAGCTTTGCCTCTTTAACTCTTGAAGCGCCGGATTAATTTGGTTGTCCCGGTGAGATTTTCCACCCTGGGTAGCAGAAGATTTTCTATACTGCTCCATGAATTAAGAGGCAGCATTCCGGCTAACCCCGGCCAATTTCCACCGCTGGTGTACTCCTGCCCCAGCTGCATTTTCAGGGGCCCGCCTGGGATGCAGCTATGTGTGTCAACCGAGACCAACGGGCAAAAACGTGACAACTCCAAGCGGATCGGAATATGGGACGATGGTGAGGGACGGCGCTTTAGGGTGACAGAATTCTGACTCGTGTTTTGGAAATCGCATTTCACAATTCAATCCATTTCTCTGTGAAAACCAAAACCCAAAGGCCCTGTCGATGTCATGTGAGACTAGTAATTAGGCTGAGAGCGCTACGAGATTGTCACAAGCTGCAGGAATTCGCAATGTTCCTTCGCTTGCAGTACAGAAATAAATCAAGTACACAGACAGTGTGGGTTTTGCAGTGGCGGATTTAGACATTACTGAGCGCTTGAAGACACAAAATTTATTTCCTTGGATACTGGGGACACGTTCCCCGAGGAAATCCAGTTTTTTTTCCCCACACTTTCTTGACGTATTTTCCAGCATTTCTCCTGTGACGCCAAAAATAATTTATTCTGGAATGGTTACAAATGTTTAAAATGTTACAATAAAGTAGTTGATGCAAGTTCCAACTGACTTTTCTATCATTAGAAGGTAATCAATGCATAATGAGCACAGCACAGCAAGACTACATGTAGGCTGCAGCTTAGCGGGATGGAGTAATGCTGTAAATAAGCGGGCTGCAGATAGTGCTTCTGTTCCATGTCTGGGAATTTGGGAATTGTGAACCATGACATTTGAACACACGTCTTATAAGCCGCTAAGTAATCTGCGTTAGGAATGCACGGTCAATGAAGACAGACAAAAATGCCTTTTGCTCTCAAGGATTGTGAGCACCCCCCAGCACCCAGCACTGATATGAATCAAGCAATTGGGACAGATGACCCTTATACCTTTAATCAGTATCGTCGCGATCTCCGGCCTCGGGTCAAGCAAAGGTATAATACCACACTTGAGGGCATTCACTGTTACATCCCATCAGTTAGCCACAGTTCAAGATGAGTACAGCACATTAAATCCCCAGCGAGTCGACAACAACAACAACGTGTATTTATATAGTGCCTTTAACGTAGTAAAACGTCCCAAGGCGCTGCACAGGAGTATTTTAAGTCAAAAAATCTGACACCAATCCACAGAAGGATAAATTAGGGCAAGCGACCAAAAGCTTGGTTAAAGAGGTCGGTTTTAAGGAGCGTCTTAAAGGAGGAGAGAGAGAGGCGGAGAGGTTTAGGGAGGGAATTCCAGAGCTTAGGGCCCAGGCAGCTGAAGGCACGGCCGCCAATGGTGGAGCGATTAAAATCAGGGATGCTCAAGAGGGCAGAATTAGAGGAGCGCAGATATCTTGGGGGGGGGGGGGGTTGTGGGGCTGAAGGAGATTACAGTGATAGGGAGGGGCGAGGCCATGGAGGGATTTGAAAACAAGGATGAGAATTTTGAAGTCGCAGCGCTGCTTAACCGGGAGCCACTGTCGGTCAGTGAGCACGGGGGGTGATGGGCGAACGGGACTTGGTGTGAGTTAGGACACGGGGCAGCAGAGTCCACCAACAACGTTATATCACCTGTGAAAAGGAGTGCCGCATTTCTACAGAAATGGTCAGAACACAGCCCAAGGCAGTTTCGTATAATATCTACACATCATTGATGAAGACATCAAATAGGATGGGTGACAGTGGACAATCCTACCCCAGTTCTCTTTCAAGAGAGGGGGGTTTGGTGGGTCTCCATCTACTCGCACAGAGAGCTGGTTAGCCAGAGTACACTTTGTAAATAAAATCCAAGATTTAGCCGCATACACCACAGGGTTTACAGTTTCTTCATGCTAACTACATGAGACACAAGGTCAAAAGCCTTACACAAATTGATGAAAGCAATGCTCGAAGCTTCCCCCGGGCATTACAACACTCCGCAATCGTGTACAAAGCAACACTACAGATTCAACTGAAGATCAAAATGAAGCCCGTTCATTTCTGATTACTGTGTGGGCCTCCAAAGCATCCAGTGTGCTTTCCTGACAACCCAAAGAACCATATAAAGAGCCACTTAGATCAGCAAAATTCCTCAGTAGCTTACAGGCTCCTTCTTGCAGTTAAAACAAGTCACTATGATCTGAAATACCTTTAGATCAGATAGAATCAAATTCACCAGCCTCAGGTTGACGGTTGCTGGTAGTATTCTCCAAAACCACTGCCACCTCCCTACCAATGGAGCAGAAGTCAAACACCGATGGTCGGCATGAATGCATCAATTCTCTGTACATTTTACAGCCATCTAAGCTGTATATCTCTGTACAATATATTTTACATCATCTCTAGTCTCTTAAGTAGAATTTACGTGATCAGTCTTCGCAGTACACCCTGAAGTAATTACATGCCACTTTTTTTAAAATTCATTCTTGAGATATGGCATTCCTTGGCATTTATTGCCCATCCCTCGTGGGCTTGAGAAGGTGCTGGTGTACCTTCTTGAAGCATTGCGTGCAGCAGTTTTTGATATAGCTGAGTGGTTTGCTGGGCCACTTCAGAGGGCAGTTATGGGTCAACCACGCTGGTGGTGGGGCGGAAGTCACGTACAGGCCAGACCGTGCAAGGACGGCGGGTTTCCTTCCCTAACGGACGCTCGTGAACCAGTTGGATTTTGACGACAATCCAACAGCTTCGCGATCGTATGGGGTTGTTGCGATACTGCCAATAAGAAAAGCACGAACCCTAATTTTTTGAAAGTTGCGTTCCGAAGGATTATTCGTTTTTCTCCCGCTCACACTGCGTACCATACCCGATTGAAGATGATTTGCTCCCACCACTCTGCCGACAACGAAGGATGTACCGAGGGAGCGCTGCACTGTCGGAGGGGCAGTACTGAGGGAGCGCCGCACTGTCAGAGGGGCAGTACTGAGGGAGCGCAGCACTGTCGGAGGGGCGGTACTGAGGGAGCACCGCACTGTCGGAGGGGCAGTAGAGGGAGCACCGCACTGTCGGAGGGGCGGTACTGAGGGAGCGCCGCACTGTTGGAGGGGCAATAGAGGGAGCGCCGCACTGTCGGAGGGGCAGTACTGAGGGAGCACCGCACTGTCGGAGGGGCAGCACTGAAGGAGCGCCGCACTGTTGGAGGGGCAGTAGAGGGAGCGCCGCACTGTCGGAGGGGCAGTACTGAGGGAGGGCCACACTGTCAGAGGGGCAGTACTGAGGAAGCGCCACACTGTCGGACGGGCAGTACTGAGGGAGCACCGCACTGTCGGAGGGGCAGTACTGAGGGAGCACCGCACTGTCGGAGGGGCGGTACTGAGGGAGCGCCGCACTGTTGGAGGGGCAGTACTGAGGGAGCGCTGCACTGTCGGAGGGGCAGTACTGAGGAAGCACCGCACTGAGGGAGCGCCGCACTGTCGGAGGGGCAGTACTGAGGGAGCGCCGCGCTGTCGGAGGGGCAGTACTGAGGGAGTGCCGCACTGTCGGAGGGTCAGTACTGAGGGAGCGCCGCACTGTCGGAGGGGCAGTACTGAAGGAGCGCTGCACTGTCGGAGGGGCAGTACTGAGGAAGCGCCGCACTGAGGGAGCGCCGCACTGTCGGAGGGGCAGTACTGAGGGAGCGCCGCACTGTCGGAGGGGCAGTACTGAGGGAGCGCCGCACTGTCGGAGGGGCAGTACTGAGGGAGCGCCGCACTGTCGGAGGGGCAGTACTGAGGGAGCGCTGCACTGTCGGAGGGGCAGTACTGAGGGAGCGCCGCACTGTCGGAGGGGCAGTACTGAGGGAGCGCCGCACTGTCGGAGGGGCAGTACTGAGGGAGCGCCGCACTGTCGAAGGGGCAGTACTGAGGGAGCGCTGCACTGTCGGAGGGTCAGTACTGAGGGAGCGCCGCACTGTCGGAGGGGCAGTACTGAAGGAGCGCCGCACTGTTGGAGGGGCAGTAGAGGGAGCGCCGCACTGTCGGATGGGCAGTACTGAGGGAGCGCCGCACTGTCGGAGGGGCAGTACTGAGGGAGCGCTGCACTCTTGGAGGGGCAGTAGAGGGAGCGCCGCACTGTCGGAGGGGCAGTACTGAGGGAGGGCCACACTGTCGGAGGGGCAGTACTCAGGGAGCGCCGCACTGTCGGAGGGGCGGTACTGAGGGAGCGCTGCACTGTCGGAGGGGTGGTACTGAGGGAGCGCCGCACTGTCGGAAGGGCAGTACTGAGGTAGCGCCGCACTGTCGGAGGGGCAGTACTGAGGGAGCGCCGCACTGTCGGAGGGGCAGTACTGAGGGAGCGCCGCACTGTCGGAGCGCCGCACTGTCGGAGGGGCAGTACTCTTGGAGCACTGCACTGTCGGAGGGGTAGTACTGAAGGAGCGCTGCACTGTCGGAGGGGCAGTACTGAGGGAGCACCGCACTGTCGGAGGGGCAGTACTGAGGGAGCGCCGCACTGTCGGAGGGGCAGTACTCTTGGAGCACTGCACTGTCGGAGGGGTAGTACTGAGGGAGCGCCGCACTGTCGGAGGGGCAGTACTGAGGGAGCGCCGCACTGTCGGAGGGGCAGTACTGAGGGAGCGCCGCACTGTCGGAGGGGCAGTACTGAGGGAGCGCCGCACTGTCGGAGGGGCAGTACTGAAGGAGCGCCGCACTGTCGGAGTGTCAGTACTGAGGGAGCGCCGCACTGTCGGAGGGGCAGTACTGAAGTAGCGCCGCACTGTTGGAGGGGCAGTAGAGGGAGCGCCGCACTGTCGGAGGGGCAGTGCTCTTGGAGCACTGCACTGTCGGAGGGGTAGTACTGAAGGAGCGCTGCACTGTCGGAGGGGCAGTATTGAAGGAGTGCTGCACTGTTGGAGTGGCAGTACTGAGGGAGTGCTGCACTGTTAGAGGGGCTGTACTGAGGGAATGCTGCACTGTCGGAGGGGCAGTACTGAGGGAGCGCCGCACTGTCGGAGGAGCAGTACCGAAGGAGTGCTGCACTGTTGGAGGGGCTGTACTGAGGGAGTGCCGCAATTCGGAGTGACACTACTGAGGGAGCGCTGCACTATCGGAGGTGCCATCTTTCGGAGGAGACGTTAAACCGAGGCCCCGTCTGCTCTCTCCGGTGGACGTAAAAGATCCCATGGCACTATTTCGAAGAAGAGCAGGGCAGTAATCCCTGGTGTCCTGGCCAATACTTATTCCTCAACCAACATAACAAAAACAGATGATCTGGTCATTATCACATTGCTGTTTGTGGGACCTTGCTGTGCGCAAATTGGCTGCCGCGTTTCCCACGTTACATCAGCGACTCCACTTTCAAAAGTACTTCATTGACTGTAAGGCACTTTGATATGCCCAGTGGTCATGAAAGGTTTTTTCTTTTCTTTTTTATCCAACTCGTGCTGCTGCACATACACACTGTGTACCGTTCTTCACATATGCAGTGGCGTGGCAAATTTTCGAGCAACAGCAGTGTGTACAGTTAACATTAGTTGGCCAGCACAACTGAATCTCATTAACAAATGTCACTCCAGGAGTCAAGACTTGCATTAGAAGTTACGTATAACCATGAAATAAGTCAGTGCTGAGTACTGACATAGTCAGTATTGGACCCAAGTATCTGTAGGACAATTGACAATCCAATTATACACACCATAGAAAGGATCAAAATGGAAGAGTCTGTCAACAGAGTAAAAACAAGGGCTGGTGCTGTATTGATGTTCTGCCACTAGCGCACGCAATAAGTCTATAGCTTTGTCATATTTACAATCCTTGCTAAAGACACCTAGAGATAAAAGAATATTATTGCACCAACTCAGATTCCTTAAATTCATCATATATTTCTGAAATTTGGACTCAAAAGTCCATTTAGTTGATACAAACCCAGTTTTCAGCAACTTCTTATCCTATTGGATATAAACATGATACGTGTGCAGATATTAATTCAATGATAGTGTGTGAGTGCACAGTTTTTCTGATTAACTGACACTGTAGTTACAAGCGCAAATCAACAGCCTGAGCTGAGATGCTCCTACACGTGACATCCTCCCACTTGCAGGTACCTAAAGAAACCAAATACACACTGCCGCCCCCATCACTTACAAAAAATATCTTAACTGTAATAATAGCAGGAAGGAATTGGTGGATAAATACATAGATAGACAGACAGAGCCAATAACGTAATCAGACTTGAAAAACACACCACGAAAACACTTAAAATGGCGCCGGCCATTCTGGGAAACAGCAGTCAATATTCAGGCAGCTGGTGTCGACCACGATCCAGGTGGAGGGAATCATGGGACACACGCAACATAAAGAACCAACACCTCGTCACTGACCCAACAGCAGAGGTCCCTGGCTCCGACCTCCGTCGAAGACGGTGGACAGCGCTCAACCCAATCCGCACGGGGTACGGACGATGTGGCCTCCTGCTCCACAAGTGGAAGATGAATGACGGCCTGAAGTGCGACTGTGGCCACGGAACACATCGCAGCAACCAGCCCACTAAGATCTGTCGCGGGAGGCACCTCATTTCTCCACTCGGCATCTCAGGAGGCCATCGGATGGAGAGCCAAACTACACTTCCCGTCATACGAAATAACAGCAACTGCCTCATTATTCTATCTCACAATAAGTGTACTGCAGTTTGAAGGCCACTGACAATGGTGCACTTATCTTTTTATAGGGTGAATGCGCGTCAGTCATAGATAAACGGTCTGGGGAAGGCAGAGAAAACGGGTTAAGGAGTGAGATTCGAACCGGCACCGCACTGGATCTCCTGGCAGACTGAGAAAAAAAGCAGCAGGGACAGCATTCATATGTTGGAGCATCTTAACTCCCAACTAATGACGGGATAGCTGCAAAGATCTTGGTCGGGGGGCGGGGAGGGAGGGGTTATGGTACAATTAGTAAAGGCGGCTGCTCCAAAAGATTTGAAATTAGACATGTCTACAGAGATAAGAACATGAGAATTAGGAGCAGGAGTCGGTCATTCGGCCCCTCGAGCCTGCTCCACCATTCAATGAGATCATGGCCGATCTTCTACCTCAACTCCACTTTCCCGCCTGATCCCCATATCCCTCGATTCCCCTAGAGTCCAAAAATCTATCGATCTCTGTCTTGAATATACTCAATGACTGAGTATCCACAGCCCTCTGGGGCAGAGAATTCCATAAGATTCACAACCTTCTGAGTTGTGATATTCTTCAACAAATACCAGTGGATGTGTTATCCACCAAACGGTCTGCTGCTTAATCCCACGTAACGCAACTTCCCACAATATAGTTCAGTGTCGCCAAGCACCTGCTTCCTTTCAGCGCAACTGACTGACAGCTCAATATTTTTTTGACAACTTTAAATACTGTGCGTCAACATTAGCCACAATCCCATTTAATTTACCGGCACTTTGAATACTTCATACACACATTTCAGGGAGCACAACGCAGAGGAAAGCACTTGCAGGTGCTATAACTTTCCGAGTATAAATCAAACCACTGTCAAACTAATTTGCTGGTCAGCAAGAAAAAGCTGAGCAATCTGCTTATGATTTATTACAACAAATCGAAACACAAAATACATTTATTACCCCCATCTGTGCCTTTAATGCATATGAGGAGTACTTGCAGCATGACAACACCAATCTTCCCCGCTACTCCCTTATTCCTGCCTCTGCCATAAAGATCTTTAGCATTAATAAAGCAATAACATTTACTGATGTTAATGAAGTGAGCAGACAGGAACCCCGAGGACTGTGACTTTTCAGAAACCAATCAATATCTTCCTCACCGCCTCTATATTTCATCATCACCCTCATCATCCTCACTAGCTGTACAGTCCACAGAACTTTAGGTGCACACATTTTATTCAAGTGGGAAGCTCAGTTTCCATGCCCTCTTTCAAAGAGGTAGTTTCCCGCTCAACACCTTGCATCCATTCAGCACCTTTCATGTAATTTTTTTAAAATTAGTTCCCGGGTTGTGGGCATCGCTGGCAAGGTCAGCATTTATTGCCCATCCCTAGTTGCCCTTGAGAAGGTGGTGGTGAGCCGCCTTCTTGAACCGCTGCAGTCCATGTGGTGAAGGTGCTCCCACAGCGCTGTTAGGGAGTGAGTTCCAGGATTTTGACCCAGCGACGATGAAGGATCGGCGGTATATTTCCAAGTCAGGATGGTGTGTGACTTGGAGGGGAACTTGGAGGTGGTGGTGTTCCCATGCGCCTGCTGCCCTCGTCCTTCTAGGTGGAAGAGGTCGCGGGCTTGGGAGGTGCTGCCGAAGAAACCTTGGCGAGTTGCTGCAGTGCATCTTGTAGATGGTACACACTGCAGCCATGGTGCGCCGGTGGTGGAGGGAGTGAATGTTTAAGGTGGTGGACCGGGTGCCGATCAAGCGGGCTGCTTTGTCCTGGATGGTGTCGAACTTCTTGAGTGTTGTTGGGAGCTGCATTCATCCAGGCAAGTGGAGAGTATTCCATCACACTCCTGGCTTGTGCCTTGCAGATGGTGGAAAGGCTTTGGGGAGTCAGGAGGTGAGACACTCGCCGCAAAATACCCAGCCTCTGACCTGCTCCTGTTGCCACAGTATTTATGTGGCTGAAATGTCCCAAATCAATCTGCAGGAGGAGTGAGGGACATGGGGCAGGAGCTGGGTGGTAACACTGCACTGAGGATGGCTTTTGAGGAAGCTTCAGTTCCTCGGGCAGCCTGGTCTCAAACGTTCCGTGTAAAGTTAAAGCTAAATTGGCACGTGGGTCAAACAGTGTGTCTGCCACAGAGTGAACCTTTACATTGAGTTTCCATTTTTAGTGAAAGTTAAAAAATGTGAACAGCCAGAAGTGTTTTCAATGCATTCTCAGAGTGACTCGCTGATACACTAATAGGCTCCAGCTGTTCCCAGTGTCGGAGCAGAGCTTTTCCACTTCCAGCAAAGATTACAGCGGATCAGCTCAAATTACGCAAATAGGTCTCTCCGAAGATAGCATGTGCGAGCACCGCGAAGAGCAGAACAGAACATCTGGATTGTGGAAAAACATGAATCTCAAGGTGCAGCTGTGCAGTTTTCATACTCATCATCAATTGGTGGTAAATGGGGCAAAAATTGCACAGAAAACTGACGCCTGTAAATCAGCAACAAAGGCTCAAGTGCATTATCTTGGCAGTGACGAGTGGTTTATTTCCCAAAAAAGCACGAGCCTTTCATGTGCATCCTATCTAGCGCAGGCTTGGTCTATTATACTTGCCTGCGTGCAAAGTTCTCTTCTATATTGTTGCCAGGCCCTGAGCTCTGGAATTCCCTCCCTAAACCTCTCCGTCTCTCTCTCCTCCTTTAAGACGCTTCTTAAAACCTATCTCTTTGACCAAGCTTTTGGTCACCTGCCCTAATTTCTCCTTATGTGGCTCGGTGTCAAACTCTTTGTCTTAAAATACTCCTGTGCAGCGCCTTGGGACGTTTTACTACGTTAAAGGTGCTATATAAATATAATAAGTTGTTGCTTTATTTCACGCTAAAACAAAAGCATTAACAAGAAACCCATTCCCAGAACAACAGAAATCATCTTCCTGACAAAGGATTGTCTGTACCCTGGTGACCTTAAGAATCACATTTTATTTAAAATAAAGAAATCCAGTCTTTTAATGCTGGGCACTTCTGACTTGCAACCCCAAACTTATATTTCCCAATTCTCAAAGCTCCCTGATGAAACAAAAATTAAACTGTGACTGACCAGAGCCTGTGTTTGCTTTACAGTGAGGAAGTGTGGCCTTAAACGGACGCAGCTGTGCCTTAGCAGCAGAGTAATACATTGTGCTTTAAATGGCACAACACTCCAATCTTTGTAAAGCAATAAATCATCCGATTTATTGTGAACACGCCGTTGGAGATTCAGTACTACATATTAAAAAAGTCTTGAGTCTGGCACACATCCATCACACTTCAAAATGTCAAAAATGCATAAGAGAGAAAGAAAGGCAGTCATTTCATGATGGCTTGTTCGGACCTGGAGCTGCGAATTTAAAAGCATCCGCCAACCTGCCAGCTTCCTCACCAAGAGCAATTGGCCCCGAATTAACTCAGAGTGCCGATTAGAGAAACGGAACTCTGTGCCATCACATTGTGCAATGCTCCTTTCATTGCAAAAACAGCATCACCTCCAACTTCCCAGGAGCAGCACCAAGGGAGACCACTAGTTAGAAGGTTGATGTTTACTTTATCACGGTTTTCGGGATGCACTTACCAGTCCGGCTGTGAAGAGAAACATACTGGAGAACCTTTTCTTTTCTGAACTAAGTTAGTATTCTTTTACTAAACTGCCGCTGGTTGAACATAAGAATTAGGAGCAGGAGTCGGACATTCGGCCCCTCGAGCCTGCTCTGCCATTCAATAAGGTCATGGCTCAACCTCAACTCCACTTTCCCGCCCGATCTCCATATCCCCTGATTCCTCTAGAGTCCAAAAATCTATCAATCTCAGCCTTGAATACATTCAACGGCTGAGCATCCTCTGGGGTAGAGAATTCCAAAGACTCACCACCCTCTGTGTGAAGAAATTCCTCCTCATCTCAGTCCTAAATGGCCGACCCCTTATCCTGAGACTGTGACCCCTGGTTCTAGACACGCCAGCCAGGGGGAAACAACCTCTCAGCATCTACCCTGTCAATCCCCTTCAGAATCGTGTATGTTTCAATGAGATCACCTTTCATTCTTCTAAACTCCAGAGAGTATCGGCCCATTCTACACAATCTCTCATCATAGGACAGCCCTCTCATCCGAGGAATCAATCTAGTGAACCTTACCTAAGGAAGGATATACTTGCCATAGAGGGAGTGCAACAGAGGTTCACAAGATTGATTCCTGGGATGGCGGGACTGTCGTATGAGAAGAGATTGAGTAAACTAGGCCTGTATTCTCCTGAATTCAGAAGAATGAGAGGGGATCTCATTGAAGCATACAAAATTATTACAGGGCTCGATAGGGTGGATGCAGGGAGAATGTTTCCCTTGGCTGGAGAGTCTAGAACTAGGGGCCACAGCCTCAGGATAAAGGGTCGGCCATTCAGGACTGAGATGAGAAGAAATTTCTTCACACAGAGGGTGGTGAATCTTTGGAATTCTCTACCCCAGAGGGCTGTGGAGGCTCAGTCATTGGGTATATTCAAAACAGAAGTCGATAGATTTCTGACTAGTAAGGGCATCAAGGGATATGGCGATAGGGCCGGTGAATGGAGTTGAGGCAGAAGATCAGCCATGATTTCATTGAATGGCGGAGCAGGCTCGAAGGGCCGAATGTCCGACTCCTGCTCCTATGTTCTTATAACCTTTGTTGCACCGCCTCCAAGGCAAGTATATCCTTCCTTAGATAAGGAGACCAGAACTGTGCACAGTACTCCAGGTGTGGTCTCACCAAGGCCCTGTACAACTGTAGTAAGACTTCCTTACTCTTACACTCCAACCCCCTTGCAATAAAGGCCAACATGCCTTTTGCCTTCCTTACTGCTCGACACAAAAAAGCTTCATGAGTTTCAAGAAGGAACTAAATAAGGTTCCGGTCAACAAGTGGGAGTCAGGGTTATTAGAAATGCACCAAGGGAATACTGCGGGTCGGTGGGATGGATGGGCCGACGGTTTTCTTCTGCCTGAAACTGTTACTGTGCTAAAGTGGAGAATGTACCGCACGGGATACGTACTGCGTGGTTATTCTCATTGGCCTGGTTATGTATCATGTTTGCAACATCATTGCTATATCTGGTGCATTTGTTGGCTGCTACATGACACTCGTGGCAGAAAAGAAAAGTTCTGGTGGTTACTCAATAGAGCCACAAACCATCAAACATAGAATTATAAACATACAAACAATGACAGACAGGTAAAGATCCTCTGGTCCATCCAGCCTGTCCCAATTAGATCGAGTCTACAGCTCGGAAACAGGCCATTCGGCCCAACTGCTCCGTGCCGGTGTTTCTGCTCCACACCAGCCTCCCCCCACCCCTCTCCATCTCACCCCATCAGCATATCTGTTGTGTCTCCTTGTGTTCTTATACTATAAATAATACAGACACTTTTAACTCATTTTAGTTTCTGCTTTTACTAGCTGTATTCTTGCCTTGTTTCTGTGCTGCCGCATGGTGTGGCGTGATACAAGATGTCCAACGCTGCACTGTGCACTGCCTGTGCACAGTGTGCCACATAGCAATATAACTACACCATACCAAAGTAGATCCATACCAAAGTAGTTCCATTTAACGATGTGATACTATAACAATGTAACATCCCTCTTTCTCAAAAAAACGAAAACATGAAATTTAACAATTTAAATTAACAAATATTGGCCTAGAAATTCAGTTGCGTTTGCGCCCACTTATTGGCTATAAAGTGGTTTGCGCCTGAAGTTTTTTATCGCCCGAAATTCAGATGGACCCTAACATCGGCGTTAGCCGGTAGCGCCGCGCCGGCACCGATGACGTCATCGGTGTGCGCAGCGCCCTGGTTGCAATGCTATTCCGGCCCAATGGCCAAATTCAGTTGCGGCCGCCTCGCCCGTGGCAGCCGCAAACAGCGTTTGTGAAACGGGGTCTTGCAGCTCCGAAAGGCCGGCGCATAAAGGTGGAGCGGCGGCCGGCCGCTTTCCTGGCGGCCGCCTGCCCGCACCTCCCTCCCCGGACTCCTGCACCACCCCCCCGCGGCATTGATGTCTGAGTCCCGCGAGCCCGGCACTTCTCCGTGGTGCCGGGCTCATTTGCCGGGGGAATCCACCGGCGATCTGACGGCTGCAGGCAGCTCCTCCTTAAGAGAAGGAGGAGGCCTGCAGTACCCCAGCCTGCCGCACCGCATCGGGTGCCGCAGCGGCAGCTGGACGCCTGAAAGTGACATTCATCGCCCCTAGCGAGGCGGCCAAACCCTGCAATAGCGCCCGCCGCCGTCTTGGCCCGTCGCAACTGAATTTTAGGCGGGCGCTACGGGAATCCTGGCGAGCGCAAAATTTCGGGCGCAAAAGACCTGGCGGGGCCATACCGAGTTTCTAGGCCATTATATCTAAACTATTATTATCAACTACAAAGAATCGTGAGTTTTTTTTTTATTCACGATATCGCTCAGGTGGTTGGATGTTGTCCCTCCATCTTGTGGATTTGGTGGTGACCATTCCTCTCTGCGGTGTTTTGGTGTGTTCCGCTCTTGTTGTTGTTGCTGTCGCCTTTGGAGTTAGAGTGTGCATGCTCGTGGTTGCTTGATTTGTAGCGCTTGTTTCTGGTGTTATACTGCTTGTGGTAGCTGGTGTTGTCAATGTTGCTGATGTTGTCTGCTGCTTATCCAGTTCAGGTGAAGGTCTGATGTGGAGTCTGTTCCGTCTGTATTGGTTACCAGGTTCAGTCTCTACGAAGTAGGATCTTGGAGTATCAGCTTTTCCAATTACCTTGGCTGGATTCCAGGTTTTCAACACCGGGTCTTGCACATGCACTGATTGTCCATTCAGCAATTCTGGTAGCGTCTTTGCATGTTTATCGTAATGTTTGCTTCCTACGATTTGTGCTTCTGCCAGCTTTTGTCTGAAGTCCTCCTGGTCTTGGGGAGGATGTGTTTTTGCTGGTAGTGTAGTCTTAAACTTCCTCCCATTCAGCAATTCCGCAGGTGATTTCATGTCTGCTTTCAGTGGTGTTGATCTGAGTGATAGGAGGGCAAGGTCTTGGTCTTCCCCCATCTCACTGCTTTTGATGAGAGTTCTCTTGACAGTCTGGATCTGTCTTTCGATGAACCCGTGTCCCCTTGGGAAATGTGGGGATGAGGTTACTATTTTGAACCCATACTTTTCTGCCAGAGCTCTGAATTCACTCGATGTGAACTGGGTTCCATTGTCACAGATGACCTTTTCGGGGATTCCTTGTTCAGCAAACAAGCTCTTTGCAATCCTGGTGGTGGTTGTAGCTCTCAGATCTTTCATCCTTCTCACAAAAGGAAACTTGGAATAGTAATCTGCCACTATGAGATACCATTCTTGATTGCACATGAAGAGATCTGCCCCAACAGTGTGCCATGGTCTTGACGGTATTTCACTAGGTATCATCTCCTCTTTCTGTTGTGCATTTCTGTATTTCTGGCATATACCACATGCAGAAACCATCTGTTTGATATTTTTGTACATGCCTATCCAGTATACAGCTGATCTGGCTCTCAGCTTGCATTTCTCCATTCCCATGTGGCCTTCATGTATTAGATGGAGAAGTTCTGTCTGCATCGTCTTTGGCACGATGATCCTCGATCCAGCAAGGAGAATACCGTCTTCTACTGCAATATCGTCTCTAATCATCCAGTATTGACGAATTGTCGCCTGTACCTGCTGGATTCTCTCCGGCCACCCCTGTATTACTTGTTGCGTGAGTAGTTGCAACTCCTCATCTTTGCTAGTCTCATCTCTGATTTGACTGAGCTTTGTAGGGGTAACATTCACTAGGTGGTGGATCTTTACTGTTAGGCCCTCCACCTCGTGTTTCTCATATGGTGACAATCGAGACAACGCATCTGCTAGCACCATTTCCTTTCCTGGCTTATATTTAAGCGTGAAGTCATAGCTTTGGATCCTTAGAAGTAGTCTTTGCAGTCTTGCAGGCGCTTTGCACAGATTCTTCTTGTAGATCTGTTCTAGTGGACGATGGTCACTCTCTATTGTAAATTGCCTGCCATATAGGTATGTATGGAATTTCTCGCATCCGTACACTACTGCTAATAGTTCTCTTTCTATGTTGGCGTATCTCGTCTCGGCTGACGTCAAGGCCTTTGATGCGAAAGCTATCGGCTTTCCTTCCTACACCAGAGCTGCCCCTAGTCCTCTGGTAGAAGCGTCTACTTGCAGAGTGACTGGTTTTCTTCTGTCATAATATGACAGACTTGTTTCTTTGCACAACAGTTCTTTAAGTTGTTTGAAATTCCTTTCGTGTGATTCAGACCACTGGTATTCGGCGTCTTCTTTCAATAGCTCTCTGAGATTTGTTGTATGTTCCGACATGTGTGGGATGAAAGAACTCATGTATTGGACCAAGCCGAGGTAACTCCTCAGCTCTTTCTTGTCTTTGGGTGGTTTCATTTCAGCAATCGCTGCAATCTTCTCTGGATTTGGCTTGACTCCCTCTGGTGTATAAATCATACCGAAGAATTGGCATTCCTTGACTTTAACTATGCACTTATCGGCATTTAACTTGATGCCAGCCTTCCTGGTACTCTCCATGGCCTCATGTAGGTGCATGTCATGGTCTCTTTCATCTGCTCCATAGATCTGAATATCATCAGCTATTCCTATAGCTCCTTCACAGCCTCTGTATGTCTCGTCTATTTTCTGTTGAAAGATATCTTGACTGACCTTTAGCCCGAATGGTAGCCGCAGGAATTTCTAACGCCTAAATGGTGTGTTGAATGTTGTCAGTGTTGTTGATTCCTCATCCAACTTCACGTTCCAATATCCATTTCTGGCATCTAGTTTTGAGAAAACCTTGGCTCCTGCCAGTGATGGCGTAATCTCCCCTAGCGTTGGGGTGGGATAGTGGTCCCTCTTTATCACCTGGTTTAGATCTTTGGGGTCCAAACATATTCTGAGACGCCCGTTTGGCTTTTCTCGTACCACACTTGAGTTTACCCAGTCTGTGGGTTCAGTGACCTTTACGATCACTCCCTTTTCTTTCATCTCCTTTTGCTCTCTTTCAAGCTTTGTCTTCAGCTCGATGGGTACTTTCGTGGAGCATGGATAACGGGCTTTACCTCTGGATCGATGGTGATGTGGTATTGGAAATCTCCGAAACATCCCCCTGTATCATCGAAATATTCCGGATACATGTCTATCAAGTCTTTTTTACTCTTGATTTGTGGGCGGTTCTCCAGTGGGGTGTTGCTGTCTATCTTCAGTGGCGTTTCCCTCAGCTCGTGATGCACTGAGATCAATCTCAACTTCTCGCAGCTGTTTAATCCCAGGATCACTGGCCCCTCAGTGTCGGTGACATAGAACATGCAGTTGATGTTTTTTGTTTTTTGTGTCCCTTTGATAAAGGTTATTCCGAGTTGTTTAATCTCACTCCCCCCGTATGCTGTCAGCGTGACATTACTTGCCTTTAAATAACCATTTTTCGGGTAGCCATTTTCTCTCAGGTTTTCGGGAAAGATCTGCTGGACAGTCTCAATGGGAGAATGTTGCTCTGAGCCCCTGTGTCCAGCTTCAACTTTAAAGTTGATGGTTTTGGGCCGACCTTTGATTTTTTTTTTTGATTTGGATGATGGTGTGCAAGTCTCTCCTCGGAGTATTTTCCGCTCTGGACATCTCGTGAAGCTGTATCTTTATGGTTTCGATGTTTAGTGCATTGTCATGATCATCATCATCATCCTGCTCATCCATGGCATGGATATTGTGTTTCTTTCTCTGGTTCTGCTGTCCGCCTTTGTTTTTGATGTATGTTCCTTCTTTCTTCGTTCTACACCTCTTTTCCCAGTGGTTTAGTTTGCCACATGCATTGCAGCTTGTTCCATATGCTGGACATTTCCTCTTGTCTGTGTAATCGTGCGGTCTTCCACAATTTCTGCACGTTTCCCCCGTTGTCATGTGCATGTCTTTGTGTGTTGTACTTTTCTCTCACTGCATCCACTCTGTTGTCCGTCTCAGAAGCCGTCCGCATGTCAGCTGTTTGAGAAATCAGCGTTTTCATTTGCTGCTTCATGGCCTCTCGCAGTGTTTACAGCCTCTGTTATTCCGAGCTTTTCTTTTCCTATCAGGGCTTTTTGTACCACTACATGCGCTGACCCCCATATTAGCTGGTCCACAAGCCTTTCTTCTATTTCCTTAAATTTACACTTGCTGGCTTCATTTCTCAGCCTTGTCAGGAAATTGTCAGCTGTTTCACCGGGTTCCTGTCTTAGACTCTGGAATTTGTATCTGTGTATACGGTGATTGGATTTAGGCTCTAGATGGTTGCTGAATTTATCAAAAATTGTCGCAGGGTTTTCCTTTTCCTCTTCAGTCAAACTCCAGCTATTATACAAATCTAGACCTTTTTCTCCTGTCCACAACAGAATGTAACTAACCTTTTCCTCATTGGTAACGCCCTTCAGGAAGCTTTTGAATGTAAGCTCACATTTCTGTTTGAACTTGCGGAATGCTTCTACTATATCGTCGGCTTCCCAGTTCATGAGGGGTTGCATTTGCACAGTCGTCATTTTAGTTTCCCGTACGATTCACTCTCAAATCACCGCAGACATCGGCACTCACAATCAGCTCATAAAATCACTTTTCATCTTATTCGTAGTTCGTATAGCACAATTTTTTACTCACTTATACTGCTGTCACCATGTTGTGTCTCCTTGTGTTCTTATACTGTAAATAATAGACACTTTTAGCTCATTTTAGTTTCTGCTTTTACTAGCTGTATTCTTGCCTTGTTTCTGTGCTGCCGCATGGTGCGGAGTGATACAAGATGTCCGACGCTGCACTGTGCACTGCCTGTGCACAGTGTGTCACATAGCAATATAACTATACCATACCAAAGTAGATCCATACCAAAGTAGTTCCATTTAACGATGTGATACTATAACAATGTAACAATATCCTTCTATTCCACATCTGGAGTACTGCGTACAGTGTTGGTCTCCTTATTTAAGGAAGGATGTAAACGCGTTGGAAGCAGTTCAGAGAAGGTTTACTAGACTAATACCTGGAATGGGCGGGTTGTCTTATGAGGAAAGGTTGGACAGACTAGGCTTGTAATCGCTGGAGTTTAGAAGAGTAAGAGGTGACTTGATTGAAACATATAAGCTCCTGAGGGGTCTTGACAGGGTGGATGTGGAGAGGATGTTTTCTCTTGTGGGAGAATCTAGAACTAGGGGTCACTTTAAAAATAAGGGGTCGCCCATTTAAGACAGATGAGGAGAAATTTTTTCTCACAGAGGGTGGTGAGTCTTTGGAACTCTCTCTTCCTCAGAGGGCGGTGGAAGCAGTCTTTGAATATTTTTAAGCCAGAGGTAGATAGATTTTTGATAAGCAAGGAGGTGAAAGGTTATCCGGGGTGAAAGGTTATCGGGGGTAGGTAGGAATGTGGAGTAATCAGATCAGCCATGATCTTATTGAATGGCGGAGCAGGCTCGAGGGGCCGAATGGCCGACTCCTGCTCCTAATTCGTATGTTCCTTTCTCCCTCCTGTGTTTATCCAGCTTCCCCTGAAATGCATCTCTGCTATTGGCCTCAACCACTCCCTGTGGTAGCGAGTCCCACATTCTCACCATTCTCTGGGTAAAGAAGTTTCTCCTGAATTCCCGACTGGATTTATTAGTGACTATCTTATAGTGATGGCCCCTAGTTTTTGGACTCCCCACAAGTGGAAACATCTTCTCTACATCTACCCTATCGAACCCCCTCCATAATTTTAAAGGCCTCTATCAGGTTACATAAGCCAACGTTCTGAAGGAGGACGGTTGACATTGAAGGTGTACATGGGGTTATGGTGGTGCTGAGCTTTTATACAGATGGAATACCAGAACTGAGCTTGTAGCTTTAGGAGAGAATCTTCATATCCATTTCACATCAGAATAGCTTTTAATACAGTCCAGAGACCTGAACATTTGGGCTTCAACAGCACACAGAATGACACAAACATTTATGCCCCCTTGATATGGTTCCATTACATGACTGCTCCTTTACAGTTGAAGTCGCCCCGATTTGTACCTCGGGGCATGTGTGAGAAAAACTATTCTGTTATAGTAGGCAGTGTAAAGATCAAATCCAAAATACTCACCTCCACCCCCGCCCAGCAGTGAAGGATTTGCTGTAAACAAGAGGAAAAAAAGAGTCAACATACTCATCTTAGCCTCAGCACATTTCAACACACAATATCCATAAACACAGGCTGAAACCCGGATTCAAATTATGATAAACATGTTGGATCTAATCACTAAATTCCAATGCATAAAATTTTATTAGACCAAACCACTTCCCAGTAAATAGAGTTCTAGCAGTCCAAAGCACTTTCAGTTATGCACCATACCTCTGTACAGAACTCAACATAAAAGACGTGTATTTCTACAGCGCCTTGCACAACCTCAGGACGCGCCAAAGCGCTTTACAGCCAATTAAGTACTTTCGAGGTGGGTGCTTTCCGGTAGGGAAGGAAAGAAAATCCGACGGCAAACTACCGAGCAATATTCTCACAAATCCCAGTTTCTTCCTGATTCCCACCACACATCTGAAGCATCTTCCCTTCAATTATTCAATCTACTTTTGTTGCGATCCCAAAATCAGTACAGATATTACACAGGCTTTGTGCAGAACTTCAGTCATCTTAGAAGCCTTAGTGAATCAATTTTACACAAAAAAACTCCAGTGAAACGCCTACATCTGCTAAGAATATCTAAGGGATCGGTTTCTTCGTACAGAGCTGAGGTAACGCATTCTTGCACGTGGATTGCCTTTTCAGCTGGCCTGTCTAATGGTCAGCTACACTGAAAATTACAGGAAGGAAACGGGCCAGCCTGTGCCGATGTTTATCCGCCACGTTGGTAAAGCTAACTTCTCCAGCCATTCCTGATAACAGACCTCTAAAACTGGGGATCATCCCTTCTCGCTCTTCTCTGCACTGCTTCTGATGCTTGAATTCTCTTTTCATCTCTACTGGTGGAAATTATATCCAAAAAGTGAAAGCAATTACCCTTTACGGATCAAACACAGAGCTCACTTGTGTAGAGATGTCAACATGAGAGAAATGTCGGAGAGACTTTTATGATCACCAAGAGCGACATATTAAAATGTGCAAAAATGCATTTACGAGTGACACATCAGAAATGGGTTGCATATTTAAACACAGATAGGCGACTGTCACTCCTAATGAGTGATACTTGGCAGGTCTGCTTGCAGGCATCAGAAAACACCGGCACCTAGTCTGACAAGGATCCCCTGTCGCTTCTGGTTCCAAGACCAATAAATAAAGTAGCGTTGTGGGAAACGACAGTGAGGACACTGAATTTGCAAGCTAACAACGGGAGGAGACGGAAAATTTTAATTGACACGGGCCCTTCCAAAGCCCTTCAGCTTTGCACTTGATGTTTCTGATGATGTTATCGGCTAATCTGGAACAGAAGGCCCTCAAATATATAGAGTACAATCTCTACAACCGCCACCATTTCTTCCGCTTGTTATAACACTGCTTGTAGCTGGCTGGTCAAAGACGAGCCTTATAGAGAGGGCTAGCAGGCTGTGAAAGTAGCAAAGGCCACTCAACCCTCAAGAGGTTGAAGTGAGATCACAGCAGCCACACCAGTATGGAAATATATATGTAATATAAACAGAAAATGCTGGAAATACTCAGCAGCTCAGGCAGCATCTGTGGAGAGAGAAACAGAGTTAACGTTTCAGGTCGATGACCCTTCGTCAGTACTGGAAAAAGTTGGAGATGTAACAGGTTTTTAAGCAAGTTTCTCCACAATTTCCCAAAGTGCACGAGTTGCCAGCGTTGCTCCGCAATGGGAGTTTTCGGCTTGTGGATTCCCTCCCTACAGCTCGGCAATGGAAGGAGTTGGACATAGCCCCTGCTAATTCTCCTCCCCTCCCACAGATGACTTGCTCCCTAATACAAAAGCAAAATACTGCAGATGCTGGAAATCCGAAATAAAAACAGAAAATGCTGGAAACACTCAGCAGGCCAGGCAGCATCTGTGGAGAGAGAAACAGAGTTAACGTTTCAGGTCGATGACCCTTCGTCAGAACTGGAAAAAGTTGGAGATGGAACAGGTTTTTAAGCAAGTGAAGGGGCAGGGAGAGGGGGAGGGGGAGGTAAAAACAAAAGGGAAGGTCTGTGATGGGGTGGGAGGCAGGAGAGATTAACAGACAAAAGGGATGATGGTGCGAGGCAAAAGGAGATGGTAATGGGACAAGTTAAGAAACAAAAGATGACTCGAGATGAAGTGTAAATGGCGCTGGCAGAATGATCGACAGCTGCCATGTGAGAGAGTAAACGAAATGTAACACTGCCAAATTCAATTGGATTGACGCTGTGTGCTCTCGGGGTGGTTTCCGCAGCAACAAATTCTCAGCAGAACTACCCACACGCCGCTGGTTCAGGTTTCAGCTGTGTG
Organism: Somniosus microcephalus; assembly: GCF_052327205.1. Classification (NCBI taxonomy): domain Eukaryota; kingdom Metazoa; phylum Chordata; class Chondrichthyes; order Squaliformes; family Somniosidae; genus Somniosus; species Somniosus microcephalus. Next base: position 85,690,134 of record NW_028225180.1, read on the forward strand.
GTGAGTTGGACGACAGTGTGGGACGACAGTGTGGGTTTCTGGCCGAGCCACCACGCGGTGGCTGCTCGGTTAGAAATTAACAATTGTACAGTCAGTGCTCCAGTGGCACTTGAGTGGGCCTTGGGAGAAGGGAATTTGTTTCTTTTTCCTCAACTTTTCAAAGCCTCGTCAGTCATTGAATAGGTTGGTTTCTTGTCGATTGCTTTCATTCGTGCTTTTAACCCAAGTCTATACGTCATCCACTGACATGCATTATGGTGACTCAGTCTTCGAATGCCCAATATGGACCATGTACAGCAGGCACCTCAAAGCACTGGAGAGGTACCACCAACGCTGCCTCCGCAAGATCCTGCAAATCCATTGGCAGGATCGGCGCACCAACGTCAGTGTTCTCGCTCAGGCCAACATCCCCAGCATCGAAGCTTTGACCACGCTCGATCAGCTCCGATGGACGGGTCACATCATCCGCATGCCCGATACAAGACTCCCAAAACAAGCTCTCTACGCGGAGCTCCGACACGGCAAGAGAGCCCCAGGTGGGCAGAGGAAACGCTTCAAGGACACCCTCAAAGCCTCCTTGAAAAAGTGTAACATCCCCATCGACACCTGGGAATCCCTGGCCCAAGACCGCACAAAGTGGAGGAGAAGCATCCGGGAAGGCGCCGAACACCTCGAGTCTCTTCGCCGGGAGCAAGCGGAAGCCAAGCGCATACAGCAGAAGGAGCGCACGTCAACCCAAGCACCCCACCCGCCCGCCCCTTCAACCACCATCTGCCCCACCGGTGACAGAGACTGTAGGTCCCGCATTGGACTCATCAGTCACCTGAGAACTCATTTTTAGTGTGGAAGCAAGTCATCCTCGGTTCCGAGGGACTGCCTAAGAAGAAGAGAAGAAGCCCAATATTACCAAACCCAAGAGGTTTCCTTCAGTTCACACAATCGCCAATACCATTATCACCCTGGTCAAGATAATCGCCATATGCCGTTCTGGTATTTTATTCCCTTTCTACTCCCCCAAAAACCAATGACTGCTTTCCCTTCACCTAGAGATTTTAACTATGGAGATATGACGATTTTGACAAAATCCAAGCAAGAATGAATGAATGAATGACTTACATTTCTATAGCGCCTTTCACGATCACTGGACGTCTCAAAGCGCTTTACAGCCAATGAAGTACTTTTTTTGAAGTGCAGTCACTCTTGTAATGAGGGAAACGCAGCAGCCAATTTGCGCACAGCAAGCTTCCACAAACAGCAATGTGATAATGACCAGATCATCTGTTTTAGTGATGTTGATTGAGGGATAAATATTGGCCCCAGGATACCGGGGATAACTCCCCTGCTCTTTTTCAAAATAGTGGCATAGGATCTTTTACGTCCACCTGAGAGAGCAGAAGGGGCCTTGGTTTAACGTCTCAACCGAAAGACAACACCTCCGACAGTGCAGCACTCCCTCAGCACTGCCCCTCCGACAGTGCGGCACTCCCTCAGCACTGCCCCTCCGACAGTGCGGCGCTCCCACAGTACTGCCCCTCCGACAGTGCGGCGCTCCCTCAGTACCGCCCCTCCGACAGTGCGGCGCTCCCTCAGTACTGCCCCTCTGACAGTGCGGCTCTCCCTCAGCACTGCCCCTCCAACAGTGCGGCGCTCCCTCAGTACCGCCCCTCCGACAGTGCGGCGCTCCCTCAGTACTGCCCCTCTGACAGTGCGGCTCTCCCTCAGTACTGCCCCTCCGACAGTGCGGCGCTCCCTCAGTACCTCCCCTCCGACAGTGAGGCGCTCCCTCGGTACCGCCCCTCCGACAGTGCAGCGCTCCCTCAGTACCGCCCCTCTGACAGTGAGGCGCTCCCTCGGTACCGCCCCTCCGACAGTGAGGCGCTCCCTCAGTACTGCCCCTCCGACAGTGCGGCGCACCCTCAGTACCGCCCCTCTGACAGTGTGGCGCTCCCTCAGTACTGCCCCTCCGACAGTGCGGCGCTCCCTCAGTACCGCCCCTCCGACAGTGCGGCGCACCCTCAGTACCGCCCCTCTGACAGTGTGGCGCTCCCTCAGTACTGCCCCTCCGACAGTGCGGCGCTCCCTCAGTACCGCCCCTCCGACAGTGCGGCGCTCCCTCAGTACCGCCCCTCCGACAATGCGACGCTCCCTCAGTACTGCCCCTCCGACAGTGCGGCACACCCTCAGTACCACCCCTCTGACAGTGTGGCGCTCCCTCAGTACCGCCCCTCCGACAGTGCGGCGCTCCCTCAGTACTGCCCCTCTGACAGTGCGGCTCTCCCTCAGTACTGCCCCTCCGACAGTGCGGCGCTCCCTCAGTACCTCCCCTCCGACAGTGAGGCGCTCCCTCGGTACCGCCCCTCCGACAGTGCAGCGCTCCCTCAGTACCGCCCCTCTGACAGTGAGGCGCTCCCTCGGTACCGCCCCTCCGACAGTGAGGCGCTCCCTCAGTACTGCCCCTCCGACAGTGCGGCGCACCCTCAGTACCGCCCCTCTGACAGTGTGGCGCTCCCTCAGTACTGCCCCTCCGACAGTGCGGCGCTCCCTCAGTACCGCCCCTCCGACAGTGCGGCGCACCCTCAGTACCGCCCCTCTGACAGTGTGGCGCTCCCTCAGTACTGCCCCTCCGACAGTGCGGCGCTCCCTCAGTACCGCCCCTCCGACAGTGCGGCGCTCCCTCAGTACCGCCCCTCCGACAATGCGACGCTCCCTCAGTACTGCCCCTCCGACAGTGCGGCGCACCCTCAGTACCGCCCCTCCGACAGTGCGGCACACCCTCAGTACCACCCCTCTGACAGTGTGGCGCTCCCTCAGTACTGCCCCTCCGACGATGCAGCACCCCCTCTGCACTGGAGTGTCAGCCTAGATTTATGTGCACAAGTCTCTGGAGTGGGACTTGAACCCACGAGCTCAAAGCAGAGGCCAGGCAATCGGGGCTCAATGGGATGGGAAAGTGAGGATGATCCGATCACCCATGAATGACAAGTCATGAAGACAAACTTCACTTGCAAATTGTGAAAAATCTTACAGTCAATAATCCTTTGTATTATCTAATAACACAATAATCCTACATAAACCAGAAATAAATATACAAAAAGTACCACAACCTAGTAAGAGTACAGTTTGGAGCATATCTGTGACACAAGTAGGCGTGGCGCAATTTTTTTTTGCCAGGAAATTCAGGCATAAGTGATATACGCGCAAATTTCTTTGACTTTTTGCAGCAAGATAATTCCACTGAAACCCTCCGCCACTCATTTGCATAGCTCCGCCCCATGCAAAAGACCAGCTGAGGCGCGGTTCCTGCAATGACCTCAAATTTTAGGCGCAGCACGACCCAAAGTCACCCGATAAGGAGATAAGAAATAGGAGCAGGAGTCGGCCATTCGGCCCCTCGAGCCTGCTCCACCATTCAATAAGATCATGGTTGATCTTCGACCTCAACTCCACTTTCCCGCCCGATCCCCATGTCCCTTGATTCCCTTAATATCCAAAAATCTATCGATCTCAGCCTTGAATATACTCAATGACTGAGCCTCCACAGCCCTCTGATATCGGCATAACTGAGGTTTCTGGATCAAATATATCTGTTGTGTTTTTGGCATTTGGCTAAATCTTCATCAGCAAAATATTTCCTCAGGTTGGAAGGGTTGGCAGATATATCGGTACGGGTTGCAGCCACAGCTCCATATCCAACAAGACAACACGACAGTGACAGGATGACTACTGGATCCGGGTAGAAATGAATCCCAGCCCAGGGCGCGACTCCCACTCACTTCTAGACCCTGGTGGCCGCTCACTGCCCCATTCAAGTTCCCAGAGCTAGTTCCTCTCTCACCTGTGCATGTTGAAATAGCTCTCAGGTGGCCTCTATCTGCCGAGCCACTGTATGTACACCCAACCCGGCACATGGCCGCTGCATCATGCTGCATGCTCTGGGCTTAAAGAAGTTTTTAAAAAGCACCAATTGAGTAAATCAACAAAGAAACGCGTGTGGAAGGTAAGCTGAAGATAAAAGGAAGGAGGGATTTACAGAAATGGTGAGAAAAGCAGTCGGAGACAGAGTGAGATACAGTGATGACAAGCGCGTAGAATCATAGAAATTTACAGCACAGAAGGAGGCCATTCGGCCCATCCTGTCTGTGCCGGCCAAAAAAGAGCACTCCAGCCTAATCCCACTTTCCAGCTCTTGGTCTGTAGCCCTGTAGGTTATGACACTTCAAGTGCAGATCCAAGTACTTTTTAAATGCAATGAGGGTTTCTGCCTCTACCACCCTTTCAGGCAGTGAGTTCCAGACCCCCACCACCCTCTGGGTGAAAACATTTCTCCTCAATTCCCCTCTAATCCTTCTACCAATTACTTTCAATCTATGTCCCCAGGTTATTGACCTCTCTGTTAAGGGAAATAGGTCCTTCCTATCCACTCTATCTAGGCCCCTCATAATTTTATACACCTCAATTAAATCTCTCCTCAGCCTCCTCTGTTCCAAAGAAAACAACCCCAGCCTATCCAATCTTTCCTCATAGCTACAATTCTCCAGTCCTGGCAGAGTGCAATCACATCTTTCCTGTAATGTGGTGACCAGAACTGTACGCAGTTCTCCAGTTGTGGCCTAACTGGTGTTTTATACAGTGGACTGCAGCGGTTCGAGAAGGCGGCTCACCACCACCTTCTCAAGGGCAATTAAGGATGGGCAATAAATGCCGGCCTTGCCAGCGATGCCCACATCCCAGGAACGATTTTTTTTAAAGTTCAAGCATAGCCTCCCTGCTCTTATATCTCATGAAGGCTACAGAGAGCAAGAGAGGGAGGGAAAGACTGAAAGATGAACAGTAAAATAGAGGAAGACAGACTGGGAGACAGCGGGGGTGATTTTGCCAATGGGGGCGTGTTGGAGGCGGGTTGTTACTTGTCGGGTTTTAGTCCCGCCTCCATCGACTTGTGGCCAACCCACGCTATGTTTCCTTGATTGACCTTGTTAAGACCCTTCAAGCAGGCATAGCAGGCCAATTAAGGGGAAGCCAGTTACAGAGAACGTCAGCGTATGACGTTTCATCTGTCAAAAATGTTTGACGGTGAATTATCATCATTTGACAGCTCTGTGAAGCTGTCAAACACCGACATTCTCTGTTGTCTGATGAGTCCTTGTATTCAAGACTCATCAAACCTATCTGCTGAGCAGAAATTAGATGGTTGTTGCATCGGAGAATGCAGCAGCCATCTGTCATCTCCGCCGGTGAGATGCCGGAGTCTCCGGTTCCTCAACTGTTGAAGCCTGCAGGAAGAAACAAAGGTAAGTAAACATTTTCTATCACTTTTCACTCACCTCACATACTCACCTCTCCACAAGTACACCCATCACTCACCTCCACAGCGCACTATTTGGACCCCTCCGACCCCCGCAGACCCACTGCTCGCCTCGGTGACCCTGGCGGGGTTTCCCGACGTCGGGAAGCCCGCACCTCTGGTGGCAAAATGGGGATAATCCTCTTAACTGCCTGTTAACTACCTGTTAACAGGCGGTTAAGTGGCTGTAATTCCCCTTCCTGCCTCCAGGAGACGGGACCCGGCGCGGGTCGGTTACCCGCCTCCCGGGAAGATGGCACGGAGGCGGGATGGGCACCCTCTCCCAGATTCTGCCATTTTTCCCGGCAGTCCTGCCTCCAAAGTTGTGGAAATAGAGGTAAACAAGTATGATTTGATTGGGATTACAGAAACGTGGCTGCAGGGTGGGCAAGGCTGGGAACTTAACATCCAGGGATATACAATATTTAGGAAGGATCGGCAAAAAGGTAGGGGAGGTGGGGTAGCATTGCTGGTAAAGGAGGGGATTAATGCAATGGAAAGGAAGGATATTAACTCGGATGAAACGGAATCTGTATGGGCAGAAATGAGAAATAGCAAGGGGAGGAAAACGTTAGTGGGTGTGATATATAGGCCTCCAAATAGTAATATGGAGGTGAGGGAAGGCATAAAAAGGGAAATTAGAGAAGCGTGCGATAAGAGCACAGCTGTCATCATGGGTGACTTTAATTTACATATTGATTGGACTACCCAAATTAGTAAAAATTCTGAGGAGGAGGAATTCCTGGAATGTTTTCGGGACGGTTATCTGGACCAATATGTCGAGGAGCCGACTCGAGATCAGGCCATTTTAGACTGGGTATTGTGCAATGAGAAGGGACTTATCAGCAATCTTCTTGTACGAGGCCCCTTGGGTCAGAGCGATCATAATATGATCGAGCTCTCAGTCGAGATGGAGAGTGAGGAAATTGAATCAGAGACTAAGGTCCAGAACTTAAATAAAGGGAATTACGAGGGTATGAGACGGGAATTGGGTAAGATTGATTGGGTGGTGTTTCTGGGGGGATTGACAGTGGAGAGACAATGGCAAGCATTCAAAGATAGAATGGAAGAATTCCAGAACATGTTTATACCGGTTTGGCATAAAAATAAACCTAAAAAGGTGACTCAACCGTGGATAACGAGGGAAATTAGGGACAGCATAAAATCAAAAAAAAGGGCATATCAACTGGCAAAAAAAAGCACCAGACCGGAAGATTGGGGGCAGTACAGGATACAGCAAAAGAGGACAAAGGGATTAATCAGGAAGGGGAAAATAGAATACGAAAGTAAACTTGCAGCAAACATAAAGACAGACTGCAAAAGCTTTTATCGGTATATCAGGAGGAAAAGACTGGTAAAATCCCAAGTCGGTCCCTTGCAGTCCGATTCGGGAGAATATATAATGGAGAATAAGGAAATGGCAGACCAATTAAACTCATACTTTGGTTCTGTATTCACAAAGGAGGACACAAATAACCTCCCAGGAATATCGGCAAACATAGGGACTAATGAGAGGGAGGAGCTGACAGAAATTAGTATCTCTAGGGATATGGTGTTGGGTAAGTTGAGGGGACTGAAGGCCGACAAATCCCCGGGGCCTGATAAACTACATCCTAGGGTACTTAAGGAGGTGGCCCTGGAGATAGCAGATGCTCTAAGGATCATCTTCCGGAACTCCATTGACTCGGAAACAGTACCCGTGGATTGGAGGGTAGCTAATGTTACCCCAATATTTAAAAAGGGGGGTAGAGAGAAAGCAGGGAATTATAGACCAGTAAGCCTTACATCGGTTGTGGGCAAAATGCTAGAGTCCATTATTAAGGATAAAATAGCGGAGCACTTGACAAATGGGGAAAGGATCGGACAGAGTCAACATGGATTTACAAAGGGTAAATCGTGTTTGACTAATCTGCTGGAATTTTTTGAGGAAGTAACTGGTAAAATAGATGGGGGAGAGCCAGTGGATGTGGTGTACCTTGACTTCCAGAAAGCCTTCGATAAGGTTCCACACAAAAGATTATCATGCAAAATTAAGGCTCATGGAATTGGGGGCAAAGTATTAACGTGGATAGAGAACTGGCTGGCGGATAGAAAACAGAGAGTTGGAATAAACGGCTCGTTTTCGGAGTGGCAGGCAGTGACCAGCGGGGTGCCGCAAGGATCTGTCCTGGGACCCCAGCTGTTCACAATATATATAAATGATCTGGATCAGGGAATTGGATGCAATATTTCCAAATTCGCTGACGACACTAAACTAGGAGGAGGGGTGGGCTCTGATGAGGATGTCAGGAGGCTACAGTGCGATTTGGACAGGTTGGGGGAATGGGCGGATACGTGGCAGATGCACTATAATGTGGATAAATGCGAGGTTATCCACTTTGGGGGTAAAAACAGGAGGGTGGATTATTATCTAAATGGCAATAGATTGGGAGATGGGGAAGTGCAGAGGGACCTGGGTGTTCTTGTGCACCAGTCACTGAAGGAGAGCATGCAGGTGCAACAGGCGATTAAGAAGGCAAATGGTATGTTGGCCTTCATATCAAGGGGGTTCGAGTATAGGAATAGGGATACCTTACTACAGCTGTACAAGGTGCTGGTGAGACCGCATCTGGAGTATTGTGTACAGTTTTGGTCGCCCCATCTGCGGAAGGATGTTCTTGCCATGGAAAGAGTGCAACGGCGATTCACCAGGCTGATACCTGGAATGGCGGGAATGACCTACGAAGAGAGATTAAATAGTTTGGGCTTGTACTCACTGGAGTTTAGAAGATTGAGAGGGGATCTCATCGAAACATATAAAATTATGGCAGGCCTGGACAGGCTGAATTCAGAGAGAATGTTTCCAATGGCCGGGGAGCACAGAACCAGGGGCCACAGTCTAAAAATAGCGGGCAAATCATTTAAAACAGAGATGAGGAAGAATTTCTTCACTCAAAGAGTGGTGAGCCTGTGGAATTCCCTGCCACAGAGGGCTGTGAAGGCTAATTCAATAAATATTTTCAAGAGAGAATTGGATATATTTCTGAAGGCTAAGGGGATTAAGGGTTACGGAGAAAAGGCGGGGACGGGGTACTGAACTGGTAAGATCAGCTATGATCTCAGACGAAGATCAGCCATGATCTCATTGAATGGCGGAGCAGGCTCGAAGGGCCGAATGGCCTACTCCTGTTCCTATCTCTATGTTTCTATGTTTCAAACCCGCCTCCCCAAAAGAAAAAAGAAAAAAAAACGCCTCCCCAGGGCTGGGCAAGATCGTGCCCTGAGAGACAGCTTCAGGAAGACAAGCTGTTTACTTTTGTCAGTGAGCAGCGTCCCGAGATCACCGAGCTCCCAGTTTGGCATAAAGATAGCTCGTTGCTGAAGAGCATGATGCAGCTTTCTGCAGGAAAAGTATTTGATCCATTCCATTTGTAAATTAACAGAACATATCGACTTAATTTTGTTTTTCTAAAACTCATTCAAGCCTTTGTACAATAAAGAATGAAGTTCAAGATAATAATGAATGGTCAGTAATCTAACACATCTTTGAGGAATGGATGATGTAGTGATAAAAAATAAAAGTGTCAGGAATTGAAGGTTTGAACAATTTGCTATTAGGAGCTGTCAATTTTTTCTCTCAGTTGTACTAAAAGCTTATTAAGTGGTGTGAATGCTGCCTGGTCAGAGGTCACGGATTTACATTATTTCTCCTTTGTGTTCTTGCACTACCCAAGTGTTTGTTCAAGCAATGGGAAAATTCAGCAGATCAGAGCTCACACAATAGCGCTATCATGGTCTCACATTGCTCCGAATTTTCTTTTATGCTGCACTGCTGCCCAAAATCTTGTTATTTTGCTGCATAACCAGATAATGAAAGCCTAGCTCAATCCCTGGCATGCTTCCTCCTAGTGATAAGATTGTGGGTTTGAGCCCATTTGAGAACTTGAATATAACACGCCAGTGTGATACGGAGCTAACAACAGCAACCTGCACTTATATAGCACCTTCAACGTAGTAAAATGTCCCACATGGTCCATGTCTCTGAGGCATACAGCAGGGCGGGTATCACTACTGCTCTGTAGACCATGAGCTTGGTGCCGGGTTTGAGGTCCTGGTCTTCAAACACTCTCTTCCTCAGGCGACCGAAGGCTGCACTGGCACACTGAAGGCGGTGTTGGACTTCATCATCGACGTCTGCCCTTGTTGACAGTAGGCTCCCGAGGTATGGAAAGTGGTCCAGGTTGTCCAAGGCCTCGTCGTGGATTTTGATAATCGGGGGGGCAGTACTGTGTGGCGGGGGCAGGTTGGTAGAGGACCTTTGTCTTACGGATGTTTAGTGTAAGGCCCATGCTCTCGTACGCTTCGGTGAAGGTGTTGACGATGGTTTGGAGTTCGACACAAAGTGGAGGAGAAGCCTCCAGGAAGGCACCGAACACCTCGAGTCTCTTTGCCGGGTGCAAGCGGAAGCACCGCACGTCAACCCAAGCACCCCACCCACCCACCCCTTCAACCACCGTCTGCCCCACCTGTGACAGAGACTGTAGGTCCTGCATTGGACTCATTAGTCACCTGAGAACTCATTTTTAATGTGGAAGCAAGTCATCCTCGGTTCCGAGGGACTGCCTAAGTAGAGAGGAAGAAGAAGAAAATGTCCCACAGCGCTTCACAGGAGAGCAATCAGACAAAAAATTGACAGATCGTACTGTTTTGTCGGAGGTGCCGTCGCCTGGATGTGCCGTTAAACCAAGGTACTGTCTGGCGGTTGCAGTGGGCATGAAAGATCCCATCTGAAGAAGAGAAAGAAGTTCTCCTGGAAAAAAAGAGAGAAATGGGGAGGAAACTGGAATTTGAACAAAGAGAGAATCCGGGATATTATTGTGTGTTTATGTGCCTCACTATGTGGTGCATTAAGTACAGATGCCTCTTTCTCTTGTATTGTAAATTGCTCCACTTGGTTGTATCCACAGGGAGAACGTACATATAGAACACGTACCGTCCCCCGGTTTTAAAATCACATCTCAGACAGGCTGTCTTGCAGACATTTTATTTTTCCTGTTAATGTGACGTCTCAGAACACCTGTAAGCTGTTAATTGCCCATTAATGGGAGCACCTGCAACATCTTTAAGGGAAGCGGCAATCTGTTAATTGGCTATTAGCGGGGCTCCGAGATACACCTGCAACCTGCAAATGGGCTGTGCCGGCGCGCCGAGTCTGCCTCACTCAAACCATTTACGTTGACAAGTGTTGCGAGTGTGCAGAGAGCGGCGCTCCCACCATCAGAGGCGGCACACGCCAGAACATCGGTGGCTTCGAGCCACTTCCGACGACAGCGTCAAGATCGAGCAGCTAGCTGACCGGCACCAGACTGAAGCTGACACACCCCACTGCCTGCTTCCATACAGGCCTGCAAAACGGTTTGGCCATTAGCAGCTTGCTATTTCCCGCCCCCGAGGTCCAGGCGTCTGGCAGATCTGCAGGAGGGCTGAGAGCCACACCCCCCGCCCAGGTTCACAGTTGCAGGACGCGAGGCCGAGGAGCAAGAGCTGCCTTGGCATGAAGGGCTGCAGGGGCCACACAGAAAGCTGCCCAGGAGGAAGTGGGAAAATGGGACCAGGGTTGTCAGTGCCAGCTCAACAACCCTGCCCAGGGCAAAGTGACGCAGGAAGAAGCTTAACGACCTAGTCAGGTCAGGCATGGGAAGAGGAGTCAGCCACACTTTCTAAGGACGCAACAACAATAAAGCATGTCTGCCAGTTACAATGACCTTGCCAACACGTGCTTTAATTGCTTACCATCACTACCTATGAGGAAGCGTCGTCTCTGGATATTCCCAGCCCTCCACTGGAATTATTCTGCACTCACATCTTTTCATGCACTTGCGTTTCAACAACAAAGCAAGTGAATGCTCACATCCCTGGGAGTTGTCAAACTACCTTCATTTTAAGACAATTCACTGCGCTAGCACTTTTTCACCCTGAAACCTTGGTGTCATATTTGACCCTGAAATGAGCTTCCGACCACATATCCGCGGCATAACAAGGACCGCCTCTTTCCACCTCCATAACATCGCCCGTCTCCGCCCTTGCCTCAGCTCATCCCTGCCTTTGTTACCGCTAGGCTTGACTATTCCAGTGCACTCCTGGCTGGCCGCCCACATTCCACCCTACGTAAACTTGAGGTCATCTAAAACTTGGCTGCCCCGTGTCCTAACTCGCACCAAGTCCCGTTCACCCATCACCCCCTGTGCTCGCTGACCTACATTGGCTCCTGGTTAAGCAGCGCCTCGATTTCAAAATTCTCATCCTTGTTTTCAAATCCCTCCATGGCCTCGCCCCCTCCCTATCTGTGTAATCTCCTTCAGCCCCACAACCACCCTCCCCACCCCCCGAGATATCTGCGCTCCTCCAATTCTGCCCTCTTGAGCATCCCTGATTATAATCGCTCAACCTTTGGTGGCCATGCCTTCTGTTGCCTAGGCCCTAAGCTCTGGAATTCCCTCGCTACCTCTCTTTCCTCCTTTAAGACACTCCTTAAAACCTCTTTGACCAAGCTTTTGGTCACCTGCCCTAATTTATCCTTATGTGGCTCGGTGTCAAATTTTTTGTCTTAAAATACTCCTGTGCAGTGCCTTGGGACGTTTTACTACGTTAAAGGTGCTATATAAATACAAGTTGTTTTTGTTGTGTTCCATCATGCCACCACCAATTGTCGATGGGGGTGGAAATTAAATTACTTACTCTAGCAAGCAACGCCTCTGTGGTTTACTTAATGCATCTGTGTGCAGCTGATTGACTCGTGTTACTTACATCCCCAGTGACAGCCTGAAAAAAACTCGAAGCATAAAGGTTAAGGGTGCTTGTACCCTTACTGAACCACCGGTGGTGCGGTGCCTGTGGTGGAGGCGGGCTGTAGCTTGTGATAGGGAAAATATCGGAGTCTTGAAAACCAAGGATGAAATTACCAGGTATCTAGATGAAGAGAAAATAGTTAAAAGTAGCACGGACTTCAAAAGGGATGACTGTGCTTGACGAACCTCACAGAATTCTTTGAGGAGGTACCAGACACTGCGGAGGGGGAAATGCAGTGACAAGATATCACATGGGAGATTACTGGAGAAGATTAAGGGGTACTGGATTCGGATGAGGCTAGCAAAATGGATTAAAGATTGATTAGAAGTGAGGAATCGGAGGGTAGGATTTAAGGGAAGTTTTTCCAGAGTGGTTGGAAGTGGGTAGTGGTGTCAGTTCTGGGGCCACTTCTGGTCACTGTGTAATGATTTGGATGCAGTCCTTGAGGGAGTGGGGTCCGAATTTGCCAAAATAGGAGGAGATAGTTCATTCTTTAGAAGAAAGGAAACTGCAAAGCAACAACGATCAGATGGAGGAATGGGCTAAAAAGTGGCAGACGGAATTTAATGTCAGTAAGTGCCATGGAAGAGCAGAGGGATTTGGGGGCACAGGCTCACAGAAAATTAAATGCAGCACCTGAGGTTGCTAAAGTTGTAAAAAAAAAACGATTGAATTCTAGGTTTTACCTCAAGTGTTGTAGAATATAAAAGCCAAGAGGGAATGATGGGCATATATAAAACCTCCACAGTAACATTCAACAGGGAACTGGATAAATACTTGAAAAGGAGGAATTTGCAGGGCTCTGGGGAAAGAGCAGGGGGGAGACCTCAGTTTGCGTACTGCGTGCAGTATTGGGCTCTACACTATATGAAAGATATTGAGGCTTTAGAGAGGGTACAACAGATTCTCTAGGATGTTGCCTGGTATGAGGAAATGCACAGATGAAGATAGATTTAAAAAATTGGGAGCATTTTTCGTTTGAACAATGTAGATTACAAGGCGTGCAACAGAAGCGTTTAAAATTGTGAAAGAATTGGACAGAGTTGACAGGGCTGTTTCCAGCATTAAGGGGTCAAGAACGAGGGGATCATAAGATTAAATGTAGCAGATTTTGAACAGAGAGCAGGTAAACTTCTTCAGAGAGTTGTGAGGCTGTGGAGTTCACTTCCAGGGCTGTTGTTCTTCTTAGGCAGTCCCTCGGAACCAAGGATGACTTGCTTCCACATTAAGAATGAGCTCTCAGGTGACTGATGAGTCCAATGCGGGACCTACAGTCTCTGTCACAGGTGGGGCAGACGGTGGTTGAAGGGGCGGGCGGGTGGGGTGCTTGGGTTGACGCGCGCTCCTTCCGCTTGGCTTTCACTTGCTCCCGGCGAAGAGGCTCGAGGTGTTCAGCGCCTTCCCGGATGCTTCTCCTCCACTTTGTGTGGTTTTGGGCCAGGGATTCCCAGGTGTCGGAGGGGATGTTGCACTTTTTCAAGGAGGCTTTGAGGGTGTCCTTGAAGCGTTTCCTCTGCCCACCTGAGGCTCTCTTGCTGTGTCGGAGCTCCGAGTAGAGGCGCTTGTTTTGGGAGTCTCATATCGGGCATGCGGACAATGTGGCCCGTCCATCGGAGCTGATCGAGCGCGATCAAAGCTTCGATGCTGGGGATGTTGGCCTGAGCGAGAACACTGGCGTTGGTGCGCCTATCCTGCCAATGGATTTGCAGGAACTTGCGGAGGCAACGTTGGTGGTACCTCTCCAGTGCTTTGAGGTGCCTGCTGTACATGGTCCATGTCTCTGAAACTTTCAGGGTTGGTGGTTGAGGCACACACTATGTCAACATTCAAGATTAGATTAGACAGGTGGATGAAGATAGGGGGTTGAAGGGAAGTGGTAGCAGGATGGGTAAATGTGATCAGAACTTAATGCTTGCGGGGAGGGTAAACACCGACATGGACTGGTTGGACCGAATGGCTTGTTTCCGGTTTGTAACTTCTGTGTATGCATTTCTACGTACGTCGCATAACTCAGTGTCAGCTTTCTAAAGTGAAGCCTCCCTTCTCTGATAAGTGCAGGTGTGTGCATCTCTACCCATATATTGGGGTCTTAGGGTTGCAGCAGGTGGGTGCCATGCACCTCCGATGAGGTCTGACCAGCCTGGCATTCCTCGACTGTTCTAGCTCTACTTTCAGAAAGCGAAGGCACGAGGGAATTGCCAACGGGAAAATTGATTGCGCCCGGATTGAAATTGTGCAGGCCCACAGCAAATGGTGCAATGGCAAAATGTCAGCAAAAAAAAACTTCCAAAATGGAGTCAGAAACATGCTTCGACGTTTTGCCACCAAGGCTCCTGAAATTATTTTTTTCCATCTCTCCGTAGCACCTAGCAACGCTGGACCCCGATTTGCAAATCAGGTGGAAGTAACAGAAAGCCGGACATACTTGGTCATACAGAAACAGAAAAATCGGAGCAGGAGTCGGCCATTCAGCCCTTCGAGCCTGCTCCACCATTCAATATGATCATGGCGGATCCTCTATCTCAACTCCATCTTCCCGCGCTCTCCCCATACCCCTTGATGCCTTTTGTGTCTAGAAATCTATCTATCTCCTTCTTAAATATCTTCAGTGACTTAGCCTCCACAGCCTTCTGTGGTAGAGAATTCCACAGGTTCACCACTCTCTGAGTGAAGACATTTCTCCTCATCTCAGTCTTAAATATCCAGCACATTTGTATGGAACAACCCGGAAGTGGAGAGATGCTTCTTTGTGGCCACTGGAAATAATGAGGAAAATGAGACATGGGCACAAATGGGTGATGGTACATTGTCACAGAATTCCGCCCAATTTTATGACTGGGTCTGACCGATTTATGGCCAATGATCAGCCATGATCTTATTGAATGGCAGAGCAGGCTCGAGGGGCCGTATGGCCTACTTCTGCTCTTGATTTCTTAGCTTCTTCTTCTGTTCTTAGCCAGGCAGATCCATTTAGAAAGTCCAGTCTACAGTCTCCTGTGACGAGCAATCGCAGCAACATGCACTGTGCACACAACACTGCAATTCATTTGATTTATATCTGCAGGTTCAGTTTTTGGATCACTTAGTGTGATACTTTCACAGCAATGTTGATTTGCTTTGGTGTCGTTCCCTCAGTACCGCCCCTCCGACAGTGCGGAGCTCCCTCAGTACCGCCCCTCCGACAGTGCGGAGCTTCCTCAGTATTCCCCCTCTGACAGTGCGGCGTTCCCTCAGTACTGCCCCTCCGACAGTGTGGCGCTCCCTCAGTACCGTTCGTTCGACAGTGCGGCGCTCCCTCAGTACCGCCCCTCTGACAGTGCGGCGCTCCCTCAGTACTGCCCCTCCAACAGTGCGGCGCTCCCTCAGTACTGACCCTCCGACAGTGCGGCACTCCCTCAGTACTGACCCCTCTGACAGTGCGGCGCTCCCGCAGTACTGCCCCTCCGACAGTGCGGCGCTCCCTCAGTACTGCCCCTCCGACAGTGCGACGTTCCCTCAGTACCGCCCCTCCGACAGTGCGGCGCTCCCTCAGTACTGACCCTCCGACAGTGCAGCGCTCCCTCAGTACTGACCTTCCGACTGTGCCCCTCCGACAGTGCGGCGCTCCCTCCGTACTGCCCCTCCGACAGTGCAGCACTCCCTCGGCACTGGCACTGGGAGCGTCGGCCTAGATTTTTGCGCTCAAGTCCCTGGAGTGGGACTCGAACCCACAACCATCTGACTCAGAAGCGAGAGAGAGGGTGCTGCCCACTGAGCCACGGCTGACACTGTATTTCTGTAAGTAGACGTTTTCCCTTAAAGTCTGGAAGCTGTTCCTTTTACATAAGTTACCCTGAGTAGAAATACGCAGCCAAGGATTAACCATCTATTTGAAGTAACCGTATGACCTAGTTTCATGCTACACTATCACACACTTGGTAACGTCATATATTATACACTGTCCACACAGACGACCATTTATACCCGTGACCTGCGACTACTGGAAGATGAACGGTGCAGCTTCCATACCTCAATTTATTTATCTCCACACGCTCAATTCTGTATCTCAATGACGTCAGCTTTACTCCAGACTGTTTTAATGTGGTTCCCTACTGAAAGGGGGGAAATACTCATTAGCAGTACAATAAGCACGCAGGCCTTTTGCTTCCTCGGGGGTTGGGGAAAGGCAGGAAGACAAGTGCGTACACCTGGGAGTGCTCAATGTCTTTAATAGTGAAGGAAAGAAAACTGTCCTACTTAGGGCTGGAAAGATTTGCCAACTAGCCGGGGGGCAATTTACTTCCAGTTTTAAGAAGCTAATAATCAAAGCAACTTGCTAGCTTCTAACCGTAAAGCGTGTTTCTTTTTCTTCTCTGCTGCCTTACTTAAATTTTGAGGCATGCAACCTGCTTGAACTCTATCTTTCTCAGTTACGCCTGCCAGCTTCAAACCAGAGAGACAGCACATTAGCAAAAACCTGCGTGCTTCTGCAGAACATGTCTTTTTGCACACACGCCGAGATTTCGTTTTCTAGTCAAAGCCCAGACATTCCTGTCTGGTTTTCAAATTATCAAAATTACCAAGAGGCAATCCTCAAGATTGTACCCCCTTGCTCAAAACTGCCTGGGTGGCCACAGTGGCGAGCTAGGTTTGGCTGACTGTGTGGGGGTGGGGGGGTGTCATCTTAATACTGTATGTGACCAACTTAGCAGCAAGCGAACCGAGCTGGGAACGAGGGAATGCCAACATACCCAGATCCGAAGATCTGGCCGGGAACCTCGCCGACCAACAGGCCGAAGCTGGAGGCTGAAGACAGGTGACAGAGGTTCCAGGAGCAAAATGGAGGAGGGTCCTCCAATGCTGCATTGGCCGACCTCAAAATGACCGGGAGGTTCATGGCTCCGCCACTGGGTAGCCACTCTATTCAATCTATTGCCATATCAGCAATGGAAGTCCATTTTAACCCTCATGCTTTAAAAACCTCTGGCCTAGAAATTCGGTATAGCCGCGTTTGGGGCGCTAGTCCTGGCGATGCGCAAAGTTTAGCGCCAGGCGCAATTTAGCTCCACCTAGCGCGATATTGGGTTGCAGCGCCCCTAAAGGTGATTGCGGCGCTAAATCAGGCGCTGCACGCTACTCTTAAGGCGCTAACCCGGCGGCGCAACCCAATTTCACGGCGGCGGGGCGCAGCGAAGGTGCTGTAAATAATCACTTTCCCTGATACACACTGGCGCCGGCCAGCTCTTAAAGGGGCAGGTCAATTGGCATCACCAGACACATTCACTGCCTTGTAGGCCTTCAAAGCGGTGGGAGCCTACCTGTGGCGCAACAGCCTAGCAAGACATGGAAAGGGTGAGGCAGAGGGCGGAACGACTCACTGATGGGGCATTGGATGCTTTGGTTGGCGCAGTGGAATCAAGGCCAAGGAAGATGGTCAGAATGTGATTTATGTTTTGGACAGTCTCCCGGGTGTGAGAGGCAGTTATGTGTCAGTGTATTAGTTTTGCTTTCTGTTGCCATAGCTTTCTCATGTTTGAAGGAACCACATTTTGTGTAATGAAACACTTTCTTCATTTACAATGGCCATGCCTGCTATTTACGTACATCTTGCCCTTCACAGGCTTGGGGGTATCAGACCGGTTCCATTCGTGTTCTTGGAATGGCAGCAAGCATTCCGTGAGAGGGGCCTAGAAGCTACTTCTGATCAGCCTCTGACGCGCAGCCTGAGAAGAGCCGCTCGCGTAGAAGTTCAGGCCAGCAGGCAGCTTCTCAGCCACCGACAGAGATGTCCTGCACCTTATCTGAGGCTGCAGATCTGGCTGATGCAGCTGGCACAGCTCAGTCACCACCTCCTTTCTAAATCGCAGCCTTCTGACACACTGCTCCTCCGGCATGTTCATGTAGGAAAACTGCTGTCGGAAAACCCTGCCAGTGTAAGGTCTGCTGTGACGACGTCTGTTGGCCCTCCTCCGTCTGGCCATGCCCGCCCCCCTCTCCCAGCATCTCAGTGCCCTTTCCAGATGATTCAGCAGCAGGATGTTCCCCTCCAATGCAGCCCCCATAATAAGTGCCCACAGGAAGGTTCCCCGTTGTCAAGGCTCACCAACAGCAAGGTGATGGTCAGAAGGCTGAAGATCGTCTGCCTGCGCTGGCTCAGTGGTCAAATGGCTCTCAGTGTGCAGCTCAGCAACTCGTTGTAGCTCTCGAGGAAGTTGTGATCCAAAAATGGCTGCCGCTTTTAAACCACACCAGTCCCCTTTAAATAACGCTCCTCCAGCCCGAGAGCGACTTGGTAAGGTTCCAGGTAAGCTGTCACTATTAGCGCCAGGCGCTACGGAGGGGGGCGCCACTGAATTTCCGGACCGGGGCGCCCAAAAGGCGTTGCACACTCAAATGACGTCATAATCAGCCTGCGCCCATGAGTGGGCGCTACGATTTAGCGCCGGTGCTAAATGCATGCTCAATATGGGGCGAGGCGCTAGGCGCCCGGCACCCGCCCGGAAATTGGCTAGCGCCCCACTTCTCGGCCTCTTTAGGTGTTAATCGGTGGCGCTAACAACCGAATTTCTCCCCCCTAGAAGATAGGAGCAGGAGTAGGCCATTCAGCCCCTCAAGCCTGCTCCGCCATTCAATGAGATCATGGCTGATCATCCAAATTCAGTACCCTGTCTCTGCTTTCTCCCCATATCCCTTGATCCCTTTAGCCTTAAGAAATATATCTAACTCCTTCTTGAATATATTTAATGAATTGGCCTCAACTGCCTTCTGTGGTAGAGAATTCCACAGGTTCACCACTCTCTGGGTGAAGAAATTCCTCCTCATCTCTGTCCTAAATGGCTCACCCCTTATCCTTAGACTGTGACCCCTGGTTCTGGACTCCCCGGCCATCGGGAACATCCTTCCTGCATCTAGTCTGTCTAGTCCTGTTAGAATTTTATAAGTTTCAATGAGATCCCCTCTCATTCTTCTAAACTCTAGCGAATATAAGCCCAATCGACCCAATCTCTCCTCCTACGTCATTCCTGCCATCCCAGGCATCAGTCTGGTGAATCTTCGCTGAACTCCCTCCATGGCAAGAACATCCTTCCTCAGATAAGGCGACCAAAACTGCACACAATACTCAAGGTGTGGTCTCACCAAGGCCCTGTACAACTCATAAGGTTTCATCTTTTCAAGCTACAGTCAAGGTAATTGGAGCGTTGATGATCCATCAAACTGCAGCAGGCAGTTTTTTTGAGAAAGGTTTGTGCTAGGGGAACTTGGTGGCCTTCTGGGACCTGGGTTCAAATCCAGCCCAGATGGATTGGATGGAAAATCCCATTTGTTCGCTGGCTGTAAAGGTCCTATGTGAAATGATCCTGAGCAATCTCAATCCCGTTCCTGGTGGGCTCCAGCACAAAAGCGAATTGGCAATCTGACTCAACGGGGCCACGGTATGGCTGGTGTGGGAAATGGAAAACATGCCGCACTGATGCAGAAGGTTGGGACTGAGGCACGTTGTCGGAACAGAGCAGAGGGAGCATTACCCTGCACACAGCTGTGCTGCGTCTGACCAAGATGCGTACTTGTTGGCGACACTGGGCGTTTGAATTAGTAAGAGTTCCGTTCCATTCCCCGGCACTAATATCTCTCACCTTGATGTGCATGCAAAATAAAGAAGATAATAAAAGACTCTTGGTGCAGAATGGAAAAAGAACACGAGGTAAATCAGGAAGCAGTGGCTCAGTGATGCTCAGCCGAGGTTTTTAAAGCATGTAAACAGAAAAGAGTAAGGGAAGACTGAAGGGGGGTTTGTTACAGTTTGCAACAGTGATTCCCGCATTTCAAATTCCCAATTGCAACTGTGGCAGAAGGAGAAATCTTCAAACACTTCCCCCAGGGAGAGGGGGAGAAAAATCAACAAGCTGCTCTCACACACCTCTTCGTAGCTGGATCGAGAACAGCGTCGCCAGCAGGTCTCTGCGCTCAGGGAAGGGAAAGTGAGGCAGGGAGATCGAAGGGTGTGGGGGGGTCGGAGGGAGGGGGTAATAAAAATAAATATTTGTTGCGGGGCGGGCGGGGGAATAAATTGAAGTTTCAAGTAATGGTTTTAAATCCTGTTCTAAACATTGCTTTTGATTCCTAGCACAATCAGCCTTGATCTTCATCTTGAGGATCCCTGATTATAATCGCTCAACCATTGGCGGCCGTGCCTTCTGTTGCCTGGGCCCTAAGCTCTGGAATTCCCTGCCTAAACCTCGCTGCCTCGCTACCTCTCTCTCCTCCTTTAAGATGCTCCTTTAAACTGGCCTCTTTGACCAAGCTATTGGTCGCCTGCCCTAATTTCTTCTTATGTGGATCGGTGTCAAATTTGTGGTCTTAAAATACTTCTGTGCAGCGCCTTGGGACGTTTTACTACGTTAAAGGCGCTATGTAAATACTTGTTGCTGTTGTTGTGAATAAAACTCACCATCCTTCCCAAGCCTCCAAAAAGTGTTCACTTTACTCATTTGGATTCTCTTTCTGTAAACTCAAAAAAGACAGTAAGCACCGTCAGTGCAACAACCCACCCTCACAGTTTGCCACAGTTAATCGCCTCAAAGCCGATAGCCAGCATTCACGCAGCTGTCAATGGCAGCCTCGCAACCCCTGGCTCAGACGGCAAGCCTGCTGTTAATCGTACGATGAACACAGCGCTTGCTGAAACCTGGCCTGCATTAAAATCAACAACAACAACTTGTATTTATATAGCGCCTTCAACGTAGTAAAACATCCCAAGGCGCTGCACAGGAGTATTTTAAGACAACAAATTTGACACCGAGCCACGTAAGGATAAATTAGGGCAGGTGACCAAAAGCTTGGTCAAAGAGGTCGGTTTTAAGGAGCGTCTTAAAGGAGGAGAGAGAGAGGTAGAGAGGTTTAGGGAGGGAATTCCAGAGCTTAGGGCCCAGGCAACAGAAGGCACGACCGCCAATGGTTGAGTGATTATAATCAGGGATGTTCAAGAGGACAGAATTAGAGGAGCGCAGATATCTCGGGGGGTTGTGGGGCTGAAGGAGATTATAGAGATAGGGAGGGGCGAGGCCATGGAGGGATTTGAAAACAAGGATGAGGATTTTGAAATCGAGGCGCTGCTTAACCCGGAGCCAATGTAGGTCAGCGAGCACAGGGGGTGATGGGCGAACGGGATTTGGTGCGGGTTAGGACACGGGCAGCCGAGTTTTGGATGACCTCAGCTCCATTCAAGGTTTAAAACGGTCGGGCGTAAATTGTACTCATGTCTTTCTCACTCCTTTTTACAACCTGAATGAGGTGATCTTTCTCAATCATCGAGGCCTTTTCACCTCCTTCCACACGTTTTTTTTTTAAAAGCCTGTTCTTCGGCTATTAAACACATAAAGCTACCTCTTTACAATATTAATCCTTGTCCAGTTATTCTCCCTTCCTTCTCAGTCCTGCCTTCCTGGACACCAGTTCAAAGAAAAGAGCCTTTGCCCGAAACATCAGTCTTTTCTCTTTCAGATACTGATCAATGTGTTGCGTCTTTGCAGCAGTTTCTGCTGATATTTAAGCTTTCCAGCATTTGTAGTTTTTTTCTTATGATCACAGTTCACTTCCGTTTTAGCTACAGAAGGGTATTTTGGCTTCGGAAACATGGAGGCAAGGGTTAAATTCTAAAATCTGCTCTCTTCAAATCCGAGGGACTGAGATAATGACCCTGTTCATCTGAATTTCAATCTTCAGTTAATCTAAGCACTATGTGAGAGTGGATGGTGTTATTATAGAGTGAAAAGCCTCCCAAAGGAGGTGGCTGCTAAGATCTTCTCAATACTGTCATATGCTGAGCAGCTTAGTATTTGAATGAGGCCCCAGATGGCATTTTAAATAGATACCAGCAGGAGAATAGTCTCCTGTGGGGAAGGGTTTCACTGATGGTGCAGCTATATTACATTTCATCTCTTCGTTAGGTCTTTGGGTCAATGGCTCAGTCCAGGAGTCTCGTGAGGGGGTTTGGGAACAATGGGCTGATTCTGTGCACCGAGGCACCGAGAGGTAGGGGTGCACGAACCTGCACGTAACGATGCATCAGAGGTGTGAAAGTGGAATGAAAAAAAAATTGAAATTGAAGGAAAGCGGCACTGGCTAGCCTGAATTCACTCAGAGTGATCAAATGCACAAAGCTCCCAAGGCACCAAGCCCGACGTTACCTTCAATTAAATGAGAGAAGGGATGAGTGCAAGTCGGAATCGGAGGCAATTCAGATGGTACGAATCAAAATACTGATATTTTCAGATGACTGAATCTGAAGTCCTTCTTATTAAACTGAGGACATCCCAGCTGTTGGCACAGCACACTGAGGTGTTGAAGTGCTGTGCCAGGAGTGGTAAGATACATCTTCACTCCTGTGATTCCCACATGATAAACTCCTGTGCTTTGACAGGCGTCAATGACTGGGGTGACAAGCAGGGGTTCATTAGAGCTCACCCTCCCCACAGAGAGGAGGAAGGCGCCAATCAAACTGCGAACCACTGAGGCCCACTCTCCTACACGTCTCAGCAGGTTGCCAAATGGCAGATGCTTAAGGTTTGCCCTCTTGGCTGAGCATGCTGTTTGGCATGCAAGCAGATTCTTACAAGAAGAGAGAATACCATAAAATACTCATGAACACTCTCCACTTGCCTGGATGAGTGCAGCTCCAACAACACTCAAGAAGCTCGACACCATCCAGGACAAAGCAGCCCGCTTGATTGGGACCCCATCCACCACCTTAAACATTCACTCCCTCCACCACCGGCGCACCGTGGCTGCAGTGTGTACCATCTACAAGATGCACTGCAGCAACTCGCCAAGGCTTCTTCGACAGCACCTCCCAAACCCGCGACCTCTTCCACCTAGAAGGACAAGGGCAGCAGGCGCATGGGAACACCACCACCTCCAAGTTCCCCTCCAAGTCACACATCATCCTGACTTGGAAATATATCGGCCGTTCCTTCATCATCGCTGGGTGAAAATCCTGGAACTCCCTCCCTAACAGCACTGTGGGAGCACCTTCACCACACGGACTGCAGCGGTTCAAGAAGGCGACTCACCACCACCTTCTCCAGGGCAATTAGGGATGGGCAATAAATGCTGGCCTTGCCAGCGACACCCACATCCCATGAATGAATTTTTTTTTAAAGGTGCATGATAGTAAACTGTATTGAAAAGTTAAATCCAGGACACTGAGTTAAACTGTCCTCTGCAGAAATCTGGAATAAGAAGATTGCACCTACACACGTGTTGCTCTAACTTTGAAGAAATTGTGCTAACAGAAGCCTGCATGTGTTTATTTTAAGTGAAATGGACAACAAAACAACCTAACTCTCTCCTTTCAGGCTTCACATCACGATTTGACTGACGCACCAGCTAAACTGCAGTCAACTGGCCCGTATTTGATCCCGACAAGTTCCTGGTTGTTCACGGTCTACAAGTCTCTGGACATCAATAAAAGTAAAGCACTCCAAAAACAATCCTCAATCTTTCATAGCAGTAAAGGTCACCTGTAATGGCTGTTGTGTTGCCCTCTCCTCCACAGGGCATGCTTAGTGAAGGGGTGCCAAAGAAGTGGCGATGTGTCAGAAGCCGTAGATCAATCCTTTACGTTCCACCAATGCGGTGCAATATTCAGTCCTCAGTGCAAATCTGTCCTCAGACCATTAAGAAGTACGCAATAGCCAGCTGTAGGGTGTTTTCTCTTCTCTCCCCTTACCTGGACCTGGGCCACCTGCCCCACAGAGAAAAGATCAGAAATTCACTACGTGGCAACTGTGGCCACCATTGGGAAGAGGGGTGCGAATTTCTGGCATGAAGTTTAATCTCCTCATCCAGTACAACCATCTGAATTCTTCTATATGAATGTTAGAAACATAGAAAAATCGGAGCAGGAGTCGGCCATTTGGCCATTCGAGCCTGCTCCGCCATTCAATATGATCATGGCTGATCCTCTATCTCAATACCATATTCCCACTCTCTCCCCATACCCCTTGATGCCTTTTGTGTCTAGAAATCTATCTATCTCCTTCTTAAATATATTCAGTGACTTGGCCTCCACAGCCTTCTGTGGTCGAGAATTCCAAAGATTCACCGCCCTCTGAGTGAAGAAATTTCTCCTCATCTCAGTCCTAAATGTCCTACCCCGTATCCTGAGACTGTGACCCCTCGTTCTAGACGCCCCCCCCCAGCCAGATGATAATGTTCTGTATGTCAGAATGTATGATAACATATGAATTCTGACATACAGAACATTATCATCAGATGCCAGATCACAGAAAAACAACAAATACAGACTAACACCCACACGTACAAAACTGAACCACTTCATTGTGAAATAAGTAACAGACAACAATGGATAATTTTAGGGCCGTCATCTAATCATGGGGTTCAGATTATGACTGAAAACCACTCAAGGTTGTGGTTTGGCACTCCTTCTGAATCAATAGGTTGCAATCACTCCCATTGTATAGTATACAGCATCTCCACTCCCCCCTTCAAAAAAGACACTTGGTATTCCTTCACTATTATACTTTACATTGTAAGAACTGTTCATTAAAAATACTGCTTTACAATCAACTCCCAGATATTCATTATTCTATGTGCTGATCAAAACCACTCGATTGGATTCCAGCCTGTAACCCACTCCCATGTACATGTCATTCTGTAGATGATCCGTTTGAACCACTCAATTAGATACTCAGGGGGAAAAATATGGTTAGTGCCTTCCGTTAGCACCTCCAGGGGGCGCGAATGGGGCGTTAGGAACTTAGTGCCCGAGCGCGGCGATTTTAGCGCTGCTCGCAAAATTGACCCGTCGTTTTGCGGCGGCGCTAAACACTACCGCCACGATCTCCTGCGCCCGCAGATCGTGACATCAGTCGAGCGTGCAACGCCCCGGACCGGATATTGAGTCGTGCCCCCTGCCTTAGCGCCTGCCGCTAGGAATGACAGGTAGAGGGGAATGTTTTCAAGTCTGGGGGAGTGCTATTTAAAGGCGGGCGCTTCCTGCCTTTTCTTGTCGGCAAAATTTTTGGTGCACGCAGGTTGAGAGGGAGAGAGAACGTCTGGAGAGATTTAACGCTGACCTAAGGCGTTTTGGCCATCAGCACCTTTCCCTGGGCCTATCCATTGTTTTCGAGGTCTCTCCAGGCAGAGATTCAAGGCTGCAATGTGCAGGGAGTGGCTGGCCAGCAAGATGGACCGTCCCCTTTAAGAACTGGACGGCGCCAGTCTGTCTGGCTTCCAGGGTAACGGACATCGCCTGAGCTTCGGTAGCGCTCTGAGGTAGCGCCTCGCTCCCCGACGTTAGCGCCTTAAGAGTGGTATGTAGCGCCTGATTTAGCACTCAAATCACCTCCAGGGGGGCGATAAGATGCGAATTTTGCAGTCGGAGGTGATAATTAGCGCCGGGCGCTAAACTTTGCGCCCGGCCGATATTAACGCCCCAAAATGGGCGATACCCAATTTTTACCCCTAAGCCTTTAACTCACTCCCATGTAGCCACTATTCCATCCAAACACCTGGATTAGATTCCAGTGTGTTACTTATGGAAATCTATCATTCATATATACCCCTCAATTAGGCTCCACCCTGTAACTCACTCCCACATTCATTATTATTCCACATTGTAGGATAGAGTGTACCTGTAGGATTTAGTAAACATTGTTAAGATTTTGTAACCTTTATTAAATAACTATAATATGTGGAATTGTATGTTAAAAACCTAAAAAGCCTGTATAAAATGGCGAATGG
Organism: Somniosus microcephalus; assembly: GCF_052327205.1. Classification (NCBI taxonomy): domain Eukaryota; kingdom Metazoa; phylum Chordata; class Chondrichthyes; order Squaliformes; family Somniosidae; genus Somniosus; species Somniosus microcephalus. The sequence continues at coordinate 85,716,049 of NW_028225180.1, forward strand.
TTGGGAAGCAAAGCATGCTGATAAAATTAAGCCAACATTATGTTAACTGCGAGAATAGTACTGAGGTCGTGTAGATTTTCTGTTATATTAAAAACAAGAAGTCAGTGAAGGACAAAACAGTAATTAAGTCTCAAAGTAAGATGGAGGGTTTTCAATACCTAACGTCCCTTATCGCTGAAGTTTCAGACCAGTCTAGATAATGGGCTATGGGAAAGGCAAAGGACCTCTGTCGTAATTCAGGGGAAATCTGGCTATGTAAAAGTTCTCATACTCAAAGCTCACAGCAGAAAAGAGGAGGGAATCATAGACCGTACTTGTGAAGGTCAGAATGGTGAGGTAGCAACTTGCAGCTGCTTGGGCTATGTATTTTGAAGGGGGAAAAAAGGTATAAAGGAACAGCTATTGAACACTGAAAGCAGCGCGAAACCAGAGGATGAGAAGCTTCGGTCAACAGAACACAGCAAGAGAATAAAGAGACCGCGTCACAGTCACTCGGAAGGAACGCCGGGGTTCGATGAACAGACCGTGACTATCTTCTTGTTAACTATCACCTCTTTGTACTGGGTGTTTAATGCTCAATAAACCTGTTTTACTTCTGCACAATATACCTGTACCCAGAGTGTTTGTGTAGTCACCGACTAATTAATTCAGAGCTTTTAAAAGCTACAACATACAAGCCTCTTGATTAGATTTCAATCAACTCACTGCCAAGTAAATGGCCAATCAAGCGTGTGGACTTTGTACGCACACCACACTCAGTGACAAGACAATTAGCTCATTACGATGTTTTTAAATGTTTATATCTAGACACAGAACTTTCGCGAGGTATTCCATAGTTTGATGAATTGTCACAGTTCTAATAAACATTACTGGCAAATTCATTCATAGATGTTGCTAACTGGAAACACTGGATTTCTGTGACTATACTTTACATGTCATTACCCATGCAAGCTCTCCGCATTAAAGAATTATGAAGTCACTTTGTTCTCAATTACACGCTCTATAGTTCTTAAAAAGTTAATGTCTATCCGAGAACGTTCTGCTTAACCCATGGAGTGCAAAATGTCTTTAGCAGGTCGCGAGACAATTACCGCTTTATATCAAAATATGTCCACCCGCTTGAAATGATGTTTGGTCATCTCCTGGATGTGTTAATTGAAGACGTGTTATGTATCAGGCTTTGTGTTTACACATTCAAACAGCAACTTGGCTCAGCTCCTGTGATTCCTCTACTGAGAACCAATATCAGAAACTGGGAGCAGCGGGAAGTGATCGTTTTTTGTAGCGTGACGCAGATAACAGTATTTTCTTCTATGGCCTAATCCGAGCCGGAGCTGAATTGAGATTTTCCGCAAAAAAGATGACGAGTGGATGCTGTTGCTGGGAGTTCCAAGCAATTATGTCAGGGGCTGAACTGTCGAGCCTGACGACACAGAAAGCTAGCATGCAGGTACAACAAGCAATAAGGAAGGCGAATGGCATGTTGGCCTTTATTGCAAGGGGGTTGGAGTATAAGAGTAAGGAACTCTTGCTACAAGCACGGTGGCACAGTGGTTAGCACTGTTGCTTCACAGTGCCAGTAGACCCGGGTTCGAATCCGGCCTCGGGTGACTGTCTGTGTGGAGTTTGCACATTCTCCCCGTGTTTGCGTGGGTTTTCTCCGGGTGCTCCGGTTTCCTCCCACAGTCAAAAGATGTGCGGCTTAGGTTGATTGGCTATGATAAATTGACCCTTAGTGTTAGGGGGATTAAATACGTGGGGTTACAGGGATAGGGTGGGATGTGTGTTGGTGTAGGGGTTACGGGGATCGGGTGGGATATGTGTCGGTGCAGGCTTGATGGGCTGAAATGGCCTCTATCTGCACTGTGGGGTTTCTGTGATTCTGTGAATTGTTTACAGGGCGCTGGTGAGACCACACCTGGAGTACTGAGCACAGTTTTGGTCTCCTTATCTAAGGAAGGATATACTTGCCTTGGAGGCGGTGCAACGAAGGTTCACTAGATTGATTCCTGGGATGAGAGGGCTGTCCTATGATGAGAGATTGTGTAGAATGGGCCAATACTCTCTGGAGTTTAGAAGAATGAGAGTTGATCTCATTGAAACATACAAGATTGTGAAGGGGATTGACAGGGTAGATGCTGAGAGGTTGTTTCCCCTGGGTGGAGTGTCTAGAATAGTCTCAGGATAAGGGGTCGGCCATTTAAGACTGAGATGAGGAGGAATTTCTTCACACAGAGGGCTGTGAATCTTTGGAATTCTCTGCCCCAGAGGGCTGTGAATGCTGAGTTGTTGAGTATATTCAAGACTGAGATCGATAGATTTTTGGGCTCTAGGGGAATCAAGGGATATGGAGATCGGGCGGGAATGTGGAGTTGAGGTCGATGATCAGCCATGATCTTATTGAATGGCGGAGCAGGCTTGAGGGGCCGTATGGCCGACTCCTGCTCTTATTTCTTATGTCCTTATGACACTTGAGGGTGGGGTTTTCTTTTGCTGCAGTCCTTAAATTGCAAATGGTGGCAAGCCTTTTAAAATTATTTAACTACCTACTCATTTTTTTTTATATTAGCACTGACGTTTCCCATGAAACTCTTATCATGTGAACAAAATAATATTAATATGGCATTTATCCAACAGATTGGCCCAACAGAATAAAACACAATTTAACTCTCACTCTCTCTAATTCTCAGCCACAAGTACCAATTATAACGTCCCTTTGCTTAACGTACTCCAGAATTTAATAAATACACAAGGCAGCGAGGGTAAATCGACAAGGGCAGATTACCTGACCCTGCTGCTCACCCACGTATGAGGTTTAAGGCCTCTTCTAAAAATCAAGTGGCTACAAAATAATTAGTTTGATTTAATTTCCTTTCTTCCGTTGCTATCATTCTTTTGACACATTTTGTTTGAACAGTGAGCACTGAAGGTCTCATTGGCAATGCTGGAGGGGAAGTGTAACAGCCAGACCGACTTGCAAACGTACAGAGCCCGACTATATGAGGAAGCTGAATTATCATCAGTAGACCCAGTGTAGCATACCCCACCACCAACACCCTCCAATTGTCCTCTCTCCTTTCTTAAAGGGGCTGGGTCTTGTTGGTGGACGATTCAACTTTCAAAATTCTCATCCTTGTTTTCAAATCCCTCCGTGGCCTCGCCGCTCCCCATCTCTGTAACCTCCTCCAGCCCCACAACATCCCCCCGCGGTATCTGCGCTCCTCTAATTCTGGCCTCTTGAGGATCTCTGATTGTAATCGCTCAACCATTGGTGGCTGTGCCTTCAGTTGCCTGGGACCTAAGCTCTGGAATTCCCTCCCTGAACTTCTTCGCCTCTCTCTCCTCCTGTACGATGCTCCTTAAAACCGACCTCTTTGACCAAGCTTTTGGTCACCTGCCCTAATTTAACCTTATATGGATCGGTGTCAATTTTTTTTGTCTTAAAATACTCCTGAGCAGCGCCTTGGGTCGTTTTACTACGTTAAAGGCGCTGCATAAATACAAGTTGTTGTTGATTCCTGGGTCACTGAACACTCGCTCTCTGGTGTCTCAGCCAGAAGGCCGTGCTTCACGTGTGAGCTCAGACAGTAGACAGACGAGCCGAGCCCTGTCCTCACCCAATGTCCACGTGCTTGCATTTCCCAGTCGGACTCACCAGAGAGTGATTAGGAGCTGGAACTCCAGTTAATCTTTTTGTCTCTGTGCCTCGGTGGGGGGGAGGGTGGTACCGACATAAATCGCAGCAACCCCGACTGCTGTCTCAGCTGAAACCCGTGAACTGAGCATAGATCAAGGAGCGACCTGGTCTGCATGACTTAATAGCGTGCCGGGCGGCACCTTAAACCGCTAAGTCAGTGATCTCCAAGACGTGGCCCACGAGCTTCTTTGATCTGGTCTGCAAAGCTCCTTCTGCTTTTCCTTCTTTGTGTTGTCTTTATCCCCCTTCGAGCTGTCGAAGGTTCCCAGGCCTGGAGGATTAGAAAAGGCTGCTCTCAGATTGGTGGATTTTGACCACTCAGGGAGCAGGCTGTGCCGAACCTCCAGGCCCAGCAATGTTGGAAGAGCTGGAGTGTTATCTCCCAATCCCGTGCTGCTTCAGTTGCCCCTGCCAGATCTCTCGCGTTGCCTGCATTCAAAACGTTTTTTGAAGCAGGGATAAAGGAATCTTCCTGAAGATGTACTTTAACTTGTAAGGGGGGTGAGAAACAAAGAGGAGACAAACAGCCAAGCAGGGGGTAGAGGAGAGAGAGAGAGAGGAAGGATAGATAAATGGACAAAGGAGAGAGAGAGGGAGGGGCAGGAGAGGAGAGAGTGGATCAGAAAAGGCAGGGGCAGGAAGATTGAGAAAGAATGAGAGTTAAATGTTAGTTTTTTAGGGTCACACTTTTCACCCCCACTTACGTCTAATGTGCATGACATTCATTTCACCAATTGGTGTGGGTAGACCGGGTTTGTCAGTTCGAGCAGGGCGCCTGCAGTTGGTATTTATTATACTTTATACTGTTGTATTGACGTACACCGGCCATAGAATTTATTCGGAATCACTTGCTCAGAGGGTGAACGGACCAAGCTTCCGAAGACAGGTAGGATGGACACACCAGAGAGACAGTATGACGAGAGCAAAGGAGGACGGAGGGGAGCTAAAATGGTCTCGCCTTTTTGGGAATGGGGGTTCGCGTTATTGTGCAATCGCATTCAGCCCACTTACTGATTTTTGGCAAGCGTGTCTGGCCGCCAGCTCCAAAAGTTTGTCCGTTTCTGCACTAACTGATTGGGGGGGATTTTTCTTCCCTCCCCCCACTCATTTAAAAGGTAATTTTACGAGGCTCTCCTCCCGCAGCGGAGACTCTGTAGAAGGGAGCGAGTCGCAAGAAGGGCCCTGTGGCGTTACAGCTCTACCTCCATCCCAGGTTTGCCGTTTAGCTGCAGGCTGAAAGTGTTGGCTCGTAAAAGTACTCCAAGCACTGTGAACTTTATGGTTCTTTGCTGACAGCCGTCCTCGTCAGTGCTAACGTCCTACATCACTGAGGCATATTGGCACCGAAGGATTAACAACCGTGACACAATTACAGGTTTTCAAACTGAGAAACAATCAGCAAGTGATTCCGAAGAAATTCTATGGCCGGCGTACGTCGACACACAACAGTATAAAAAGTATAATAAATATCAACTGCAGGCGCCCTGCTCGAACTGACAAACCCAGTCTACCTACACCAATTAGTGAAATGAATGTCACGCACATTAGACGTAAGTGGGGGTGAAAAGTGCGACCCTAAAAAACTAACATTTAAAAATAATTAAACTAACAAAAAAAAACATTCAAACATGCATTATGCACAGAGTGCGGCATCTAATTGGATGGATATTAGTCTGCGAGCACTCGGCTAATGTTTTTTCCCCCAGGGGTTTTTATTAAAGTAACGAGAGACGTTTGCTGGTCTTCAGTGAAATGCTACTGACACAAAGTGCAACTTGACTCTGTCCAAACAATTGCCACAAATAGAAAGCTTTTCACCAAGGCATCGTTTCACAAAGGGCTCTCGGATTTAGAGCAGTGAACAGGGCTGAAATATCCTGGGTGCACGAAAGAAGATTGCTTGAAGGTTGCTGCAGTAAAGCGGCTCCTTTGCCAATGTGATTACATTTAACCAAGAATAGCAGATACACCACAATCATTGCAATTATCGAGAGAGAGTTCGCTTCGTCATGTTCAATTAGACAGCCATTTCTTTTTCATTTTTCTATTTGTTCTCAGAAGGTGAGTGGCTACTGGCAATGCTGCATTTATGGCCCATCCCTCGCTGCCCTTAGAAAGTGGTGGTGGGCCTGTTATAGAGACTGTTTTTACAGCTGAGCAGGGCACTTCAGAAGGTGCAGTATTAAGAATCAACCACGTATGATAAAGAAAGCACTTGCATTTATGTAGCGCCTTTCACGACCACTGGACGTCTCAAAGCGCTTGTCACTGTTGTAATGTGGGAAACGTGGCAGCCAATTTTAACTATGGAGATATAACTGACGATTTTGACAAAATCCATGCAAGAATGAATGAATGAATGACTTACATTTCTATAGCGCCTTTCATGACCACTGGACATCCCAAAGCACTTTAGAGCCAATGAAGTGCTTTTTGAAGGGTGGTCACTGTTGTAATGTAGAAAACGTGGCAGCCAATTTGTGCACAGCAAGCTCCCACAAACAACAATGAGATAATGACCAGATCATCTGTTTTGGTGATGTTGGTTGAGGGATTAATATTGGGCCCAGGACACCGGGGAGAGCTCTCCCTGCTCTTCTTCAAAAAAGTGGCCGTGGGATCTTTCACGTCCACCTGAGAGGGCAGACGGAGCCTCAGTTTAACGTCTCATCCGAAAGACGGCACCTCCGACAGTGCGGCGCTCCCTCAGTACTGCCCCTCCGACAGTGCGGCGCTCCCTCAGTACCGCCCCTCCGACAGTGCGGCGCTCCCTCAGTACCGCCCCTCCGACAGTGCGGCGCTCCCTCAGTACTGCCCCTCCGACAGTGCGGCGCTCCCTCAGCACTGCCCCTCCGACAGTGCGGCGCTCCCTCAGTACTGCCCCTCCGACAGTGCAGCGCTCCCTCAGTACTGCACTGGGAGTGTCAGCCTAGCTTTATGTGCTCAAGTTCCTGGAGTGGGATTTGAGCCCACAACCTTCTGACTCAGAGAAGAGTGTGCTACCCACTGAGCCCCTGACAGCTGACATGAGGGGACCAATGCTCTCTCTAAACTACATGACAGCGCGGCCGCACAGCAATCTGCAAGGCTCCGCGCGGGCCGCTCTCAAGCTTTTCTGTTTGAAATACCGGGCATGCGCAGAAATTTAAAGGGGGCCGTGCAGTGAAACAAACGGGTCGCGCACAACAAAGACAATTTGGAGGGAACATTGGATGGGACGAGACCCGCGTGTAGGCCAGACCAGGTGGAGGTGGCAGGTTCTCTTCCCTGAAGGACACCAGTGAACCAGTTCGGTTTTTACAACAACCTGGCCGCTTTCTTGGCATTTTTGCTTCTGGTGCCAGCCGACTAGATTTATTCAGCTAAATTTCACAACTTATCCTGATGGGATTTGAACTCTGTGCTGCGAGTTCCAGGACTACAATCATCAGGTGGGAGGGCATCTCGGGAAATCTGAAAGTCCGCAATTTCATTGAAACGTATAAAATTCTGACCGGGCTAGACAGACTGGATGCAGGGAGGATGTTTCCCCTGGCTGGGGGGGTCTAGAACGAGGGGTCACAGTCTCAGGATACGGGGTAGGACATTTAGGACTGAGATGAGGAAAAATTTCTTCACTCAGAGGGTGGTGAACCTGTGGAATTCTTTATCACAGAAAGCTGTGGAGGCCAAGTCACTGAATATATTTAAGAAGGAGATAGATAGATTTCTAGACACAAAAGGCATCAAGGAGTATGGGGAGAGAGCAGGAATATAGTATTGAGATCGAGGATCAGCCATGATCATACTGAATGGCGGAGCAGGCTCGAAGGGCCGACTCCTGCTCCTATTTTTCTATGTTTCTCAAAATGCACGAGCTGCCAGTGTTGCTCCGCAATGGGAGTTTTCAGCTTGTGGATTCCCTCCCTGCAGCTCGGCAGTGGAAGGAGTTGGACATATCCCCTGCTAATTCTCCTCCCCACCCCTCCCACGGCTGACTTGCTCCCAGGTCTCGACTACTGCTGCTCCAGCTCATCACCAGAAGGTGCACAAGAGTGGTCTGATGACTCACCCTCTGAATTACCCCCCCGACCCGTTTCAGAGATTTCCGACACCGTAAGATTGAAGCTCAGCAGAGTGTGTAAATCAAACTCGCACTTTAATGTGCTGCGTGAACAATCATAACGCTCAATAGCATAGCGGGTGAAGGAACCACCCAGTTCAGCACACAGGCCTTTGTATTTTGCTTTGCCAACAGATTGTGACACAGTCGCTTTCAAATAGCTTGGACACTTGCTATGAGAACCACGAAATAGGATTAACCCGTGACTAGTCATGCAACTTTTATCAAGTGCTATTTAATAACTGATTAACAGGTAATAACACGACACAATGTGAGCACAAGTCACCTCAGCCTAATTATACTACAAGCAAAATATTAAAAAGCAGAAATTGATGGGTTCTTTTATTTTTCAAATGCACATTTTTTCGCCCCCAAGCGCTGGAAAACAAGTTCCCATGGAAACAAACACTCCTTGGTTTCAAGTGCACATGCCTGGCATCTTTCGGTCCTCTCGGGTCAGGAAACAGAGGGAAGGAGGGCCGTGGCAATTTCTAATTTAGCCACCAGAAATCCTAAAGCCTTTCCTCCACAGAGACAGCCAGTTAACCTGTTCTAATTATTACACAATTCCAACAGACGAGGAAACAGGCTGGTGTTTCAGAAGTGGGCTGATTAATGGACTATGATGTTAAGACGCCACGGCAACAAGCGGCTTTAATCTAAATTGTGATGGTGCAACCGTAAAAAGAATAAAAATCATATTGTAATCTCTCCATGTACGATAGGGGGTTTTCTTTTCCGATTGCCCACATCAGTAGAGTTGATTCAAGTAAATCTGGTCACCCAATGTACTTTTAAACCCTCTGAGCACCGCAAGAAGTATTTGGGGCTGGATTTTCTCAATGGAGACGAGTTGGAGGCGGGACTGCTGCTTGTCGGGTCAATATCCCGCCTCCATCATCTTCTGACCAACTAGAGGGATTTTCCACTGATTGACCTTGTTAAGCCCACCCTGTGGGCTCAGCAGGCCAATTAGGGAGGAGGTCACTGACAGAGCACGTCAACGTCTGACGTGCCATCTGTCAAGACTTCTTAAAAGAAGAAATGTCAGAAGAAATGTCTCTGTGAAGCTGTCAAATACTGACATTCTCTGTAGTTTGATGAATCCTTGTGTTCAGGACTCATCAAACCTTTCAACTTTGTAGATTTCAGATGACTTGGTTCGGAGGATCCAACAACCAGTTTGTGAAATCTACAAGGAAGATGTCGGGACTCCCGGTCCAGAGCGGATGAAGGCTGTAGGCAGAAAAGAAGGTAAGTGAACATTTTTTAACACTTAACTCTCACCTTACATACTTACCGCTCCACACTTGCACCCATCACTCACCTCTACATTGCAGTTTCAGGCCCCTCCGACCCCCGCAGACCTCCTACTCGATTCCTCCAACCCGGCGGGGTTCTCTGAGGTCAGGAAGCCTTCACCTGAAAAGGTAAAATGGCACTAATCCTTTTTCTGCCCGTTAACTACCTGTTAACAGGCAGTTAAAAGGATTTAATCCCTTTCCCGCCTCCAGGAGACGGGACCCGAAGCAGCACAGCTTCCCGTCTCCTGGCAAAAGGGCACAGAGGGGGGATGGGGGTGGGTTTGCCATCCACCCCCACTTTCTGCAACTTTACCGGCAGTCCCGCCTCCATACCCGCCTCCTTGGGGCTGAGAAAATCCAGTCCTTTGTTTCCAATGAAATTGCAGTCCAAAGCCCCTAACACCTAAAAAAAGACATTAACAATTTGATCTGTCATGTGTCTGATGCACTAAGATGGCACTGATAGAGTTCATTTATTTACTGGACCTCTCTAACAACTGACCCGTGATTCTTCTTCATGTGGGAGCCCAATTGAAGAGTGAGGATGATTCGACATTTATCATCAGTAGAACACTCTAGTAAGGGGAGCAAAATACTCATCCAAAACTCTGCCGCCCCGTGTCCTAACTCGAGTCCCGTTCACCCATCATCCCCTGTGCTCGCTGACCTACATTGGCTCCCGGTTAAGCAAAACCTCGAATTTAAAAATTCTCAGCCTTGTGTTCAAATCCCTCCATGGCCTCCTCGCCCCACTATCTCTGTAACTTCCTCCAGCCCTACAACCCTCCGAGATCTTGGCGCTCCTCTAATTCTGGCCTCTTGCGCATCCCCCGATTTTAATCGCTCCACCATTGGCGGCCGTGCCTTCAGCTGCCTGGGCCCTAAGCTCTGGAATTCCCTCCCTAAACCTCTCCGCCTCTCTCTCCTCCTTTAAGACGCTCCTTAAAAACTACGGCCTAGAAATTCAGTTGGCTGCGCCAGCCGTTAGCGCCTTAGGAGTAGATCTCGAGCGCTAGGCGCTTAGCGCCCGGGCGCAGCGCGATCTGCGCCTCGCCCCAACTTCAGTAGACATTTAGCGCCGGCGCAAAGTCATTGCGCGCGCTCATCTGCGCGCGCAGATCATGACGTCATTTTGTCGTGCAACGCCCTTTGTGCGCCCGGAACCGGAACTTCACTCGCGCCGCCCCATTGTGCGCCTGGCGGCCCTAGCGACTGTTGAGTCGAACGGTGCTCAGCCGATGCGAGGAGCGCAAATTAAAGGGCACTCCTGCAGTAGAAAAGGCAGCCGTTTTGCAACACTCCTTCTTTGGTGGGAGGAGGAGGAGGAGGAGGAGGAGGACGACGACCGGTACCACATAACTGATGAAGAGAAGCCCTCCCCAAAAACAGAAATACTCTAGTTTCGGCCTTTCAAAAAAACAAATCCACCCTCCCCCTTTAAGAGCTCACCGGAGCTAGAGTGTCTGCCGGCAATCAGCAGCTCGCCGCACCTGCCCTGCGCCCAACTTCCGGTGTTAGCGCCCCGGGCTGCCGCCTTAGCGCCTAATGATACTCGTGCATCGCCTGTTTTAGCGCAGCAGCAACCTCTTAGGGCGATGCAACTGAATATCGGCGAAGGGGGCTCGACTTTGCGCCGGGCGCAAACTTTAGCGGCCGCCCGACTTTACCGCCCCAAAAGTGGCTATACTGAATTTCTAGGCCTACCTCTTTGACCAAGCTTTTGGTCACCTGTCCCAATAGCTCATGTGGCTCGGGGTCAATTTCTGTCTGATAATCGATCCTGTGAAGCGCCTTGGGATGTTTTACTATTTAAAGGCGCTATATAAATACAAGTTGTTGTTGTTAAAGTGCATAAAAGAGGGATTAAAACCTCTGAACATTATCATTTTATTAGAACTTTGTCCTTTCACTTCATAACCTGGGTTCTAATCAGAACCAGATGAAGCTGTTTTTTTAAAATTTGTTTATAGGATGCGGGCATCGCTGGCACGACCAGCGTTTACAGGAAACTTTGATTTATCCGGAGGTTAACTGTCCGGAATGCTCGAGCCACCGGCAAAAATCAGGAGCCGTTTCGTTAGTTTTTTTTTCTTTTCGTTGCTTTTTTTTCACCAGTCAGGCTCTGCACGGTCTCGCTGAAGCTGTTGCTAAGCTACAGAGACGCTTGCAAGGTACGGCCGACTGTTTAGAAGCTGTTGCTAAGCAACAGGGTTTGTTGCCAGATACGGAGCTCAAAATCTCCCTATGTTTCAACATTAGCGCTGGTTTGCCCGGCAGTTTTGATGGGACGGCAACAGCTTGGTCCCGTCGGTGCTGAATAGCACAAAGTTTCCTGTATTGCCCATCCCTAATTGCCCTTGAGAAGGTGGTGGTGAGCCGCCTTCTTGAACCGCTGCAGTCCGTGTGGTGAAGGTGCTCCCACAGTGCTGACTTTGTCGTAGTGGTTTGTTGTAACCGAGTGTCTCACTAGGCCATTTCAAAGGGCCTTTAAGAGTTAACCACATTGCTGTGGATCTGGAGTCACATATAGGCCAGACCGGGTAAGGATGGCAGGTTTCCCTCCCTGAAGGACAGTGGTGAACCAGCTGGGTTTTTACGACAAAATGGTAGTTTCACAGTCACCGATACTAGCTTTTTTATTTCAATTCTAGATTTATTTAATTACAGTACATGAATTTAAATTCCCCATTGGCTGCGATGGAATTTAAACTCGGGTCTCCGGATCATTAGTCCAGGCCTCTGAATTACTAGTCCAGTAACATAACCACTATGTTACCACTCCCGTTGTGGCATTGGGAAGTCTTCATGAAAGCAAAATTTCCAGAGAAGCCAAGACAACCGTCCCAAAAGCCACTGAAAGTCTACCATGTTGGTGGGGAAAGCTGCACTGCAGTAAATGCTACAGATGCTGCAGCAGAAATTTGTCATCCTTTTCTGGAGAGGGGACTGATACTTTTTAGTTACGTCTCTGTAGTGTATGTAACCTGTACCACCTTAAGAGGATACCTTAAGGTGATGGACTACTTTTTGATAGCTCCTGTACATTGTAGTACCGGTGGTGACCACACTGGTATATAAACCCTGTGGAGCAAAGTGTATTCCAGTTCAGCCCTGACCCTCAATTACTAAAGACCTGTTTAATTATTTCTGTAGTCTGTGTCCAGTTATTCAGCATAACTACATTTGGAAACACAGACTCAACAGTGGCGAGGAGTCTAATCTTACCTAGCGGCAGTTGCATCAAAGGAAGCTTCGCCTCTGAAACGGGCGTCGATCAAGGACATCCACCCTCAACATCCTGCTGGGCACTGCATAGCACGGGAGGCAATCGGGAACCCGGGTTGGTTTCTGGCCACGAAGTCAAACATCAGTGAACATCCCTTCGACGACAGCGGCGGGTAAGCCCGATCGAGCGGCACGGGGGGGAAGTCGGCCGAGTTGTCAGTAAGAGAAGGGGAGGGAAACGACGAAAAGGGCGGAGAACACGACCGCAGCCGGTGTCAGGGGCCGGACTGCAATCGGGGCAGAGACGCGCAGCAACCAGAAAAGCGTTTATGTCCACAAGGACCGCGGGAGCGGCGGGGAACAAGAGCAGCAGCGTAGGGGAAAATAAAGGACCGCTGGGAGGCGAGAACGGCAACAGCGCGGTAATCGCCATTTTGAGTCGGCGGGGGAAGAAGACAAGCGCGGGAAAAGCCGCCAAGCGCGGGAAGCCGCCATTTTGAAAAAAATAAAATAAAATAATAATCATATCCGAAGGAAAGGAAACTCAACAAGGATGCCAAAAACGGGTAACATCACTGCTTTTGATAGGGATGTGGAAGATTGGGCCACTTATGTGGAACGCGTCGAAGTTTACTGTACAACGAATGAGGTACCGGAGGATAAGAAAGCACTAACCCTATTAAACTCGATGGGTGCGAAGACGTACGGGTTATTAAGGAACCTTGTAACACCAGATAAACCGGTAGGAAAGAGTTTCGCGGGTATTGTTACTATCCTGCAAGAGCATTTAAACCCCACGCCGCTGCTGATAGCGGAACGATTTAAATTCTACAAAAGAATTCAACTTAAAGAGGAAAGCAACGCTGAATTCTTAATCGAACTGCGCAAGTTATCAAAGTACTGTCAGTTCGGTACAGGACTAGCAGACGCACTGAGAGATAAGTTTGTGTGTGGGCTCCTAAGGGAAGGAACCCAGAAGCGACTGCTAGAGGAAAAGGATCTTACGCTGGACAAAGCTTTCAGCATTGCAGCATCGCACGAGGCAGCAGCACGAGGCGCTGCAGAGATACAGCAAAGGCCATTGGAATTCAGCACCAATGAAATGGCATTGGGCGCAGTAAAGTGCTATCGTTGCGGAAGGACAACGCATGACCAGAACCAGTGCTGGTTCAAAGATAAAGAATGCAGGCAATGTGGCAAACTTGGTCACATAGCGAGAGTATGCCGGTCAGGAAAGAAGACCAGCAGCAAAAAGTCGCCGCAGGAGAAGTACAAAAAAGTACACAAGGTGACAGAGAACAGTTCGGATGAACAGAAGATGGATTCAGACTCCAGCAGTAAGGAACTGGGTTGTCTAAAAATACATAATGTGGGTAACACAGCAGACCACCAAACTATCTGGGTCATGCTTCGGATAGCAGGAGTCCAAGTGAAGATGGAATTGGACACTGGATCGGCGTTGACGGTCATGAATAAGCAAGATTACAAAAGGTTATGATAGCGGTTATTCCCCTGAGGGATACGGAGATTGTATTGAAAACATACACGGGGCAAATAGTATACCCCATCGGAAAGATAAAAGTAAATGTGGTCTACAATGGCAAAGAAAGTCAGGAAATGGACTTGTATGTGTTACCTGATGGAGGTCCGCCACTACTGGGACGGGAATGGATCCGGAGAATAAATGTGGACTGGCATTCCATACAAGCACTGACTGTAGATTCCTGTAAAGAGGACGACGTCAAACCTAAACGACTGTCCAAAATATTGGACGATGCTAAGGAGGTGTTCCAACAGGGACTGGGAACACTGAAAGGAATTACGGCAAACATCAAGGTTGAAGAACATGCAAACCCAAAATTTTTCAAAGCCAGACCGGTACCTTATGCGATACGACCTGCTGTGGAAGCTGAGCTGGAAGGGCTAGAACGTTCAGGAGTACTGTCAAAGGTGGACTGGAGCGAATGGGCCACGCCCATTGTTCCTGTCATGAAGCGTTCGTTGAGCAACAAGCCGGGGGAACCTGGGAAGGTTCGCATCTGTGGCGATTTCAAGATCACTGTTAATCCGGTTCTTCACACGGTGCAATATCCGCTTCCGCGGATTGAAGATATCTTCGCTTCGCTGTCTGGCGGGAAACACTTCACCAAGATAGACCTGGCGCAGGCGTACCTACAGATGGAAGTTGATGAAGCGTCACGCCAGTATCTCACGATCAACACACATAAGGCCTGACTGGTTTTTGGAGTGGCATCGGCTCCAGCGATTTGGCAAAGGGCCATGGAGCAGGTATTGCAGGGAATTCCAGGCACACAATGCTACCTGGACGACATTCTGATTACAGGAGATGATGATAAGGATCACCTCGCGAATTTGGAGCAGGTGCTCACCAGATTGAAAGAATATGGGCTCAGAGTTAATCGCCAGAAATGTGAGTTCCTTCAAAAGCGAATCTCGTACTGCGGCCACATCATTGACCAGGAGGGGCTCCATAAGTCACCTGACAAGATCGAAGCTGTTGTGAAAGCTCCCGCTCCGGAAAATGTATCCCAGTTGAGGTCGTTCCTTGGGTTGGTTAATTATTACCACAAGTTTCTTCCAAATTTATCCACGGTGTTACACCCGCTGAACACTCTTTTGCAAATGGGAATACCATGGAAGTGGGGCGATGATTGTAAGTGGGCTTTTCAAAAAGCAAGGCACTGATCACCTCTAAGGAAGTGTTGGCTCACTTTAACCCAACGCTGCCTATTCGCTTAGCTTGTGATGCTTCTCCATATGGTATCGGGGCAGTGCTCTCACATAAGTTTCCAAATGGCTTGGAAAGGCCAGTCGCGTTCGCATCCAGATCATTGACCTCCGCAGAGCGCAACTATGCTCAGATAGATAGGGAGGCTCTCAGCCTCGTGTGGGGAGTTAAGAAATTTAACCATTACCTGCAAGGCCAAAAGTTTACGCTGCTGACAGATCACCAGCCGTTGGTTTCCATTTTTAACCCTAAGAAGGGTGTTCCGGTTATGACGGCGCAGAGGCTTCAGAGATGGTCCCTTTTCCTAGGGGCACATCAATATGATATTGAATTCAAAGGTACAAAGCAACATGGTAATGCTGATGGGCTGTCGCGCCTGCCACTACCTACAGCGGAAGAGGCACCGGCAGTTGACCCTGTCGAGACAGTTCACTCGACCATCATCGAATGCTTACCAGTCACCAATGCGGGTACTGAGAGAGAGACCCGAAACGACCCGACACTGTCTCGGGTCTACGATTTGACAGTGAAGGGATGGCCAGCACATGGCGACCCACTGTTACCAGCATTCTCAGCCAGACGAGAACAGCTGTCCGTCTGTCAAGGAACATTGATGTATGGAACAAGGGTGATTATTCCTCCTAAATTAAGGGAGAGAGTTCTGAAGGAATTGCATGAAGGTCATCTGGGGGGAGTCAAGATGAAAAGCCTTGCTAGGGCTTATGTGTGGTGGCCAGGTATCGACAAACAAATAGAGGATCTGACTAAAAGCTGCTCAGGGTGCCAAAAAGTTCAAAACGCACCTCCAATTGCACCGCTGCATCCGTGGGAATGGCCTTCAACCCCGTGGCAACGTGTGCATATCGACTTTGCAGGTCCATTCATGGATTCCATGTTTCTGATAGCAGTAGACGCACATTCTAAATGGCCAGAAGTGATTAAGATGTCGACCACTACCTCTGAAAAGACGATCGCAGTTCTAAGAACCATATTTGCAAGGAATGGGTTGCCGGAACAAATATGTTCAGACAACGGACCACAGTTCGTGTCAGAAGAATTCCAGAAATTCATGAAGAAGAATGGGGTGAAACGCTACACATCTGCCCCATATCATCCGGCTACAAATGGGTTGACCAAGAGATTTGTACAAACGTTCAAAAAGGCGATAAAGGCCATGAGCGAAGACCATATTCCACTACAACACAAGGTGGACAATTTCCTGATGGCATATCGAAACGCCACGCATGCAGTGACAAATCAAAGCCCTGCCATAATGTTCTATAACAGGAGGTTGCGGTCCCGGTTGGATTTGTTAAAACCCAATGTGCGTAGGGAAGTCGAAAACAAGCAATTCCAGCACGTAAATAACAAGGCCACTCGGAGTTTCGAAATAGGACAACCAGTGTTGGCCAGGGACTATAGGAATGATAAATGGCAATCCGGAACAATTCGTGCCCGACAAGGACCCTTGATGTACACGGTAGACATTGGAGAGAACGTAATACGACATCATGCTGACCAACTTGTGGAATCGAGAACAAGGGTCGACCCCTTAAGAGGATACCTTAAGGTGATGGACTACTTTTTGATGGCTCCTGTACATTGTAGTACCGGTGGTGACCACACCGGTATATAAACCCTGTGGAGCAAAGTGTATTCCAGTTCAGCCCTGACCCTCAATTACTAAAGACCTGTTTAATTATTTCTGTAGTCTGTGTCCAGTTATTCAGCATAACTACATTTGGAAACACAGACTCAACAGTCTCAAAGTGGATTTTTTTAAAGTTGTAATGTAGTCTCAATGCTGTTGTAAACAGATGCATAAGCCTGCGCTTGCACACACTAGTGCAAAAGTGTCAGCCATGGCTCAGTGGGTAGCACTCTCTCTCGCCTCGGAGTCAGGAGGTTGAAGTCCCACTCCAGAGACTTGAGCACAAAATCTAAGCTGGGACTCCCAGTGCAGTGCTGAGGGAGCGCCGCACTATCGGTGGGGCAGTACTGAGGGAACGCCGCACTGTCGGAGGGGCAGTACTGAGGGAGCGCCGCACTGTCGGAGGGGCGGTACTGAGGGAGCGCCGCACTATCGGTGGGGCAGTACTGAGGGAACGCCGCACTGTCGGAGGGGCAGTACTGAGGGAGCGCCGCACTGTCAGAGGGGCGGTGCTGAGGGAGCGCCACACTGTCGGAGGGGCAGTACTGAGGGAGCGCCGCACCATCGGTGGGGCAGTACTGAGGGAGTGCCGCACTGTCGGAGGGGCATTACTGAGGGAGCGCCGCACTGTCGGAGGGGCAGTACTGAGGGAGCGCCGCACTGTCGGTGGGGCGGTACTGAGAGAGCGCCGCGCTGTCGGAGGGGCATTACTGAGGGAGCGCCGCACTGTCGGAGGGGCTGTACTGAGGGAGCACCGCACTGTCGGAGGTGCCATCTTTCGGATGAGACGTTAAACCGACGTCTGCCCGCTCAGGTGGATGCAAACAATCCCACGGCCACTATTTTGAAGAGCAGAGGAGCTTTCCCCAGTGTCCTGGGGCCAATATTTATCCCTCAACCGACATCACTAAACAAACAGATGATTGTGGGATCTTGCTGTGCGCAAATCGGCTGCTGCATTTCCCACATTACAACAGTGATTCCACTTCAAAAAGTACTTCATTGGCTGTAAGGTGCTTTGGGATTGGGATATCCTGAGGTTGCGAAAGGTGAGTCTTTCTTTCTTGTGCAAACTCAGCAGGGTTGCGGGAGAGCGGTCATAAAAAAAGCAACACAGAGGCGAGGGCGTGGAGAACTCTTCAGAGACGGACGCTGGAGACCACGTTTATCAGGCACTGTAAAGACAGCACAGCTCCGCACCGCACCTGGGGCTCAGCTCTGAAGATTTATGCTCTGTTTCCACCTTCTCAGTCGATCACCTCAGGGGCTGCAGCAGAAACTTTGGCAGAGAATGAATAATATTTACATGAAACACGTTGGCGTTTTGCTATTAAAAACCATCCAAGGTGCAGAGCTGCTCCGGCTCCAGTCACTAATCTCCAGGAGCTTTCGAGAGAGGAAGAAACATACTTCTTCTTGTACAGCAGGCACGATGGAGGCAACATGATATAGGTGAAAAGATTTAAAAAAAAGTGATGCAGGAGCTGAAGCATGTGACATCTTGTAACTGGTACTTCAACACTAACGTTTGATTTCTCGCAGTATAGAAAGAAGAAACATAGAAATATAGGAGCAGGAGTCGGCCATTCGAGCCTGCTCCGCCATTCAATATGATCATGGCTGATCCTCTATCTCAATACCATATTCCCGCTCTCCCCATACCCCTTGACTCCTTTTGTGTCTAGAAATCTATCGATCTCCTTCTTAAATATATTCAGTGACTTGGCCTCCACAGCCTTCTGTGGTAGAGAATTCCACAGGTTCACCACCCTCTGAGTGAAGAAATTTCTCCTCATCTCAGTCCTAAATGTCCTACCCCGTATCCTGAGACTGTGACCCCTTGTTCTAGACCCCCCCCCAGCCAGGGGAAACATCCTCCCTGCATCCAGTCTGTCTAGCCCAGTCAGGATTTTATACATTTCAATGAGATCCCCTCTCATTCTTCTAAACTCTAGTGAATACAGGGCTAGTCGACCCAATCTCTCCTCAAAGATTTGCATTTATATAGCGCCTTTCACGACCACCGGATGTCTCAAAGCGCTTTACAGCCAATGAAGTACTTTTTGGAGTGTAGTCACTATTGTAATGTGGGAAACACGGCAGCCAATTTGCGCACAGCAAGCTCCCACAAACAGCAATGAGATAATGAGCAGATCATCTGTTTTCATTATGTTGATTGAGGGATAAATATTGGCAGCACCTCCGACAGTGCGGCGCTCCCTCAGCACTGATCTGGGAGTGTCAGCCTAGCTTTATGTGCTCAAGTCTCTAGAGTGGGACTTGAACCCATGACCTTCTGACTCAGAGGCGAGTGTGCTACCCACTGAGCCACTGGCTAACATGAGGAAAATATACCACACTGTACATTTTTTTTAACGTTGTGACTGCTGCCAACGACCGGAAGCTGCACAGAAGCGTACTGCGCATTAATCTGGAAGCTGATATCGATGATGTTTCTGCTTCCCCCCCCCCCCCAGAGCCCGCTCCCTTCCAGGCTGTTTTTCCCCACACAGAGCCCGTGAGTCGCAAAACGAACAACCAAAAAAAAAACTACTGAGACTGCGCATGCGCAACTACTTCAACTTCGCTGGCAGCAGTCGCTGCCTATTTTTTTAAAAACTGAGCAACTGCAGTGAAGAGCTAAATACCATGGTGAAGGACACCACCAAAGCTCAAAATGGGAGAAGAGGATAACAAGTTAAGTCAAGAAGGAGTAATTAACTGGCATCAAGCTGGGCTCTAGAAGCCTGAAGACTGGGGGGGAGAAAAGACCGAGGGACATTCCAGTATCACTGTGAACAATTATACTACATACTTTATAAAGCAATAAAGGCAGAAACAATATCTTACAGATACAGAATAGGTATAAGGAGGTGTTAACAAGGCAGTAATCCAATAGTGGGGAGTTATCTGAAATCTAGAATGAGATTACAGCCTGTAAGAGTTGATTTTTTTATTATACTGGTGCATCTCCCCAGGCGCTGTCCACCGTGAGTCAGAGGATGCATTGGTTGTAATCCGACTCTCATTTTATTCCTTTTTGCCAAGTGGCCAGAGCAAGAGTGTCAGGAGGCACAATCCAGTGCATTTAGCGATTCGGTAGCTATTAATATCAACGAAAGGCAAAGGCGGAAACAATAGGAACGGTGTCAAATGCATCGCGTATATACAAATGTTGTTGGATTATTCAACGTTTTCAAAACAGCATTTTTGTATTCACCGAATGAGCAGGAAGAAGCACGGGCTTTGCTTTCCTCCTTCACAGCCCCAACAATGAAGAGAGAGTTTTGCTGTGTGGGTTAGTAATAAGTTTAATTAGTTGGTGATGTGTGATCTCCTGCAGCTTCCTGAATGCAATATAGTTGAGCAGATTTCAGCTCTTACCCAGATCATTTCTGGTGCAGGAGTTTGATCGGTATAGAATGGAGCAAATTTTGGAGGGCGTTCGTGGACTGAATCTTCTACATGGGATAGGAAGGCACGTGCAGAGGGGGAATACTCTTTTATTTACTCTTCCTAATTCTCCCAATTTTCTGCCCTCTTCATTTAGCTGATCCTTTGCCAGTGGACAGTTCCATGCGCTTAAGTTGCACTTCAATATCCCCCAAGTGTCTATTCTTCATCTGTGAGCCAGGACAGTGGGGGTGGGTACCCATCGTGCCATCTTCCCAGGAGGCAGGTAGCCGACCCGCACCTGGTCCCGTCTCCTGCAGGCGGGAAGGGGGTTACAGCCACTTAACTGCCTGTTAACAGGTAGTTAACAGGCAGTTAAGAGGATTATCCCCATTTTTTCACCAGAGGCGCGGGCTTCCCGACGTCGGAAAACCCTGCCAGGGTCACCGAGGCGAGCAGTGGGTCTGCGGGGGGTCGGAGGGGTGCAAAAGTGCGCTGTGGAGGTGATTGATGGGTGCAAGCGTGGAGAGGTGAGTGTGTGAGGTGAGTGGAAAGTGAAAGAAAAAGTTTACTTACCTTTGTTTCTTCCTGCAGGCTTCAACAGTTGGGGAAGCAGAGACTCTCGCATCTCAATGAAAGATGGCTGCTGCACTCTCCGATGCAACAGCCATCTGCTTTCTGCTCACAGAAGAGGTTTGAAGAGTCTTGAATACAGGAACTCATCCAACAACATAGAATGTCAGTGTTTCACAGCTTCACAGGGCTGTCAAACGATGACAATTCATCTGTCAAAACGTCATACGCTGACGTTCTCTGTAACCGGCTTCCCCTTAATTGGCCCGCTGGTCAATCAAGGGAAAATAGCGTGGGTTGGCCACAAGTCGGTGGAGGCGGGACTAAAACCTGACAAGTGGGAGGCCCGCCTCCAATGCGCCCCCATTGACAAAATCCAGCCCAATGAGTCCATCAGGCTATCCTATCAGGGGCAATCACAGCCAAGCCCAACCTTGGGCTCACATAAGAACATAAGTAGGAGCAGGAGTAGGCCATACGGCCCCTCGGGCCTGCGCCGCCATTCAATAGGATCATGGCTGATCCAAATCTAGACTCACGTCCACTTCCCTGCCCTCTCCCCGTAACCCCTAATTCCCTTATCTGCTAGGAAACTGTCTATCTCCGTTTTAAATGTATTTAATGTTGCAGCTTCCACAGCTCTCTGGGGTAGCAAATTCCATAGATTTACTACCCTCTCAGTGAAGAAGTTTCTCCTCATCTCAGTTTTGAAAGGGCAGCCCCTTATTCTTAGATTATGCCCCCTAGTTCTAGTCTCACCCATCAGTGGAAACATCCTCACCGCATCCACCCGATCAAGCCCCCTCACAATCTTATATGTTTTGATAAGATCGCCTCTCATTCTTCTGAACTCCAATGAGTAGAGTCCCAACCTACTCAACCTTTCCTCATACGTCAACCTCCTCATCTCTGGAATCAACCGAGTGAACCTTCTCTGAACCGCCTCGAGAACAAGTATATCTTTTCTTAAATATGGAAACCAAAACTGCACGCAGTATTCCAGGTGTGGCCTCACCAATACCCTGTTTAACTGCAGCAAGACTTCCCTGTTTTTATACTGCATCCCCCTTGCAATAAAAGCCAAGATTCCATTGGCCTTCCTGATCACCTGCTGCACCTGCATACTAACTTTGTGTTTCATGCACCAGGACCCCCAGATCCCTTTGTACTGTAGCACTTTGCAGTTTCTCTCCATTTAGATAATAACTTGCTCTTTGATTTTTTCTGCCAAAGTGCATAACCTCACACTTTCCAACATTATATTGCATCTGCCAAATCTCTGCCCACTCACTTAGCTGTCTATGTCCTTTTGCAGATTCACGGGCACTTACACCAGAGATTTCTTATCTGTTCTCGGGATGTGAGCGACGCTGGCATAGCTGCATTCATTGTCCATGCGTAAGTGTCCATAGAAGGTGGTGTTGGGCCTTCTACTTGAACCGCTACAGTCCTAGTGCCAATGGTGCTCCCACAAAGCTGTTAGGTCAGGAATTCCAGGATTCTGACCCAATGACGATCCAGTAATGGCAATACATGTCCGAGTCAGAATGGTGTGTGACTTGGAGGGGAACTGAGAGGTACAGGTGTTTCCGTGACATTGCTGCTCTTGTCACAGGGGATTACATAGGATGTACGGCACAGAAACAGGCCATTTGGCCCAACCAGCCCATGCCAGCATTTATGCTCCACTCGAGCCTCCTCCCGTCTTTCCTCATCTAACTTATAGGAACAGGAGGAGGCCATTTAGCCCCTCGAGCCTGTTCTGCCATTCAATGAGATCATGGCTGATCGGCAACCTAACTCCATCTAACTCTATCAGCATAACAATCTTTTCCCTTCTCCCTCATATGCTGATGATCTTCTCTTCTTAGGCAGTCCCTCGGAACCGAGGATGACTTGCTTCCACACTAAAAATGAGTTCTCAGGTGACTGATGAGTCCAGTGCGGGACCTACAGTCTCTGTCACAGGTGGGGCAGACGGCGGTTGAAGGGGCAGGTGGGTGGATGCTTGGGATGACGTGCGCTGCATCCGCTTGCTCCCAGCGAAGAGACTCAAGGTGTTCAGCGCCTTCCCGGATGATTCTCCTCCACTTTGTACGGTCTTGGGCCAGGCCCCTTAAATGCATCTATACTACCTCGCTTCAACCACTCCCAAAGGGGAGAGTTTGTTCCTGTAGTTTATGCCATTATTTTACCCCTTGATGCTGTAGACTAGGGTATTGATAAGTATACAAATAAAACGTATAAACTATATATTACCACTACTCGATATGAATTGGTACGGTGGAATCAGAGTGTAAATATTTTTCCGGAGCCAAGGGCTTTAATGTTGGAATGCCTCATTCTGTCACCAGAAACCCATGGAAGATGTAAAGAGGTTTCATTCCCCAGCACTGCCATACCTCAGCTGGATGGCTACCAATACAAACAGATGCTTGTAAATTTACTTGGTTCTTCTATGAAAGGATCTGAAACTCTGCCTTTTCTCAAACTGCAAAATGACTCTAAAAACTAAAAGCTTTACTCTATCAGCGATATGAATGTTATTCATCATTGCTTGAAATTATATAGCGACTTCATTAATTTATAGCAGCGTCCCACTGGTTTATGAGGCTGTTATAATGAATCTATAGTCCCTCTCTGGAGATCCCAGATGCAACTATCAAAGAGTGAGGCACAGGTGACAAAAACACCATCACCCAGTATTTTGCACAAAGAAAGCAGCATCGTTACTTTCCAAACATTTCATCGGCTTGTACTGAAATCTATACTTCAAACTACTGGCACCCGCTTCAATTATTTTTCCAACTTTCTCTCCTGAAGGCATGAACTGGGATCTGGTTGCAGGGGCGGCTGCAACTCTCAGTTAACGTCGCCAGGTGGCCACTCCACACCTGAGCCCAGGTCATTGGACAGCATTGGTGAGAAGGAGCCCTTACCGTTTTCCCCAGCCCGCCCCGGCCCAGGAATATTGGGACCAACTGTAGTGTCCCCATCGCTGTCCTGGCTGATATCACCAAACTCAGCACAAAATAGGAACTGAACCTGAGATAGTCCTGGTCTGCATCACTTCAGTCCCAGCCCAGAGGGAACAGTAAACTTGACCGTTCTCACGGGCCTCCTAATGTTAGGCTTACGGGACAGCATTGGCAGAATCTTTGGGGATGTCCCCTGCCTTGGAGTAACACCAAAGCCACCCAAGTTCAGCCTTTGCCAGTAACTTTGCACCTCAGGCAGTGATGTCATCCCCCTCCCCATTTGCTTTCTCAAACTGAACCCACAGGTGCACCACCTCATTGTTCTGTTCAAGTCTGAGCTGAGCTTCAAAACAAACATTCGGGCCGCAGCCAAGATTATTTACATCCACACTTCTGCAGCCCCCACGCCCGCCTATGCCTCTATCTCACCACGACACTCATCCATGTCTTTCTCATCTCTGGGCTGAAGACGGCCAAAAAGAGATAGGGTGTAGTGTGGGGATTTGAAGATGAGGACAAGAGTTTTGAATGAATGTGTTGGAACACAGAGAGGCAGCCGAGGTCAGCGAGCATGAGGGGTGACAGGCGAGTGTGATTTAATTACAGGTCAAAATACTGATGGCTAAGTTTTGGACAAGCTTCATTTTACAGAGGATGGAATACGGGAGGCCAGGAAGAAAGGCATTGGAGAAATACATGCTAAAGGAAACATAGATAGGAGCAGGAGTAGGCCATTCGGCCCCTCGTGCCTGCTCCGCCATTTAATGAGATCATGGCTGATCATCCAAACTCAGTACCCTGTCCCTGCCTTCTTCCCATATCCCTTGATCCCTTTAGCCTTAAGAAATATATCTAACTCCTTCTTGAATATATTTAACTAGCAGGGGAGCCCGGCGTTGCCAGGGCAATGTTGGGCCGCGCGGTCTCCGTACCCCTGTCTGTGCCGCCTCTCTGTCCCTCTCCTCGTCTCCCTGTGCTGTCCTCTCCCTGCCTCCCCTCCCCCTCCCTGCCTAGCACCTGAGGCCCGGTGCCGTTGTGATAGCAGCCGTGCGGGGCCTAGCGGTTGAGGCGCGGCCGGGCTGTCGGGCCGAGACGGACCCGAGCTGAGCTCCCCCGCGGATCGCCGGGCTGACGGCCGGCCGCTGCCGCTCCCCTGACCGCTGTGTGTGTCGGGCCGAGCGGTTGCGAGGCACGGCCCGAGTGAGCCCAACTTACCTGCCACTCCGGCGGGGCGGGAGCGGGATCGGGAGCCGGAATGTGGGGGTTTGTTCTGGTGCTGCTGTCCCTGTGGGGATGGAAAAAATGGCGGCGAAGTTTAGGGAGACTGGAGGATTAGGATCCGCCCGTGACGCACTGATTGGTCAACCATCAGGTGAGTGAACTGTAGGATTGGTCAAGAAGCATGTCAGTCAACGCTAATGACAGGTAGGATTTTTGAACCTTTTTTGTATATTGTCCTAACAATTTTTGTGTGACGATAAAGTAAATACGCCTACGAGAGTCCCCTAATGATAAGCTTTCTTTTGATATAACATATGTGTAGGTACGCTCTATAACTTTTGATTGTATAGCCGGACAGACAGACAGACAGAGAGACATAGGCCTAGAAATTCAGTATAGCCACATTTGGGGCGCTACAGCCGGGCGGCCGCTAAAGTTTGCGCCCGGCGCAACTTAGCGCCACCTTCGCCGATATTCAGTTGCATCGCCCCAAGAGGTTGCTGCTGCGCTAAAACAGGCGATGCACGTCTATCATTAGGCGCTAAGCCGGCGGTCCGGGGCGCTATCCCCGAGGGCGGGCGCAGCGCAGGTGCGGCGAGTTGCTGATTGAAGGCAGACACTCTGGCGCCGGTCAGCTCTTAAAGGGGGAGGGTGGATTTGTTTGGCTGCCACGCCCTGCACACTGCAGCCCTGAAGCAAGACCTGACCACTGCTGCTTGAACTGTTCAACGCCCAGGACAATGGAGAAGGCCAGGGAGAGAGCGCAGCGCTTCAGCGAGGGTGACCTGAGGGTGCTGGTTGGCGCAGTGGAGCGCAGGCGCCATGTTCTGTTCCCTGAAGGTGGCAGGAGGCCGCTGCCCAGCGCCTATCGGAAAGCCTGGAGGGAGGTGTCAAACAGGGTGACCTCCAACAGCGTGATTGCCAGGACTCCTGTACAATGCCGAAAAAAGTTCAACGACCTCACTCGGGTTGTCAGGGTGAGTACCCTTTCCAGTGTCCTCCTCATCCCTGCATGTGCACCTCACTTTATGGGCAAAGGGACCTGAAAGCCCTAATGCCCAGCCCTCATCCAGCAGCTATGGGACTGTCATGAAGATCACTTGCACATTCAGGACTTTACACACTGTCAGGGCTATTCCACCATGGGAGGCAGTGCAGACAAGATCAGGGCTTCACACTGTCAGGGCTAGTCCACCATGGGAGGCAGTGCAGACAAGATCAGGGCTTCACACTGTCAGGGCTAATCCACCATGGGAGGCAGTGCAGGCAAGATCAGGGCTTCACACTGTACTTAGAGGCTGTCTTTTCTCTTGCAGGGCAAGCTGGCGCACAACCGAAGGCAGCAGCGTCAGACCGGGGGAGGCCATCCTGACCTCAAACAGCTCTGCGACCTGGAGCAGCGTGTGGAGCGCATTATGTCAGGCCGGCTGATTGGCCCCGTCGCCAGTGGAGATGCCGGCCCTGTTGTGGGCCCCAATGGTAAGGGCATCATCTTTTTGACCTCTGTCTTTCCACTTGCGCCTCACACCAGCATCCTTTGCCACGGTCGGACCAATGCAGTGCATAGCAGCACTCATGCCTCCCTCGCTGCCGCCCTGTCCTCACTCTAAAGCAACTCTTGTGCCTCCCTGCTTTCAGATGGTGACTTGCCAGGTGAGGAGGCGGCCCCTCAAGCTGGCACTGTGTCCGAGTCAGATATAGAGGAGGAGGAAGAGGAAGCCAGACCATCAGGGACACCCTCAGCCGAGGCAGCCCATGGCCATGATGGTGACACGTCTTCCCTGGAGGGGAGCAGGGGGGAAGGTTCGGAGGATAGTGAAGCTCCGGGGACCAGCGGGCTGCAGCAACACGGGAGGGGTGGGGAAGCTCGGCGGCCTTCTCCCCGGAGGGTGAGTGCGGCCTCCAGTCCTGCTACGGTGAGCGCAGAGGCCGTGCGGATCCTAGCGGAAATGGGCGCCCAGGCTGAGCGCAGGCACACTGAGCTCATGGCTGCAGTGGCAAGGAAGCCTGACTCCATAGAGTCACTGTCAAGGAGTGTGGAGGAATTCGGGGCAGCACAGGCCAGGAGTCTGCAACAATTCAGTGCAGCACAGGCCAGGAGTCTGCAGGACTTCGCGGCAGCACAGGCTAGGAGTCAGCAGGACTTCGCTGCATCACAGGCGGCTTCTAGCCAAGTGCTCAGTCGTGCCGTGCATTCACTGGCTGGTGTCATGCAGACACAGACCAGGGCCACATGGGCACTAACTGCTGCCACCCTCGCTGGATCGGCCAGGCATCGCCAGGGCACTCGCCGCGCTGCAGCAGCCCAGCAGTCTGTGCTTCAGCAGATTGCTGCGCATGCTGCAGTGCTGGCCCGTGCGAGTGCCAATGTATCAGCCGACCAGGGAGCACCTGTGATCTGTCAGGTTGGCAGCATTCCTGCAGCCAAAACTGTCACTCCTCCATTGCAGCTGCCACCAGCCGTTGGACAGACTGCTGCCGCCCAAGCAGAGTTGGAGCAGTCAGCAGCCGGTCCCTCCAGGCCCAGAGCTGGTCCAGGCCGACCCCCAAGGGCATCTGCCGTCTCACCATCTGACCCTCAGCAGCCTTCCCCCAGCCTTGCTGCAGCCACTGGGGTCCCATTGAGGAGGAGCTGCAGGGCGGGTAGGGGCCAGTCACGGATGCGAAACGCATCACCCTCGCAGGGGAAAAAGTAGAAGGTGTGGCCAAATGTTTTGTTTTACTTGTAAAGGCCGAGACTGGTGTATTTGTTTTACTTGTAAAGGCCGAGACTGGTGTATTTGTTTTACTTGTAAAGGCCGAGACTGGTCTATTTGTTTTACTTGTAAAGGCCGAGACTGGTGTATTTGTGTTTTTGGGGGGGGTTTCTCTCCATTAGTTTGTTATGTGGGAAGGGCACAGAGGTATCATAGTAAAAAAAATTCTTAAATCGCACTGTCCATGCTTTCTTTTGGAAGTCCTGGTTGCCCTGCTCGGCTGAGGGCTTGTGGAGCGGCTACATTCATCTTCTGCCATTGGCACAAGCCATTCCCTGAGAGGGGGCCTAGAACCGACTTGCAATAAGCCGCCGATGGGCGGCCCTTGCACTTTCTGCCTCCCTCCTGTGCTGGTCCTCCTCCTCCTCCTCCTCTGGTGGTCCTCCAATGTCTGCTGGCAGTGGCTGAGTCCTGCGGATAGCCAGGTTGTGCAGCATGCAGCACACGACAACGAAATGGGAGACTCGAGTACTGTAGGGCTCCTCCGGAACGATCCAGACAGCGGAACCGTTGCTTCAGCACGCCGATTGTTTGCTCAATGATGTTCCTGGTTGCTTGATGGCTGTCATTGTATCCCTCTTCAGCAGGGGTGCTGGGCGCACGGAGCGGGGTCATCAGCCAGGTGCACAAAGGATAGCCTTTGTCCCCGAGAAGCCATCCTCGTGGGTGAGGCTGGGCCTCGAACATGTCTGCCACAGAAGTCTGGCGCAGGATGAAGGCATCGTGGCTGCTGCCTGGAAAGCGGGCACTGACAGCTAGGATGAGCTGCCTGTGGTCACACACCAACTGCACGTTGAGCGAATGGTAGCCCTTGCGGTTGCGGTAATCCTCGGCATTCTCTAGAGGTGCCCGCAAAGCCACATGCGTGCAGTCAATGGCGCCCTGCACCATGGGGAAGCCCGCTAATGCTGCAAAGCCCATTGCACGCTGTTGCTGCTTGTCAACGGTCATGGAGAAGGAGATGAACTGACGTCTCCTTCTGAAAAGGGCACTGGTCACCTGGCGGATGCAGCAATGTACCGCAAACTGGGAGATGTTGGAAATGTCCCCAGTAGCGGACTGGAAGGAGCCGGTGGCATAGAAGTTGAGAGCCACCGTCACCTTCACTGCCACCGACAGAGACGTCCTGTTCCTCAGCTGTGGCTGCAGATCTCCGCAAAGCAGGTGGCAGATCTCAGTGACCACCGCCCTTCTGAATCGCAGCCTCCGAACACACTGCTCCTCAGACATGTTCAGTTATGAGAACTGCTGGCTGTATACCCTGGGTGGGTAAGGCCTCCTTTGCCGATGCCTGTTGCCCCTTCTCCATCTGGCCATGACTGGCACTCTCTCACGGCGTCTCTGAGCCCTTTGAATGCAATGGAGAAGCCCAATGTTTCCACCCATTGCAGCCCCCATTATATGTTTCCAATCAAGGCTATGGCTCTGAAGTTAAAGACAAGTGCAAAGCTGTGGCCTGAAGCCACAAGTACCTGTGCGAGTGTTGAGCCAAACCAGAAGCTCTCTACCTTTGTCTCTCTCCAAAGATCCGTCTCTCACAAAGAAGGAGTGGTGCAAAATGGCTGCCATTTATACTGCAGGAGGCGTGCCCTTTAATTAGCACCCCCCGCGCCCCGCAGCGACTGGGAACCATTCCCTCTACCAGTCGCTAGGGGCGCCAGGCGCACAAATAGGCCGTTGCCACTGAATTTCCGGTTTGGGGCGCACAAAGGGCGGTTGCACCATGAAATGACGTCAGGATCTGCGCGCGCAGCTGAGCGCGCGCAAAGGTTTTGCGCCGCCGCGAAATCTTAACTGAAGTTCACGAGAGGCGCAGATCGTGCTGCGCACCGGGCGCTAGCCGGCTTAGCACCCCACATCTCCTCCTCCTAAGGCACTAGCGGCTGGCGCAAACCACTGAATTTCTAGGCCCTACTGTTTATATATATATATATAAATATAAATATATATAGCTGGAGTGCCCGGCGGTTGCCGAGGCTTTTTTGAGGGCATGTTGTTGTTGGAAGAGAGAGAGAGAGCGACTGGAGGGAAGAGAGAGAGCGACTGGGGGGAAGAGAGAGAGCGCGACTGGGGGGAAGAGAGAGAGCGGTCTGGGGGGAAGAGAGAGCGCGACTGGGGGGAAAGAGAGAGGCGGCAGGGGAAGAGAGAGAGCGACTGAGAGGAAGAGAGAGAGCGACTGGGGGGAAGAGAGAGAGCGGACTGGGGGAAGAGAGAGAGCGACTGGGGGAAGAGAGAGAGCGACTGGGGGGAAGAGAGAGCGACTGGGGGAAGAGAGAGAGCTACTGGGGGAACAGAGAGAGCTACTGGGGGCAGAGAGAGAGCGACGGGGGAGGAGGGGGAAGGGGAGAGAGGGGGGGAAGGGGGGGAGGGGAGGGGGGAAGGGAGGGGCGGGAGGGCAGGGGGGGTAGGGGGAAGGGGGGGAGTGGGAGGGGGGAAAGGGGGGTGGGAAGGGTGTGGGGGGGGAAGGAGGGGGGGGAAGAAAGGGAGTGGGGGAGCCAGCAGACTCTCTCCCCTCTGCCGGCGATGGCTCCGCGGAGCTCCGTGCCTCCCCACGCACTGACATGGCCCAGCCGAGCGCAGCACCCCGGTCAGCCCGAGCCCCGCCTCCCGAGCCCCGCCCACCCGCCCCCCGGCCCCCACCCTCTCGAGCCCCGCCCCACGCCCTCCCGAGCCGCGGCTTCAAGACCGCCGATTGCGGCTGGGCCTGCACGCCGCGCAGGGAAGGAGAGAGAGAGCTGCCGCTCCTCCGGTCGATGTGTTGCGGGCCGACCCCTGATGAGCGCCCGATCAGCTGAGCCCGAGCCCCGCGGTGACCGCAACTCACCTCCCGCTAGGCTCCCTCCCGGCCCGCCAGCCTTTACCAAAATGGCTGCGATGGCTATGCTCAGCCCAGTCCTGCGCCGCCAGCCTTTACAAAGATGGCGGCGATCGCGGGGCGGGCCCAGCGGGAGGGGCGGTGCCTAGCACGGGCGTGGCTGGGCAACAGAGGCCCAGGCTTCCAGGCCTGCAAAAACGGTGAAAGGTAGGAAAATTATAGAGGTTAGAGAAAAGATTTACAAATTAATTAACTTTTTTAAAAAACAATTTGTGTTTTAAAAGCAACTTTTTTTTTTGCTGGAAATCTAGATTTGAAAAGAAACACGCAGAAAGTGGGGAAAAAAATAAACTTACGAATCAAGATGGCTGACACTCACCTCAGTTCAGAATAAGGCCCGCCCACACACGCACCGATTGGTCAACCGTCAGGTCACTGAAGTGTAGGATTGGTCAATCATCACGTCACTCAACTCTAGGATGGCCCGCCCGCACACACAATGAACCCGCCCCCACTCGATGCTAATGAGTGGATAATGAGCGGAATTTTGAACGTTTTTTGGATACCGTCGGCACAATCTTTGTCCGACCAAAAAGTAAATACACCTACAAGAGTCCCCTAATGATGAGCTTTCTTTTGATATAACATATGTGTAGGTACGCTCTATAACTTTTGATTGTATAGCCGGACAGACAGACAGAGAGACAGACATACTGTTATATATATATAGACTAGCTGGAGTGCCCGGCGGTGCTGAGGCTTTTTCGAGGGCATGTTGTTGTTGGAAGAGAGAGAGAGCGACTGGTGCGGGGGGGGGGGGAGAGAGAGAGCGACTGGGGGGGAAGAGAGAGAGCGACTGGGGGGGAAGAGAGAGAGCGACTGGGGGGGAAGAGAGAGAGCGACTGGGGGGGAAGAGAGAGAGTGACTGGGGGGGAAGAGAGAGCGACTGGGGGAAAAGAGAGAGAGCGACTGGGGGGAAAAGAGAGAGAGCGACTGGGGGGAAGAGAGAGAGCGACTGGGGGAAGAGAGAGCGACTGGGGGGAAGAGAGAGCGACTGGGGGGAAGAGAGAGAGAGCGACTGGGGGAAGAGAGAGAGCGACTGGGGGGAAGAGAGAGA
Organism: Somniosus microcephalus; assembly: GCF_052327205.1. Lineage (NCBI taxonomy): Eukaryota > Metazoa > Chordata > Chondrichthyes > Squaliformes > Somniosidae > Somniosus > Somniosus microcephalus. The sequence goes on from NW_028225180.1 coordinate 85,747,630, forward strand.
GCGACTGGGGGGAAGAGGGGGGAAGGGGAGGGGGGAAGGGGGATGGGAGGGAAGGGGAGGGGTGGGGAGGAGGGGAGGAGGCGGGGGGAGGGGAGGGGAGAGGGAGTGGGGGGGAGGGGAGGGGAGAGAGAGCGGGGGGGAGGGGAGGGGGGGAAGGAAGGGGTGGGGGAAGGGGGAGGGGAGAGGGGGGGAGTCCCCGAGCCCCGCCCCCCCGGTCTCCCGAGGCTCCCCCCCCCGATCTCCTGAGGCTCCCCCCCCGCCCCGATCTCCCGAGCCCGTCCCCCAGATCTCTCAAGCCCCGCCCCCGATCTCCCGCACCCGATCTCCCGAGCCCCGCCCCCCGATCTATCGAGCCCCGCCCCCGATCTCCCGAGCCCCGCCCCCCCGATCTCTCGAGGCTCGCCCCCCCCCGAGGCTCGCCCCCCACTCCCTAATCTCCCGAGGCTCACCCCCCCCGATCTCCCGAGGCTCGCCCCCCCCCCCGATCTCCCGAGGCTCGCTCCCCCCCGATCTCCAGAGGCTCGCCCCCCCCCACGATCTCCCGAGGCTCGCCCCCCCCCGATCTCCCGAGGCTCGCCCCCCCCCGATCTCCCGAGGCTCGACCCCCCCCCCCGATCTCCGGAGGCTCGCCCCCCCCCCCCCCGATCTCCGGAGGCCCGATCTCTGGAGCCCCGCCCCCCACCTGAGCCGGCTTCAAGAGCAGAGAGACCCCGCCCCCCGCCCGAGCCTCGGTTGCCTTGGTAACCCTCCTCCCCTCTCCGCCTCCCGATCTCCGGGCCTGGGCCTGAGTGGCCGATTGCGTGAACAAAGACCCTCCTCACCTGTCACGGAGTTGAAGTCTCCGAAAGCGGCCACGGTGCCCCGGGCCTCTTCCCCCGCGCATTCAGGAGGCGCGGGGAAGAGAGAGACAGACTGTGGGGGGCGGGCGAGTTAGACGCCGCCGCGCACCTGCTCCGCGGAGCTCCGTGACGCCACCGCCACACCAGCCTTTACTAAGATGGCGGCGGTAGCGGCGCTCGGCTGAGGCCCGCCCCTCCAGCCTTCACAAAGATGGCGGCGATCGGAGGCTGCTTGTTGACTGGAGCCGGGAGGTGCCTAGCTCGGGCGTGGGTGCGGAGGAGAGGCTGAGGCTTCGAGGCCTACCTGGAAAAACAGGGAAAGGTAGGAAAATTAATGAGATTAGATAAAAGATTTAGAAAGTAATTAACTTTTTTTAAAAACAATATGTGTTTTAAAAGCAACGTTTTTTTTAAAGACGCAGAAAGCGGGAAAAAGAAAGGAAAAGTTTGGAATCAAGATGGCGGCGACTCACCTCGGTTCAGAACGATAAGGCCCGCCCACACACGCACCGATTGGTCGACCGTCAGGTCACCAAAGCGTAGGGTTGGTCAATCGTCCCGTCACTCGACCGTAGGAGGGACCGGCCGCACGCGCCAGGAACCCGGCGTACGATTGGTTGACCTCGAGGTCACTCTATCGCTAATGAGCGGATAATGAGATGATAATGAGCGGAATGTTGAACGTTTTTTGGATACCGCGGGCGCGATTTTTGTCCGGCCGAAACGTAAATACGCTTACGACCGTTTCGGAACGGTAAGCTTTCTTTCGATGTAACGCACGCGTAGGTACGCCCTATAACTTTCGAGCGCATAGCCGGACAGACGCACACATGAGGACAGACAGATAGACAGACAGACAGAACGATCCGTTTATATATATAGATAGAAGATATGGATAGATGAATTGGTCTCAACTGCCTTCTGTGGTAGAGAATTCCACAGGTTCACCACTCTCTGGGTGAAGAAATTCCTCCTCATTTCTGTCCTAAATGGCTTACTCCTTATCCTTAGACTGTGACCCCTGGTTCTGGACTCCCCGACCATCGGGAACATCCTTCCTGCATCTCGTCTGTCTAGTCCTGTTAGAATTTTATAAGTTTCAATGAGATCCCCTCTCATTCTTCTAAACTCCAGCGAATATAAGCCTAATCGACCCAATCTCTCCTCATACATCATTCCTGCCATCCCAGGTATCAGTCTGGTGAATCTTTGCTGCACTCCCTCCATGGCAAGAACATCCTTCCTCAGGTAAGGCGACCAAAACTGCACACAATACTCAAGGTGTGGTCTCACCAAGGCCCTGTACAACTGCAGCAAGACATCCTTACTCCTGTACTCGAATCCTCTCGCTATGAAGGCCAACATACCATTTGCGTTCTTAACCGCCTGCTGCACCTGCATGCCTACCTTCAGCAACTGGTGCACAAGGACACCCAGGTCTCGTTGCACTTCCCCTTCTTCCAATCTATTGCCGTTCAGATAATAATCTGCCTTCCTGTTTTTGCCACCAAAGTGGATAACCTCGCATTTATCCACATTATACTGCATCTACCATGCATCTGCCCAATCACCCAACCAGTCCAAATCATACTGGAGTTTCTTGGCATCCTCCTCACAGCACACACGCCCACCCAGCTTTGTGTCGTCTGCAAACTTGGAGATATTACATCTAGTTCCCTCGTCTAGATCATTAATATATATTGTGAATAGCTGGGGTCCTAGCACCGATCCCTGCGTACCCCACTAGTCACTGCCTGCCACTCGGAAAAAGACCCGTTTATTCCAACTCTTTGCTTCCTGTCTGCCAACCAGTTCTCTAGACAAGACAGTGCCTTACCCCCAATCCCATGTGCTTTAACTTTACACGCTAATCTCTTATGCGGGACCTTATCGAAAGCCTTCTGAAAGTCCAAATACACCACATCCACTGGTTCTCCCTTATCTATTCTACCAGTTACATCCTCAAAAAATTCCAGTAGATTCGTCAAGCATGATTTACCTTTGTAAATCCATGTTGACTTTGTCCGATCCTGTCACTGTTTTCCAAGTGCTCTGCTATTACATCTTTTATAATGGACTCTAGCATTTTCCCCACTACTGATGTCAGGCTTACTGGTCTATAATTCCCTATTTTCTCTCTACCACCTTTTTTGAATAGTGGGGTTACATTAGCTACCCTCCAATCCATGGGAACTGTTCCAGAGTCTATAGAATTTTGGAAGGAGATAAAGGCGTGGATAAAGGTTTCATGGGCAAGGGGCTGAGATAGGACATGGGAGGCCAATGTTTTGGAGGTGGAGATAAGCAGTCTTGGTGATTTATAGGATGTGGGATTTCAAACTTGGCTCGGAGTTCAACAGAACTCCAAGGTTTTGCGTGGTCTGGTTCAGTCTGAGTACGTGACTTGAGCAGGGGATGCAATCAGTGGCAAGAGAGTGGGGTTTATGGCAGAACTGAAAACAATGGCTTCAGCTTTCCTGATGTTCATTCAACTGGAGGAAATATTACCTCATCCACGACTAGGTGCCAGACAGTCCCAGCGAGCTGAGTGCCGGCTCCGAATGCTGGATCGACATCCAGCGGGGTGCTTGCGTCCAATGGGTCTAGGTGGCCCCCCGCCCCCCATCATGAAGAGTAGATGGGGCTCTTTAGCCTTAAGCGCAGCCCATCTAGGAGAAGGTACACCGAAGATTAAAAAAAACCATGGGGAAGGCAACGGGAAACCACCTCAGTTACTCTTCCCTAGAATGTAGCTCAGGACTATACGGTGCGAGACTCGACAGAACACAACTGACGACTGCTTCTCAATCAAACCAATTACAATGCCAGATGGTTAGAATTTGAACAATGGAACAGTCTGAAGGCAAGCCCTGATAAAATGACCTTTGGGCCGGGATTGATGGTGTTTTTCGATATCACAATGGCAATTGGATGTTTGCTCTTTTTAATTATTGTGCTATCACAACAACAGAAAAACACATTGTACTATTCCCCAATTTACAATCTGAATCTGAATACAGCGCTAATGATGTGACTTCAGAACCAACTGCTGCCATTAACACGGGACATCAGCCCTTCCAGGAACGCCAGCTTTGTTGTCATTCTATCAGGTGCCAAGTCTTAGAAGGGCCAATTTTCCTATTTACACAGACTCGTGAAATTACTCTTGGGAAAGTATCTGCTTTTAGACACACAGAAATAAAAACACAATTCACCAGCTCCCGGCAACTTGTCCCTGATAAGCTGAATGAATAAAAAGCTTTGTCAGCACAAGTTTTGAGAGACACACGAAAACACACACACACAGATACCAGCCCTGCGTTGCTATTTCTGCAAGGAGCTGTTATATTTGCAACTTTAAAGAGCACAACGTAAACAGCTGAATATATTCCAGATACAAATCCATTGTTTCCCATCCATATTATGATTTTATTTTGTGTAGAACAGGGCTAAGGGGTGGAAGAATGCTGAGGAGTTTTATCTTGCTCAGTTTCCAGGGCTTCTTCAAACGTCTCAGCCGGATTTTCTTACGCCCAGGGTAGCTCCAAGTGGCTCCTTTCTTTTCTTTTTAGTTTGTGGGTAAGTTCTCCCACCTCTTTGTCTATATTCTTCTCTCCGACACTCTCAGTACAGAGTGACCTTGGTAGTTTGCCGCCAAGGGGGGATGGGTGTGCCCAGGTTACCGGCAATTCCTCCTGCACCATGGTACCAGTTGACCGGAGTAGGTGCCTTGAGCACAGGGGTGCCATCTGATACTTGGCCCAAGCGCTCATTCTTCTTACCGTGCCAACCTAGACAGTGAGACTCAGTGTCACAGCCCAGACGATTCCGCTCATTCCCCGACATCAACACTCGAGCACTTACCTGGACCGTGGCCAGAAACCGGGTTCCTGGCTGATTTCTTCCCTCACTGGCCCAGGGCACCGAGGCTGATTGCATTGTCCCTGTTGCCCTATGTGCCGAGACCGACTAACTTAGCACAGAGTGGGCATCAAACCTCATGTGTGCATGGCTCCGTTTCACACCAGGCGAAGTATTAAAGCAACTAAGCTATCATGGCAGCACAAACAGGGCTCCGCTGAGACAGTGCACAAGACAATTATATTCCTGTGGGAGGGACGAAGGCGACATATTTAATAGGTACATTACCAAAGAGTAGAAGGCCACAAGAATGAGAAGATTCATCTTTTCCCATTTCAGAATGAATATTTAGGCATTTGCTCAATCCCAGTGTTAAGATGTAGGGCAGGATTTTCATTGGGCCGTGGAGGCGGGATTGGAGGCATGTGGGGGGGTTAAAATCCTGAAATCGGGGGGCTCAAACCCATCAGTTTCAAAGGAGGCGGGTACCCGACCCGCACTGGGACCCGCCTCCCCGAGGCGGGAAGGGGATCAGTGCCAATTAACTGCCTGTTAACAGGTAGTTAACAGGCAGTTTTTAGCCTAATCCCTATTTTCATTCTTGAAATGTGGGATTCCCGACGGCTCCAAACCACGCCAAGTTAGTGAGGCGGGCCGGCGGACTGAAGGGCTTGGAGGGGTCGAGATGTCCGGTGTTCAGGTGAGTGATGGGTGCATGAGTGCAGAGGTAAGTGGGTTTGGTCTGTGTAAAGTGTTTAAAGAAGTTTTACTTACCTTTACAGCCTTCCTTCCTTCAGGTCTCGGGAGTCCCTCATCTCACCGGCACAGAAAGCAGAATGGCCGCGAGCTGTCAAAAATTGCAGCATTCAGCATTCTGTTCCGGGGAGATCTCTAAATCATCCTGAGAGGAAGGAATTAACTTAGAGTACAGATTGTCAGTGTTTGACAGCTGTGGAACGCTGATATTTCATCTGTCAAAAGTTCTTGACAGATGAAATGTCAATCTGTGACGTCACCTGTTGCCGGGTGGCCCTTAATTGGCCTGCTGAGCCCGCTGGGCGGGGTCAACAAGGTCAATCAAGTCAAAATCGCGTGGGTTGGCTAGAACTCGATGGAGGCGGGACTACAACCCTGAAAGTTGTAGTCCCACCTCCTACCCACCTCCTCAACGAAAATCCAGCCCGTAATGTATCCAAGTTTGCTGATGATACAAAGCTGGGTGGGAATGTAGGTTGTGAGGAGGATGCAAGGAGGCTTCAGGGGGATATAAACAGGCTAAATGAGTGGGCAAGAACATGGCAAATGGAATATAATGTGGAGAGATGTGAAATTATCCACTTCTGTAGGAAAAATAGAAAAGCAGAGTAATTTTGAAATGGTGAGAGATTGGGAAATGTTGGTGTTCAGAGGGACCTGGGTGTCCTTGTACACAAATCACTGAAAGTTAACATGCAGGTACAGCAAACAATTAGGAAAGCAAATAGTATGTTGGCCTTTATTACAAGAGGATTTAAGTGTAAGAGTAAAGACGTCTTACTGCAATTATATAGGGCCCTGGTGAGACCACACCTGGAGTATTGTGTACAGTTTTGATCTCCTTGCCTAAGGAAGGCTATATTTGCCATAGAGGGAGTGCAACAAATGTTCACCAGACTGATTCCTGGGATGGAGGGATTGTCAGATGAGGAGAGATTGAGTAGACTAGGCCTATATTCTCTAGACTTTAGAAGAATGAGAGGTGATCTCATCGAAACATGCAAAATTCTTACAGGGCTTGAGAGGGTAGATGCAGGGAGGATGTTTCCCCTGGCTGGGGAGTCTAGAACCAGGGGTCACAATCTCAGAATAAGGGGTTGGCCATTAAGGACTGAGATGAGGAGAAATTTCTTCACTCAGAGGGCGGTGAATCTTTGGAATTTTCTACCCCAGAGGGCTGTGGAGGCTCAGTCGTTGAGTATATTCAAGTCAAAGATCGATAGATTTTTGGATATTAAGGGAATCAAGGGATATGGGGATAGTGCTGGAAAGTGAAGTTGAGGTCGACGATCAGCCATGATCTTATTGAATGGCGGAGCAGGCTCGAGGGGCTGAATGGCTGACTCCTGCTCCTATTTCTTAAGTTCTGATAACAGCAATAAATGCAGCGGGCAGGTTCTACAGCGCTTCTCGCAGTGCTGAAAGCTGTCTTTAGCAAGTTGGATTCACTCAATCAGGAACAAATCAATGAGGCCATTTTAGCAGATGCAGTCAGCCTTTTAAAACCTCTGATAAGGATATTAAAATAAAACTTCCTGTAAATTTGAGACAACATCACCAAGATTATGTAATAAAAATAATTGATCACATCCTTTTCCTTTGCGCCAATAGTCTGTGTCTAATTAAAAGCCTCGCGCGCAGCCAAGTGAAGATGTCCTGTACTTATGAGATTAATCTGGCTTTCAATTAATGGTCTGTTTCTGTACATTGTCAGAGGCTCCTGTTGCTGTACTATCCATCCCCAGTTATATTGCAGCGTGGATTCCAGCAGGCTGGAATAACAGCAAACAGTTGGTTTAAATTTCCTGCTTTCTCTACGTTGGCTGAGGAATTTACATTCAGGCCAGCCGAGGAGAAAAAACATTTTGCTGGCCGGTATGGACAACAACAACAACTTGCATTTATCTAGCGCCTTTAACGTAGTAAAACGTCCCAAGGCACTGCACAGGAGTATTTTAAGACAACAAATTTGACACCGGTCCACAAAAGGATCAATTAGGGCAGGTGACCAAAAGCTTGGTCAAAGAGGTCGGTTTTAAGGAGCGACTTAAAGGGTGAAAGAGAGATGGAGAGGTTTAGGCAGGGAATTCCAGAGCTCAGGGCCCAGGCAGCTGAAGGCACGGCTGCCAATGGTGGAGCGATGGAAATCGGGGATGCTCAAGAGGGCAGAATTAGCGGAGCGCAGAGATCTCGGGTGGTGGGGTTGTGGGGCTGGAGGAGATTACAGAGATAGGGAGGGGCGAGGAGGCCATGGAGGGATCTGAAAACAAGGATGAACGGGCTGAGCTGTCCAACCACTCCATATGCTGCAACGTATTGCCAGTCCTACTCATAGCCAATTCTTTTTAAATGATCGTCCCTGGCACAAAATGTAATTTTTTCTCTCCCCTTCCCTGCTGAGCGCAGTGACTCTTGCTACGGCAACGGTTCCATGGGCACTGGCCGTCCTCCGCTGCCTTGTCCATTCTTCATGTGACAACCTAGACAGTGACCATTGTTGGACAATGTGAAAGTTAGAAGTTCCACAGGTGAACTACTTCGTATCTTAAAGCAACAGGTTTTCCTGGAAGTGTGGTGAAAGGAATGCACTTGTCAGGCTTTCCGAGATAAACAGGATGACATTGAAGTGTCGTAAAAGGAATGTACTTGTCAGGCTTTCCGAGATATAAACAGGGCACATCGGATTGTCTGAGGAGAAGGCATTGCTTGTTTCCTGAAATGTAAAGTGCTTGAGTAAGGGAATGAGTGTTTGTAATGACATCACCATGAATGGTTACGGTTCAGTTTTAGGGTAATAAACATGGGAGGTAGGTATCCATTAGACACGGATAACACGATGGCCCAGAAATTCAGGTCAGAGGCTTCCTGCGGGTGTAAGCCCCCAACCTGCACTTACCTACCGCGCCGGCCGTTGAGCTGTGGGCCCGCGTGGGATTCTGATCCTGGGCCTCCTCCAACTGCCGGCGCACAGTGCTTGCGTATCCCAGGGGCGCAGTTAGTTCGAAGCGTCCCCTGGGATCACGTGGGCCATGGAGAGCCAATGGTAGCAGGGAATGCTTCATTCATAAGTTTCCTGTCAAACCTATAAATACTATAAGCCCCAAAACATCACTAAATCTTCAAATAATTTTTTTTTTTTAATCACATTTTTAAAATAACTATAAATTACATGAAATAACTATTTTAAACAATAATTTAAATTTTTGAAAAAATTAATTACATTTTCTAACTGGGCTAAAAATAAACTTACCTTTCTTTAAAGTATTAAAAAATAATAAACCTGTGGAAAAAATGTTTTAATTTTAATTAATTCACCACTTACCTTGTAAAAAGCAGGCCTTGCACCTGCTTTTTAAAAGTGTAACTGCTGGAGACTTACCCTCCCGGAGAAACCTGCAAAAAAAAACGTAAGTTCGATGCGCACACGCTGCCTCTCCGGCGCACACGTTCGACCTCTGAACCCCTTCTTTCAGGGGAACGGAAGTGCCGGTTTCCTGTGCATGCGCAGCGCATGCACGAAACCGGCACTTCCACTGGGCTTATGGGTGAGTATCCCATGCGTACTCACACGTGGAGACCCGAATTTCTGGGCCAATAGCAAAATACTGCGGATCTGAAATAACAATAGAAAATGCTGGAAACACTCTCTCCACAGATGCTGCCTGACCTGCCGAGTGTTTCTAGCAATGTCTGTTGTTATTTCAGATGCAGATAACAATTGGTTAAAGATGCTGGAAAATGTTACGTCAGGAAGTCTCGTTTAAGGGGAATAGTTCTGAGGTAAACAACTGCAAACGGTTTACATAGATAGTCTGTTTCCAGACGATTTGGGAAATAGATACGTCATTTTGACATTTTCTTTTGATGCGGTCAAAATATAGTGTATAAAGGATCACGGTTTTCAACAGTTTGTCAGAGTGGACTTGAACGATACAGAAGCCGGTAAAGTCGCTGTCTGTATGCAGTCAAGACCGATCACCTTTACTGTGCATCAATAAAGCCTGTTCCGTACACTCCACTACAAAGTCTCGTGCTTACTCGAAACGTGTTGTTGAACCAGAGGGAAAAGGAGGTTGCTTAACAACCATCAGCAAGCTTTGAAAATGAGGGATTGGGGTGGAGAGTGAGGAAGAGAAAGAAGACAGGCCATTCGTACCATCAGCTGATGGCTTTTTCTAGCAGGGAATCAGCATGCGGCAATCAGGAACGGGAAGGAACCACAAAGGAGTTTTCCTTCCCCGAGTCCCTGGTCACGTACAGGAGCCCTACTGTGGTGCTGATTGGGATGCCCAACTCTAAATAGGGCAAGGATCACAACACGGAGCCATTGGAGAGCCGATAAATAGTTTTAATTGATGTCTTAGATTCATGAGCTTTGGACACTTCCTGTTGGGTCCCATTTTCCTCAAAGAAAAGAGCTGCTCGAAATCTCCAGCTTGGAAGCAGGAGAGAAATTGTGCGGAAACCACCGTAAAGGACAATCATTGGCCAAGACATCGTAGTTGCTAAGTTACCAGACACCTATGACTTATGAGATGCCACAACCCCTTCTCCCCCCAGATGATTAGTCAGCTACAGCGCCCCCGTAACAAAATAATAATGCCCTCCCCCAACCATGCCACTGGCCATGAATTGCAATGGCCTCTCTCCCTTTAACAACATTCGCCAGCCACCAACCCTGAACACTCTTTCTTTCTCCGCCACCCCCCCCACCCCCCCCCGATCTGGAAGAGCCCAATAAAACATGAGCCAGCGAAGATGTTTTGCCGTGCAAGCGTTGAGATCAACTGCAAAAATAACAGCAACTGCAAAAATTAAAGCCCGCTGGCTGTACAAGTTGTGAAGTGGATCAATAGATAGCAACTCCACTGCCTAACTCCCCCTCTGTAGCAAGAAATCCCCCTAACAAAAATGCAAATGAATACTGGGTGTATTTTGATGAAAATGTTAATGGATTTCTGCTCGAGACTCACACTGACGTTACTATTAGCAAATGAAGGAAATTAGACCCTCCTCTGTCTAACATACTGCAGCATAAGAACATAAGTAAGAGTAGCCATACGGCCCCTCGAGCCTACTCCGCCATTCAATGAGATCATGGCTGATCTTCGACCTCAACTCCACTTTCCCGCCCGATCCCCATATCCCTTGATTCCCCTAGAATCCAAAAATCTATTTATCTCAGCCTTGAATATACTCAACGACTCAGCATCCACAGCCCTCTAGGGCAGAGAATTCCAAAGATTCACAACCCTCTGAGTGAAGAAATTCCTCCTCATCTCAGCCTTAAATGGCTGACCCCTTATCCTGAGACTATTCTAGACACTCCAGCCAGGGGAAACATCTACCCTGTCCATCCCCTTCAGAATCTTGTATGTTTCAATGAGATCACCTCTCATCCTTCTAAACTCCAGGGAGTATTGGCCCATTCTACACAATCTCTCATCATAGGACAGCCCTCATCCCAGGGATCAATCTCGTGAACCTTCATTGCACTGTCTCCACGGCAAGTATATCCTTAGATAAGGAGACCAAAACTGTGCACAGTACTACAGGTGTGGTCTCACCAAGGCCCTGTACAATGGTAGCAAGACTTCCTTACTCTTATTCTCCAACCCCCTTGCAATAAAGGCCAACATGCCATTTGCCTTCCTTATTGCTTGCTGTACCTGCATGCTAGCTTTCTGTGTTTCTTGCACGAGGACACCCAAGTCTCCCCTTTATTGTCTGGTGCAGGTGCCATACTGGCTACATCTGTGAAAGGCAATGCTTCCGACTGTCAACGTCGCTCTCCACCAACGTCCTGCCACTACCAATCATAGGCGATGAACGGGAAAAACGTAGAAAAAACATAGAAAAATAGGAGCAGGAGTCGGCCATTCGGCCCTTCGAGCCTGCTCCGCCATTCAATATGATCATGGCTGATCCTCCATCTCAATACCATATTCCCGCTCTCTCCCCATACCCCTTGATGCCTTTTGTGTCTAGAAATCTATCTATCTCCTTCTTAAATATATTCAGTGACTTGGCCTCCACAGCCTTCTGTGGTAAAGAATTCCACAGGTTCACCACTCTCTGAGTGAAGAAATTTCTCCTCATCTCAGTCCTAAATGTCCTACCCCGTATCCTGAGACTGTGACCCCATCGTTCTAGACTCCCCAGCCAGGGGAAACATCCTCCCTGCAGGGAGCACTGTATATGGATGTAAACAACAGGCTAGCTGGCTTAAATGCCCTCTCTTGTATGCTTCTGTGAGCAGCTACCAGCTAGGGTAAGGAAATGAGAGAGGGGAGGGGAGAAAAAAATCTCAGTACTCCAAGGGTTTATAGCGCACCAGTCAACTTTTGACGACAAAAACAGCTTCTTGACAATTAAAGCTCTTCTCAGCCAGAAGTCTCTGCCATCTGGGAAATAAAGGCTTCTTTCTTCACCTGAAATCATTATCTCCTCCTGTATGCACCTGATAGAATCAATGTTTACACAAAGGAGCTGTGTGCGGGGCTGAGCACTGACCCAGCACTCCCAACTAATTTCTCAAAATGCGTCTCACAACACAAACAAGGAACATACAACTAATAAGATACTCAGCAAGTTCTTTGTTGAAAACTAATCATTTGCTATTTGGGAATACTCTATTCTTGTACAGAGGAGTTCCCATGGGTTAACAGAGTTTCCACATTTTTTTTTCCGTCATTTATTTCTATATTTTAAGTTTACAGCGTAGGGAGGGAAAAAGAATGTGTGATCAGGCTTGACTACAATATGGGAATTACAATGGAAAAAGCTAAGGGGAAAGCCTTTATTAAAAAGAAATACGTGGATGCCTGAATCAACAGGGAACAGAGGTTAATGTGCTTGACACCAAGTACAACGCAGACATAGGAACAGGAGGAGGCCATTCAGTCCCTCGAGCCTGTTCCACCATTCAATGAGATCATGGCTGGTCTGCGACCTAACTCCATCTACCCGCCTTTGGCCCACATCCCTTAATACCTTTGGTTAACAAAATCTATCAATCTCAGATTTAAAATTAACAATTGACTCAGCATCAATTGCCGTTTGTGGAAGAGAGTTCCAAACTTCTACCACCCTTTGTGTGTAGAAGTGTTTCCTAATTTCACTCCTGAAAGGTCTGGCTCTAATTTTTAGACTCCCCAACCAGCAGAAATAAGAACATAAGAAATAGGAGCAGGAATAGGCCATTCGGCCCCTCGAGCCTGCTCCGCCATTCAATAAGATCATGGCTGATCTTGGGCTCAAAGCCACTGAGTTTCTCTCTATCCACCCTAACTGTTCTCCTTAATATCTTGAAAACTTCGATCAGATCACCCCTTCACTTTCTAAATTCTAGGGAATACAACCTAATTTGTGTAATCTCTCCTCGTAACTTAGCCCTTGAAGTCCGGGTATCATGCTGGTGATTCTGCGCTGCACTCCCTCCAAGGCCAATATATCCTTCCTAAGGTGTGGTGCCCAGAACTGCTCACAGTGCTCCAGGTGTGGTCTAACCAGGGCTTTGTACAGCTGCAGCATAACTTCTACCCCCAGACATAAATGAGCAACGCTGATCTTGAAAACAGAGCGAGAGGAGACGTAAAAAGAACTATTTGCAATCCCCCTGTGTTAACTGATCTCAGCCAGGGAAGCAGTTGAGGGTTACGATTGGATTCAGTATCACTGGGTCAAGAAGGGGATAACAAAACGATCAGCTGGGGTTCCTGCTCTGAATTGTTATCCATGACCCATGTTGGAAAACGTCCCATGTGTGGGCATTCGGCGAGGATGGAATCGGGCACGCCCGCGATACCACTGACAGTTGACCATCCCGTCCGCACTCGCCGCCCAAGCTCACACGAGGAATGGTCAACCGGGGCAAGGTTCCAGAGGCTGTCGGCGCCCTCGGAACTGCACCTCGACAAGAGTCGACAGGTTCCGGAGAGGTGGAGAGAAAACTGGGAAGGGGGTGAAGAACTGTTGTGAGGAAGGGTACACCCAAAAACAATAGCTTGGCTTTCTTCTTTCAGGTGTTGATCAGCCTGGCATGCATTTCTCGTTTTCGTTTTCGCTTCCCTCTCCCCCATGCTGCGCACTGACAATCGCCGTCCTCTTTTAAATTGGAAAGGGAGCAGTTTTGTCTGCAAATATCTCCATCGGCACCACGAATGCCTCTCAAATAAATTGTTGTTCAAATTACACTTGGCTCATAGAGCACAAAACTGGGAACTGTCCCAATATGAACCAATTTGGAAACTCAGGTGATCCACCGTTGTGTGTGGCTCGAGTTGTGGTTTCAAGCAACTGTGGGGGGAAAAAAACTCACCCAATGGATAGAAATAGTAGGATGCATCCTCAAGGTTCATCAGATATATCCCCATGGTTCATTGTTTCTGTACTTCTATTTCTGTATTAGATATTCCTATGTATGTATAATACATAAAAAGACTTGCATTTATTTGGCGCCTTTCACGACCACCGGACGTCTCAAAGCGCTTTACAGCCAATGAAGTATTTTTGGAATGTAGTCACTATTTTAATGTGGGTAACGCGGCAGCCAATTTGCGCACAGCAAGCTCCCACAAACAGCAATGTGATAATGAGGTAGGGAGGGGCGAGGCCATGGAGGGATTTGAAAACAAGGATGAGAATTTTAAAGCTGGGGTGTTGCTGAGGTGAGCAGCGCACCAGAACTGAGACTTTCATGTGTTCTGTCTCATAGGAACAATCTACTGCCAGGCATCGTCCTGTCTCTTTCCAAGTAACTTTCTTCGAGCGACCTCTGTCGCTTCTTAAAATTGCCGTTTGCAAATAATTGTTGACATTTTTAGTTTTAAACTGTGAATTTGCAATAGAGTGCCCACCCTTGGCAACAAGACAGTCACATTTGGTACTGTGCCGCAGGAGTGTCCAAACTGCTTGTTTTCCTGGGCCACTTAGGTGTGCACCATGCAGCCTCGTCGACCCCAAGTGAATGTTCCCATTCATTTGAAAATATCTCAGGTTGCGGATGCCAACAGACCTTGGTGACCAGATTTAGGATTTATCCATCACTGAGGCAATTGGATTCAGAACTTTCCCGACTTCCAGGCACAGGACATTCAAACGGAACTACATCGAATCTTGCAGCACAGAAACAGGCTATTCGGCCCAACAGGTCTCTTGCCGGTGTTTATGCTCCACACGAGCCTCCTCCCACCTTAATTCATCTCACCCTATCACTGCTTCCTTCTATTCCTTTCTTCCTCATGTGTTTATCCAGCTTCCCTTTAAATGCTTCTACACTATTCGCCTCCACCACTCCCTGTGGGAGCGAGTTCCACATTCTCCCCACTCTCTGGGTAAAGAAGTTTCTCCTGAATTCCCGATTGGATTTATTAGTGACTGTCTTATATTGACGGCCCCTAGTTCTGGTCTCCCCCACAAGTGGAAACATTTTCTCTACGTCTAACCGAGCGAACCCCTTCATAATTTCAAAGACCTCTTATCAGAACGGAATAGTTTGAGCTTTGTAAACTGAAATGACCGGGGCTCACAGGCCACATTAGCCCCAAGGGCAATAGTTGGGCACCCCTGCTCTATGATCGCTCATGCCTGAGTGTCAAACTCCCACGCGCAGAAGGATGAACTGAGTTAGTGACAGAGGAACTAGCATTCAGTGATCTACCATTTCAGACAGGCTCTGCAGTTGTATAACTAACTGGCTGCTCCTGTACAATTTGTGTAGCGCTCCTGTGCATATGATGTCAACTATTCTGTAGCATGTGCCAACCACAAGTACTTCAGGGTAATCTGAAATTACTACCCCTCCCCACCTAAATCCCAGTTTCAACTAGACAAAATACAGGCAGACGACAGAAATAAGGTGCAGCCTTTACGTGTCCAACATTGTCATACTGAAAGGGTCTTATTAAATGGTAACGTTTTTATTAACTTTCAAATTTTGTTAAATTTGTAAAGAAATTAATATTTTCAAATTATCTGCAGTTTCCACAGAACAAGAAAGTGAGAAAGAAACCAAGACCCTGCTAACACTACTCTGAATCAGTTATTAGGTGGTATGGTGACAACTTTCCATCCAACTTTCTCTCCTTGTCCTGGCCAATATTTATCCCTCAACTAAAATCACTAAAAAAAAAACACTCATTATCTGGTCAGATTATTGCTGTTTGCGAGAGCTTGCTGTGCGCAAATTGGCTGTCGCATTTCCGACATTACAACAGTGACTACACTTCAAAAATACTTAGAGTCATGAAACGGTTACAGCACAGAACTTAAGAACATAAGAAATAGGAGCAGGCCATTCGGCCCCACGAGCCTGCTCTGCCATTCAATAAGATCATGGCTGATGATCTACCTCAATTCCACTATCCTGCACTATCCCCATATCCCTTGATTCCCTTAATATTCAAAAATCTATCGATCTCAGTCTTGAATATACTCAACGACTGAGCCTCCACAGCCCTCTGGGGTAGCGAATTCCAAAGATTCACAACCCTCTGAGTGAAGAAATTTCTCAACTCAGTCCTAAATGGTCGACCCCTTATTCTGAGACTGTGACCCCTGGTTCTAGACTCCCCAGCCAGGGGAAACATCTTCCCTGCATCTACCCTGTCAAGCCCTGTAAGAATTTTGTATGTTTCAATGAGATCACCTCTCATTCTTCTAAACTCTAGAGAATATAGGCCCAGTCTACTCAATCTCTCCTCATAGGACAATCTCCCCATCCCAGGAATCAGTCTGGTGAACCTTCGTTGCATTCGCTCTATGGCAAGTATATCTTTCCTTAGGTAAGGAGACCAAAACTGTCCACAATACTCCAGGTGTGGTCTCACCAGGGCCCTATATAATTGCAGTAAGACATCTTTACTCTTATACTCAAATCCTCTTGTAATAAAGGCCAACATACCATTTGCTTTCCCAATTGCTTGCTGTACCTGCATGTTAACTTTCAGTGATTCGTGTACAAGGACACCCAGGTCCCTCTGAACAGCAACATTTCCCAATCTTTCACTATTTAAAAAATACTCTGCTTTTCTATTTTTCCTACCAAAGTGGAAACTTGACATTTCTCCATATTATATTCCATTTGCCATGTTCTTGCCCACTCACTTAAGCCTGTCTATATCCCCTTGAAGCCTCTTTGCATCCTCCCCTCACAACTTACATTCCCACCCAGCTTTATATCATCAGCAAACTTGGGTATATTATATTTGGTCCACTCATCCAAATCATTGATATAGATTGTGAATAGCTGAGGCCCAAGCATTGATCCTTGCGGTACCCCAGTAGTTACAGTCTGCCAACCCAAAAATGATCCATTTATTCCTACTCTGTTTTCTGTCCGTTAACCAATCCTCAATCCATTGTAGTATATTACCCCCAATCCCATGAGCCCTAATTTTGTTTAATAACCTATTATGTGGCACCTTATCGAATGCCTTCTGAAAATCCAAATACATCACATCCACTGGTTCCCCCTTATCCATTCTGCTAGTTACAACCTCAAAAGTGCACTGTTATTACGTCCTTAATAATAGATTCTAACATTTTCCCTACTACTGATGTCAGGCAAACTGGTCTGTAGTTCCCCGTTTTCTCTCACCCTCCTTTCTTAAATACTGGGGTTACATTTGCTACCTTCCAATCTGCGGGAACCATTCCAGAATCTATGGAAGTTTGGAAGATGACAACCAATGCATCCACTATCTCTATAGCCACCTCTTTCAAAACCCTAGGATGTAGGCCATCAGGTCCAGGGGATTTGTCGGCTTTCAGTTCCGTTAATTTCTCCAGTACTATTTTTTTTTACCAATACTAATTTCTTTCAGTTCCTCATTCGCGCTAGACCCTTGGTTCTCTACTATTTCCAGGAGGTTTGTTGCGTCTTCTTCCGTGAAGACAGACACAAAGGGCTAGATTTTACCTGCCGGGACAAGTGGGGGCGGGACTGCTGCCTTCTGGGTTCTAGTCCTGCCCCCAGCGACGTCCGACGCACAGATGCTATTTTCTCCTGATTGGCCTTGTTAAGCCCGCCCTGCGGGCTTGCCGGCCAATTAAGGGAAAGCCAGGGTCAGATGAGGTCAGTTGATGACGCTTCATCTGCCGGTTTTCTTAAAGGGACATGAACTATTTATTTTTGACAAATGATTTGACAGTGTTTGACAGCACTGAGGTGCTGTCAAACACTGACAATCACTTTACAAAGGTGAGCCCTTGAACCCAGGCTCTCCAATGACCCTCTCCTGAGGATAAATCAGATGGCAGCTGCAGGTGAAGTTACAGAAGCGATCTGTCACTTCTCCCGATGAAGTGAGGCCACATAAATACTTCAAAGCTTGTCACCGACAGAAAAATCTAAACACATTAAAAATGACTTTCCCAACATTTCCTTACCTCTGATAGTCACCAGTGTCCCATTGCATCCTTCACACCACTTCTGCAGCTGTCATCTATACACAAACATTACAACAAACCCACAGCACACCTCACTTACCCTGGTGGGGTTCCCCAATGTCGGGAAGCCCGCAGCAGAAGTCTCAAAATAGGGAAAAAGCCTCTTAACTGCCTGGGAAGATTGGTTGGAGGTGGGTTGGGAGCGGGTTCAGGACCTGCTCCCATTCTTTTTGATTTTCCCAGCAGTCCCGCCTCCAGAGGGCTGGAAAAATCCAGCCCAAACTA
The DNA here is from genome assembly GCF_052327205.1 of Somniosus microcephalus. Lineage (NCBI taxonomy): Eukaryota > Metazoa > Chordata > Chondrichthyes > Squaliformes > Somniosidae > Somniosus > Somniosus microcephalus. Next base: position 85,765,761 of record NW_028225180.1, read on the forward strand.
TTTGTTTAATTTCACTGCCATTTCCTTATTCCCCATTATAATTTCTCTGGCCTCAGCCTTTAAGGGACCCACATTTACTTTTGCTAATCTTTTCCTTTTTACATACATATAGAAGCTTTTACAGTCTGTTTTTATGTCTCTAGTTTGCTCTCATATTCTATTTTCCCTTTCTTCATCAATTTCTTGGTCCTCCTTTGCTGAATTCTAAAATTCTCAGTCCTCAGGCTTACTGCTTTTTTGGCAACATTATAAGCCTCTTCCTTTGATCTCACAGTATCTTTAACTTCTCTTGTTAGCCATGGTTGGACCACTTTTCCTGTGGGGTTTTTGTGCCTTCAAGGAATGTATATTTGTTGTAAATTTTGTATTAAGGGGGAGAAATTCAGTATCGCCCCGTTTGAGGTGCAATTATCGGCCGGGCGCAAAGTTTAGCGCCTGCCGCAAATTATTGCCTCCGACTGCAAACTTGGCTTCTATCGCCCCTGGAGGTGATTGGAGCGCTAAGTCAGGCGCTACACACCTCTCTGAAGGCGCTAACATCGAGGAGCGAGGCGCTACCTCAGAGCGCTGGCGAAGCTCATGTGATGTCAGTCAGCAATGGAACACAGACACACTGGCGCCGGCCTGTTCTTAAACGGGAGGGTCGATCTTGCTCTCCATCCACACCCTGCTCATTGCAGCCTTGAATCTCGGCCTGGAGAGACCTGTAAATCAATTCTGCTGGAAAGAACAATGAAGAGGCCCAGGGAAAGAGCTCAGAGTGCAGCCGCCATAGTCTCTTCTAAATCGATGCAAGGAAGGTCAAATCAAAATGAATCTGCAAAGTGCTGCTCAGTACCCAAAACTCCTTCACACAGCGTTGAATCTCTCCAGAAGTCTCTCTCTCTCTCAGAATGCGTGGTGCAAAAATGACTCTGACAAAAGAAGTCAGGAAGCGGTCGCCTTTAAATAGCGCTCCCCCAGTCCCTTCCTGACTGCAAAATGTTCCACTCTCCCTGTCGTTGCTTGCGGCAGGCAAAAAGGAAGGGGGTGCCACTCAATATCCGGTCCACAATCTGCGGGCACAGGAGATCGTGGCGGTAGAGTTTAGTGCTGCCGCAAAAACTCTGGTCAATTTCGCGAGCGGCGCAAACATTGCCGCGCCCAGGCGCTAGTTGCTTTGCGCCCCATTAGCGCCCTCTTAGGGCGCTAACGGGAGGCGCAAAGCAACCGAATTTTTCCCCCAATTCTTAAAATTATAGCCATTGCTTGTCTACCGTCATACCTTTTAATGTAGTTTTTCAATCTACCTTAGCCAACTCGCCCCTCATACTCACGTAGTTTGCTTTGTTTAGGTTTAAGACCCTAGTTTCGGATTTAACTAAAACACTTTCGAAATTATCATATTATGGTCACTCTTTCCTAAAGACCCTTTAACTGCAAGGTTATTACTGCCCGTCGAGCCCATGCCAGCTCTCTGCAAGAGTAGTTCAGCTAGTCCCGCTCCCACGCCCTTTCCCCGTAGCGCTGCAAATTTTCTTCCTTCAGGTACTTATCCAATTCCCTTTTGAAAGCCACGATTGAGTCTGCCTCCACCACCCTCTCAGGCAGCGCATTCCAGATCCTAACCACTCGCTGCGTAAAAAATGTTTTTCCTCCTGTCGCCTTTGGATCTTTTCCCAATCACCTTAAATCTGTGTCCTCTGCTTCTCGACCCTTCCGCCAATGCTTCTCTATCTACTCTGTCTAGACCCCTCATGATTTTGAACATCTCTATCGAATCTCCTCTCGATCTTCTCTGCTCTAAGGAGAACAACCCCAGCTTCTCCAGTCTCTCCACGTAACTGAAGTCCCTCATCCCTGGTATCAGTCTCTTAAATCTTTTCTGCACCCTCTCCAAGGCCTTCCAGTTGAGGCCGAAACAGTGCCTTATAAAGGTTCATCATAACTTCCTTGCTTTTGTACTCTATGCCTCTATTTATGAAGTCCAGGATCCCATTCTGCATTTTTAACCGCTTTCTCAACCTGCCCTACCACCTTCAGCGATTTGTGCACATTTACTTCATTGACTGTAAAGCGCTTTGGGACATCCTGAAGTCGTGAAAGGCGCTGTATAAACTAGAAGTCCTTTCTTTTTCTCTGCTCCATAGTTCCGCACTGCAGCAAATGGATATAGGAGATTGAAACTCTGTTCTGTACTTGTTGCGGTGCCGCACACTGATGCTGGTGATACAATGCGCTTCACCACTAACAGAGTTTTTTTTTTGCTGCACTCTAAACTACTGCTGATGTGTCCTGAGATGCCCAGGGCAGTACGACAAATCTGAAAATCCTTCTAAAGCTTTAAAGAGTAATTTGAAAAGCATTTGCTGAACTTGAAGGATTATTTGCGACGTCACTTAAAACTCTGTATACATTTCCAGGGGTCACAAAAGGCCCCGCCGCTTTTTTTGGTGCAAGATTGCGACTTCATTCGTGACATATGGAAGAAAAAATACAACTTCATAATTCTTTAGCAGACTTGTGCAAAGCTCCAGTTGAATATTCAAAGATCCTAGGCTTTAGGTTGAACTATATGTGCACTAGGGAATCATGTACTGACTCAGTCATGCAATGGCTAGAAGGGGAATTTAATCCGTGAAATACTTGAAAAAGTAAAATTATAGTTTTACCATTTCAGTTTTAAAATGGGAGTCTCCCGACCAATAGCCATTTTAAAAATCAGAATTACACAGCATAATGACTTACCATTTTTTTCCCCCAAGACTATTTTTGTTGTCCCTTATCCCATTGTGCATCGCTCCACCATTGGTGGCTGTGCCTTCAGCCGTCTAGACCCCAAGCTCCCCAATTCCCTCCCTAAATGTCTCTCTCTCTCTCTCTCCTCGTTTAAGACGCTCCTTAAAACCTACCTCTATGACCAAGCTTCTGGTGGCCTGTCCTATTATCTCATTAAGTGGCTCGCTGTCAAATTTTGTTTGAGAATGGCCCTATGGGACGTTTTACTACATTAAGGGTGCTATATAAATGCAAGCTGTTGTTGAAGTCACTGACTGATGCTGCGTGGGGCATAGTTCCACGGATGCAGACAGCCCTCCAGTCTCTTACCCAGACATCCAATCTTTTTCTTGACGGTGATTATTGGTACATGAGAACTAGGAGCAGGAGTCAGCCATTCAGCCCCTCAAGCCTGCTCCGCCATTCAATATGATCATGGCTGATCCTCTGTCTCAATACCATATTCCCGCTCTCTCCCCCTTGATGCCTTTTGTGTCTAGAAATCTATCTCCTTCTTAAATATATTCAGTGACTTGGCCTCCACAGCCTTCTGTGGTAGAGAATTCCACAGGTTCACCACCCTCTGAGTGAAGACATTTCTCCTCATCTCAGTCCTAAATGTCCTACCCCGTATCCTGAGACTGTGACCCCTCGTTCTAGACCCCCCAGCCAGGGGAAACATCCTTCCTGCATCCAGTCTGTCTAGCCCTGTCAGAATTTTATACGTTTCAATGAGATCCCCTCTCATTCTTCTAAACTCTATTGAATACAGACCTAGTCGACCCAATCTCTCCTCATACGACAGTCCTGCCATCCCAGGAATCAGTCTGGTGAACCTTCGCTGCACTCCCTCTATGGCAAGTATATCCTTTCTTAGGTAAGGAGACCAAAACTGCACACAGTACTCCAGGTGTGGTCTCACCAAGGCCCTGTATAACTGAAGTAAGACATCCTTGCTCCTGTACACAAAACCTAACCCATCCGCATGGCTCAGCACCCGCACTGGCTGGTGCGTTTATTGAAGGAGCCTCCAGGAAAGCAGTCTACCTCTACTGGTTCGAGCGCAGCATAAACCCCGGCATGGACCAAATGGCCCGTTTCCCGGCTGTATATTCTGTGTAATCCTATGATTGAAAAATATGCTTCTGGGCGGCTTCATTAGGAGGACTGGATTACTAAACTGTTTAAGTACAGAGTTAACACATGCACCAGTTGAAATGGCAAAAATCATTGAAGCCCCACTGAGATAATGGCTGTACCTCTACTTATTGTAATTTAGCTCATTGCACAGCTATTATTTATTCCTAATATAACATTTTAATGGTATGCTACTGTAGTGAAATAAAACCCAATATTACTTCAATTTAATCTATATAATTTCAGTTGAAGTACTTGGTTTGATTACTGGAGCTTCCCATCTGTCACTCTGACACCAAGCACCAGGATTTAAGAAAATGCTGAAAAAAGGATAAATGCAGCTTGCATGAACTCTACCTATGTACATCTTAATATTTTACTTATACTGTCAACTGTGGCTCAGTAAGTAGCACACGCATCTCTGAGTCAGAAGGCTGTGGGTTCAAGTCTCACTCCAGAGTCTTGAGCACATAAAGCGAGACTAACACGCCAGTGCAGTACTGAGGGAGCGCGGCACTGTCGGAGGGGCGGTACTGAGGGAGCGCCACACTGTCGGAGGGGCGGTACTGAGGGAGCGCCGCACTATCGGAGGGGCGGTACTGAGGGAGCGCCGCACTGTTGGAGGGGCGGTACTGAGGGAGCGCCGCACTGTCAGAGGGGCATTACTGAGGGAGCGCCGCACTGTCAGAGGGGCAGTACTGAGGGAGCACCGCACTATCGGAGGTGCCGTCTTTTGGATGAGGCTTTAAACCGAGGCCCCGTCTGCTCTCTCAGGTGGACGTAAAAGATCCCATGGCCACTATTTTGAAGAAGAGCAGGGGGAGTTATCCCCGGTGTCCTGACCAATATTTATCCCTCAACCAACATAACAAAAACAGATGATCTGGTCATTATCACATTGCTGTTTGTGGGAGCTTGCTGTGCGCAAATTGGCGACAACAGTGACTCCACTTCAAATCGTACTTCATTGACTGTAAATCACTTTGAGGCGTCCGGTGGTCGTGAAAGGCGCTATATAAATGCAAGTCTTTCTTTCTTTACTGGTTGGAATTTTATAAACATGCATCTTATCCATGTATTACAGCTGTCAGGATAGACAATTGCCATGTACTCTGCACAATTGAAGACGTCCACAATCCAGAAGTTACGATCATGGGGGTGTTAGCAAAAAAAAAAAAATTTGCAGTTGATTGCCGGGAGCCAATATAAATGTAATATATTCTTTATGACTACTTTCACAGCTCTGTTGATCTCTAAAATTTTAACTGTATAGGTTCTGCACCTTCAAACGAGAAAGAATTTGCATTTCTAAAGCGCCTTTCACCAACTCAGCATGTACCGAAGTGCTTTACAGCCACGTGTGCTCACTGTTGTAATGTAGGAAATGCAGCAACCAAATTGCATACAGCAAGCTCCCACAAACAGCAATGTAATAATGACCAGATAATCTGTTTTAGTGAAGATAAATATTGACCCTAGGACACCGGGGAGAACTCCCCTGCTCTTCCTCGAAATAGTGCCATGGGATCTTCAACGTCCACCCGAGAGCAGACGGGGCCTCGGTTTAACATCACGTCCGGAAAACAGCACCTCCGACAGTGCAGCGCTCCCGCAGTACTGCCCCTCTGACAGTGCGGCGCTCCCGCAGTACTGCCCTTCCGACAGTGCGGCGCTCCCTCAGTACTGCCCCTCCGACAGTGCGGCGCTCCCTCAGTACCGCCACATCGACAGTGCGGCGCTCCCTCAGTACTGCCCCTCCGACAGTGCGGCGCTCCCTCAGTACTGCCCCTCCGACAGTGCGGCGCTCCCTCAGTACTGCCCCTCCGACAGTGCGGCGCTCAATCAGTACTGCCCCTCCGACAGTGCGGCGCTCCCTCAGTACTGCCCCTCCGACAGTGCGGCGCTCAATCAGTACTGCCCCTCCGACAGTGCGGCGCTCCCTCAGTACTGCCACTTCGACAGTGCAGCGCTCCCTCAGTACTGCCCCTCCAACAGTGCGGCGCTCCCTCAGTACCGCCCCTCCGACAGTGCGGCGCTCCCTCAGTACTGCTCCTCTGACAGTGCGGCGCTCCCTCAGTACTGCCCCTCCGACAGTGCGGCGCTCCCTCAGTACTGCCCCTCCGACAGTGCGGCGTTCCCTCAGTACTGCCCCTCCGACAGTGCGGCGCTCCCTCAGTACTGCCCCTCCGACAGTGCGGCGCTCCCTCAGTACAGCCCCTCCGACAGTGCGGCGCTCCCTCAGTACAGCCCCTCCGACAGTGCGGCGCTCACTCAGTACTGCCCCTCCGACAGTGCGGCGCTCACTCAGTACTGCCCCTCCGACAGTGCGGCGCTCCCTCAGTACCGCCCCTCCGACAGTGCGGCGCTCCCTCAGTACTGCCCCTCCGACAGTGCGGCGCTCCCTCAGTACTGCCCCTCCGACAGTGCGGCGCTCCCTCAGTACTGCCACTTCGACAGTGCAGCGCTCCCTCAGCACTGCCCCTCCGACAGTGCGGCGCTCCCTCAGTACCGCTCCTCTGACAGTGCGGCGCTTCCTCAGTACTGCCCCTCCGACAGTGCGGCGCTCCCTCAGTACTGCCCCTCCGACAGTGCGGCGCTCCCTCACTACTGCCCCTCCGACAGTGCGGCGCTCCCTCAGTACTGCCCCTCCGACAGTGCGGCGCTCCCTCACTACTGCCCCTCCGACAGTGCGGCGCTCCCTCAGTACAGCCCCTCCGACAGTGCGGCGCTCACTCAGTACTGCCCCTCTGACAGTGCGGCGCTCCCTCAGTACTGCCCCTCCGACAGTGCGGCGCTCCCTCAGTACAGCCCCTCCGACAGTGCGGCGCTCCCTCAGTACAGCCCCTCCGACAGTGCGGCGCTCACTCAGTACTGCCCCTCCGACAGTGCGGCGCTCACTCAGTACTGCCCCTCCGACAGTGCGGCGCTCCCTCAGTACTGCCCCTCCGACAGTGCGGCGCTCCCTCAGTACTGCCCCTCCGACAGTGCGGCGCTCCCTCAGTACTGCCCCTCCGACAGTACGGCGCTCAGTCAGTACTGCCCCTCCGACAGTGCGGCGCTCCCTCAGTACTGCCACTTCGACAGTGCAGCGCTCCCTCAGTACCGCCCCTCCGACAGTGCGGCGCTCCCTCAGTACTGCCCCTCCGACAGTGCGGCGCTCCCTCAGTACTGCCCCTCCGACAGTGCGGCGCTCAATCAGTACTGCCCCTCCGACAGTGCGGCGCTCCCTCAGTACTGCCACTTCGACAGTGCAGCGCTCCCTCAGTACTGCCCCTCCGACAGTGCGGCGCTCCCTCAGTACCACCCCTCCGACAGTGCGGCGCTCCCTCAGTACCGCTCCTCTGACAGTGCGGCGCTTCCTCAGTACTGCCCCTCCGACAGTGCGGCGCTCCCTCAGTACTGCCCCTCCGACAGTGCGGCGCTCCCTCACTACTGCCCCTCCGACAGTGCGGCGCTCCCTCAGTACTGCCCCTCCGACAGTGCGGCGCTCCCTCACTACTGCCCCTCCGACAGTGCGGCGCTCCCTCAGTACAGCCCCTCCGACAGTGCGGCGCTCACTCAGTACTGCCCCTCTGACAGTGCGGCGCTCCCTCAGTACAGCCCCTCCGACAGTGCGGCGCTCCCTCAGTACAGCCCCTCCGACAGTGCGGCGCTCACTCAGTACTGCCCCTCCGACAGTGCGGCGCTCACTCAGTACTGCCCCTCCGACAGTGCGGCGCTCCCTCAGTACCGCCCCTCCGACAGTGCGGCGCTCCCTCAGTACTGCCCCTCCGACAGTGCGGCGCTCCCTCAGTACTGCCCCTCTGACAGTGCGGCGCTCAGTCAGTACTGCCCCTCCGACAGTGCGGCGCTCCCTCAGTACTGCCACTTCGACATTGCAGCGCTCCCTCAGTACCGCCCCTCCGACAGTGCGGCGCTCCCTCAGTACCGCCCCTCCGACAGTGCGGCGCTCCCTCAGTACCGCTCCTCTGACAGTGCGGTGCTCCCTCAGTACTGTCCCTCCGACAGTGGGGAACTCCCTCAGTACTGCCCCTCCGACAGTGCGGCGCTCCCTCAGTACTGCCCCTCCGACAGTGCGGCGCTCCCTCAGTACTGCCCCTCCGACAGTGCGGCGCTCCCTCAGTACCGCCCCTCCGACAGTGCGGCGCTCCCTCAGTACCGCCCCTCCAACAGTGCGGCGCTCCCTCAGTACCGCCCCTCTGACAGTGCGGTGCTCCCTCAGTACTGTCCCTCCGACAGTGGGGAACTCCCTCAGTACTGCCCCTCCGACAGTGGGGAACTCCCTCAGTAATGCCCCTCCGACAGTGCGGCGCTCCCTCAGTACTGTCCCTCCGACAGTGCGGCGCTCTCTCAGTACTACCCCTCCGACAGTGCGGCGCTCCCTCAGTACTGCCCCTCCGACAGTGCGCGCTCCCTCAGTACTGCCCCTCCGACAGTGGGGAACTCCCTTAGCAATGCCCCTCCAACAGTGCGGCGCTCCCTCAATAGTGTCCGCCTGGATTTTGTGCTCAAGTCTCTGGAATGGGACTTGAACCCACGACCTTCTGACTCAGGGAGGTGAGAGAGTTCTTTTTTGAGCCACAGCTGACACTTAACTAGATCAACAACATGCTGGTTCAATTATGTGGCACTGCCCCAGAGTGATACGACATGGGCTTATGCTGCCAGTTCCGAACACCACACGCACAGGCTGTCCTGCGGGCACTTCCTGCTGCCTCACTGTGTTGATGTCAAGATTCATCCCAGTCTTCTTTCACTCATTCCTTTTCAGGATTTTAAAACTGTGCAATCCTTGCCTCTCTCTGCCTTCTCGTGCTTCTACAATCAAGGTTTTAAAATAGAGGCTTGGTGTTATCGAATCACCGCTCTGTCTCTCCGTTCTCCCATCTGTTCATAAACTAATGTAATGACCGCAATTTAGTGACACTGAAAAGGTGCCTTCTGAATTTTCTTTGCATAAATGTACAATAAAACATAACAGAATTGCTCCAGTTAGGTATTTAATGTTGCTTTATTACTTAAATGAGCGCCGCACTATCGGAGGGACAGTACTGAGGGAGCGCCACACTATCGGCGCGGGAGCACTGAGGGAGCGCCGCACTGTCGGAGGGGCAGTACTGAGGGAGCGCCGCACTGTCGGAGGGGCAGTACTGAGGGAGCGCCGCACTATCGGAGGGACAGTACTGAGGGAGCGCCGCACTGTCGGAGCGGCAGTACTGAGGGAGCGCCGCACTGTCGGAGGGACAGTACTGAGGGAGCGCCGCACTGTCGGAGCGGCAGTACTGAGGGAGCGCCGCACTGTCGGAGGGACAGTACTGAGGGAGCACTGCACTGTCGGAGGGGCAGTACTGAGGGAGCGCCGCACTGTCGGAGGGGCAGTACTGAGGGAGCACCGCACTGTCGGAGGGGCAGTACTGAGGGAGCGCTGCACTGTCGGAGGGGCAGTACTGAGGGAGCACCGCACTGTCGGAGGGGCAGTACTGAGGGAGTGCCGCACTGTCGGAGGGGCGGTACTGAGGGAGTGCCGCACTGTCGGAGGGGCGGTACTGAGGGAGCGCCGCACTGTTGGAGAGGCAGTAATGAGGGAGCGCCGCACTGTCGGAGGGGCAGTGCTGAGGGAGTGCCGCACTGTCGGAGGGACAGTGCTAAGAGAGCACCACACTGTCGGAGGGGCAGTACTGAGGGAGTGCTGCACTGTCGGAGGGGCCGTCTTTCGGATGAGACGTTAAACCGAGGCCCCGTCTGCTCTGTCAGATGGATGTAAAAGATCCCACGGCACTATTTTGAAGAAGAGCAGGGGGAGTTCTCACCGGTGTCCTGGGGCCAATGTTTATCCTTCAACCAACATGACAAAAAAACAGATGATCTGGTCATTATCACATTGCTGTTTGTGGGAGCTTGCTGTGCGCAGATTGGCTGCTGTGTTTCCCACATTACAACAGTGACTACACTTCAAAAATACTTTATTGGCTGTAAAGTGCTTTGAGACGTCCGGTGGTCGTGAAAGGCGCTGTAGAAATGCAAGTCTTTTGAAAAAATAGGAGCAGGAATAAGTCCTTCGGCCCTTCGAGCCTGCTCCACCATTCAATATCATGGCTGATCCTCTGTCTCAATACCATATTCCCGCTCTCTCCCCATTCCCCTTGATGCCTTTTGTGTCTAGAAATCTATCTATCTCCTTCTTAAATATATTCAGTGACTTGGCCTCCACAGCCTTCTGTGGTAGAGAATTCCACAGGTTCACCACCCTCTGAGTGAAGACATTTCTCATCTCAGTCCTAAATGTCCTACCCCGTATCCTGAGACTGTGACCCCTCGTTCTAGACCCCCCCCAGCCAGGGGAAACATCCTCCCTGCATCCAGTTTGTCCAGCTCTGTCAGAATTTTATACGTTTCAATGAGATCCCCTCTCGTTCTTCTAAACTCTAGTGAATACAGGCCAAGTCGACCCAATCTCTCCTCATACGACAGTCCTGCCATCCCAGGAATCAGTCTGGTGAACCTTCGCTGCACTCCCTCTATGGCAAGTATATCCTTTCTTAGGTAAGGAGACCAAAACTGCACACAGTACTCCAGGTGTGGTCTCACCAAGGCCCTGTACAACTGTAGTAAGATATCCTTAATTCTTAAATGCTTATATCTCTACCATCCTGCCTGGCTGATTATTCTAAACCGTTACCACATTTCCTAAAATATATTTTATTTATCACTAATTTAAAGCAATATCTTCTGTCCTGCTTCTCTGTCTTAATTTAAAGTTAATATTCTGGGCTTACATTATCTATAGCAGTTAATAATTTAGATAGCTCGATAAGTTCTTTTCCTTATTGTCTTCTTTCCAGATTGTAAAGTTCAAATCTTTCTTCTTTCATTTGTTATGTAATCCCTGCTGACTATTTCGGTCCATGTCTCCCATGTATCATTCCCCAATCATAGAATGGTTACAGCATAGGAGGCCATTTGGCCCATCGAGCCCATGGAGGCTCTCTGCAAGAGCACTTCAGCTAGTCCCATCCCCCACCCTCTCCCCATAGCCCTGCAATTTTTTCCCCCTCAGGTATTTATCCAATTCCCTTTTGAAAGCCACGATTGAATCTGCCTCCACCACCCTCTCAGGCAGTGCATTTCAGATCCTAACCACTCGCTGTGTAAACAAGTTTTTCCTCATGTCGTCTTTGGTTCTTTTGCCAATCACCTTGAATCTGTGTCCTCTGGTTCTTGACCCTTCCGCCAATGGGAACAGTTTCCCTCTATTTACTCTGTCTAGACCCCTCATGATTTTGAACACCTCTATCAAATCTCCTCTCAACCTTCTCTGCTCCAAGTAGAACAACCCCAGCTTCTCCAATCTATCCACGTAACTGAAGTCCTTCATCCCTGGAATCTTTCTCGTAAATCTTTTCTGCACCCTCTCCAAGGCCTTCACATCCTTCCTAAAGTGCGGTGCCCAGAATTGGGCACAGTACTCCAGTTGGGGCCGAACCAGTGTTTTATAAAGCTTCATCATAACTTCCTTGCTTTTGTACCCTATGCCTCTATTTATGAAGCCCAGGATCCCATATGCTTTTTTAACCGCTTTCTCAACCTGCCCTGCCACCTTCAACGATTTGTGTACATACACCCCCAGGTCTCTCTGTTCATGCACCCCCTTTAGGATTGTACCCTTTAGTCGGCACCCGGCTACCGACCATAGAGCACATATACCAGAAACGCTGTTTACTGAGGTCACGGACCATCATCAAAGACCCTACCCACCCCAGCCACAGTCTGTTCGCCCTCCTGAGATGCTACAGATGCATTCGCACCCGTACGACCAGATTTAGGAACAGCTTCTTTCTCAGGGCTGTCATCCTACTGAACTCCACAAATAAACTCTAAAGCCTGCACATCTGCCAATGCACTTTATTATGGTTATGTTTATGTTAATGTATTACAAGCCAAATGTATGTTGAATGTTTAAATGTCTTAATCTAAATGTACACTCTCAGGAGCCGCAAGCCTACATTTCGTTGTACTGCACTTGTGCACTAACAATGACAATAAAGTTGATTATGATTATGATTTATATTGCCTCACCTCGTTCTTCCTACCAAAATGTATCACTTCGCATTTTTCTGCGTTAAATTTCATCTGCCACCTGTCCGCCCATTTCACCAGCCTGTCAATGACTTCTTGAACTCTATCACTCTCCTCCTCACTGTTCATTATACTTCCAAGTTTTGTGTCATCGGCAAATTTTGAAATTGTGCCCTGTACTCCCAAGTCCAAGGCATTAATATATGTATCAAAAAAAGCAGTGGTCCTAGAACCGACCCCTGGGGAACACCACTGTATACCTTCCTCCAGTCCGAAAAACAACCGTTCACCACTACTCTCTGTTTCCTATCACTTAGCCAATTTCATATCCATGCTGCCACTGTCCCTTTTTGCTGGTAAGCCTATTACGTGGCACTGTTGGAAGCCCATATACACCAAGTCAACCGTATTGCCTTCATCAACCCCTTCTGTTATCTCATCAAAAAACTCGATCAAGTTAGTTAAACGTGATTTGCCTTTAACAAATCCGTGCTGGCTTTCCTTAATTACTCCACACTTGTCCAAGTGACTGTTAATTTTGTCCCGGATTATTGCTCCTCTCTATCTTTCCCACTAGTTGGTGGTCTATAGAATACACCTAGTACTGTAATGGCACCTCTATTATTTCTTAACTCCAACCAAATAGATTCTGTCCTTGACCACTCCAGGACATCCTCTCTCGCTCGCGAGCACTGTAACATTCTCCTTAACCAATACTGCCACCCCACCTCCTTTCTTTCGTTCCCTATCTTTCCTGAACACCTTATATCCAGGATTATTTAAAACCCAATCCTGCCCTTTTTTGAGCTAGGTCTCCGTTATCGCCACAACATCACTTTCCCATGTGGCTATTTGCGCCTGCAGCTCACCAACCTTATTTACCACACTTCGTGCATTTACACACATGCACTGTAAACCTGTCTTAAACCTTCTTGTATTCTCTCAATCTGACCCCTTGACATTTCTTACTTGAGTGCTAGCTGTCTCTCCCCATCCTTTGTGCACTTTGTTTCTCCTTTCTAATGCTACATCCTTGGTGCCGTTTCCCTGCCAAATTAGTTTAAACCCTCCCCAGCAGCACGAGCAAACCCCCCCCAACGAGGACAGAATGGAGAGAATGAGCAGGTGGTCTACTCCCAGACCTTTGCTGGCGTCAATTAAATTGGGTAGTACAGAAAAGCAACATGGATTTTTGCACCCACATGGTGTGAAAATGCCTTGTTTATGATCAATGTCTTCCCGCTCTTTATATAGCATCAGATAGACAAAATCTGACACCGAGCCACATAAGGAGATATTAGGACAGGTGACCAAACTCTTGGTCAAAGAGGTGGGAAATGGTGTTAGGAAAATTGATGGGACTGAAGGCCGATAAATCCACAGGGCCTGATAATCTACATCCTAGGGTACTTAAGGAAGTGGCCCTAGAAATAGTAGATGCATTGCTGGTCATCTTCCAGAACTCGACAGACTCTGGAACAGTACCCATGGATTGGAGGGTAGCTAATGTTACCCCACTATTCAAAAACAGTGGTAGAGAAAAAGCGGGGAATTACAGAACGGTAAGCCTGACATCGGTAGTGGGGAAAATGCTAGAGTCCATTATAAAAGATGTAATAGCAGAGCACTTGGAAAGCAGTGACTGGATCGGACAAAGTCAACATGGATTTACAAAAGGTAAATCGTGCTTGACTAATCTACGGGAATTTTTTGAGGATGTAACTGGTAAAATAGATAAGGGAGAACCAGTGGATGTGGTGTATTTGGACTTTCAGAAGGCTTTCGATAAGGTCCCGCATAAGAGATTAGCGTGCAAAATTAAGGCACATGGGATTGGGGGCAAAGTATTGACTTGGATAGAGAACTGGTTGGCGGATAGAAAGCAAAGAGTTGGAATAAACGGGTCGTTTTCCGAGTGGCAGGCAGTGACTAGTGGGGTACCGCAAGGATCGGTCCTAGGACCCTAGCTGTTCACAATATATATTAATGATCTGGACGAGGGAATTGAATGTAATATCTCCAAATTTGCAGATGACACAAAGCTGGGTGGGAGGATGTCGTGAAACTCCAGTACGATTTGGACAGGTTGGGTGATTGGGCAGAAACATGGCAAATGCACTATAATGTGGATAAATGTGAGGTTATCCACTTTGGTGGCAAAAACAGGAAGGCAGACTATTATTTGAATGGCAATAGATTGGGAGAAGGGGAAGTGCAAAGAGACCTGGGTGTTCTTGTGCACCAGTCGCTGAAGGTAAGCATGCAGGTGCAGCAGGCAGTTAAGAAGGCAAATGGTATGTTGGCCTTCGTAGCAAGAGGGTTCAAGTACAGGAACAAGGATGTCTTGCTGCAGTTGTACAGGGCCTTGGTGAGACCGCACCTTGAGTATTGTGTGCAGTTTTGGTCGCCTTATCTGAGGAAGGACGTTCTTGCCATGGAAGGAGTGCAGCGAAGATTCACCAGGCTGATACCTGGGATGGCAGGAATGACGCATGAGAAGAGATTGTGTCGATTGGGCTTATACTCACTGGAGTTTAGAAGATTGAGAGGGGATCTCATCGAAACCTATAAAATTCTGTCAGGCCTGGACAGACTAGATGCAGGAAGGATGTTTCTGATGGCCGGGGAGTCCAGAACCAGGGGTCATAGTCTAAGGATAAGGGGTAAGCCATTTAGGACTGAAATGAGGAGGAATTTCTTCACCCAGAGAGTGGTGAACCTGTGGAATTCTCTGCCACAGGGGGCGGTGGAGGCCAGTTCATTAAATATATTCAAGAAAGAGTTGGATATATTTCTTAAGGCTAAAGGGATCAAGGGATATGGGGAGAAGGCAGGGACAGGGTACTGAGTTTGGATGATCAGCCATGATCTCATTGAATGGCGGAGCAGGCTCGAGGGGCCGAATGGCCGACTCCTGCTCCTATCTTCTATGTTTCTATGTTTTAAGGAGCGTCTTAAAGGAGGAGCGAGAGGTAGCGAGGTGGTGAGGTTTAGGGAAGCAATTCCAGAGTTTCGGGCCCAGGCAGCTGCAGGCACGTCCGCCAATGGTGGGCGTGAAGGAAGTCAGGGATGCACAAGAGGACAGAATTGGAGGAGCGCAGAACTCTTGGCGGAGGTTACAGAGATAGCCATGATCGATGTCTCCCCTCTCTCTTCTTTCAAGGCCATGGAGGGATTTGAACACAAGGATGAAAATTTTAAATTCAACAGCCTGAGAACTGAGCTGGGTAGAGGGATGGAGCCAGCTTCCTCCCATTTTGGAGCACAATAAACTCACACATCTGTGCTCCTCTAGCAGCAGGCTCACTGACTTGTGTCTTTTCCATCTCCACGTAAATTCCTGCATGTAACTGGAGCGACTTCACAACTGCCAACAATGACAAAAGATGAGCCTGCAGCGGGACAGTGATCGCGCTTCCTCCTTCGGACGTCACATTCTTTTCCCGCTGTAATTTTCCCCAATATATCGATGCGCCCGTCGTCTGTGGCTAAAGGTACACTTTTTCTTTGAAATTAACTGAAAGCTCCCCGATATCGTAACTTGGTTCAGCACAGATCCACAAGATAAGTAGGATCCAGATTTGAACTCGCCTTCATTCTTGCTCTACGTTAAGTTAGTTGAACTCAGTTTGGTGGCAGTAAGGGAGTAACCCATGGACAAAGTATACGGCAACTAGGGATTTTGCTTCTGATCACTGTTCAGTGACTGCCGCTGGGAAGTTCAGGTGAGGACAGGATTACACCTGCAATTATTGAATTTCTTCTTCTTAGGCAGTTCCTCGAAACCGAGGATGACTTGCTTCCACACTATGAATGAGTTTGCAGGTGACTGATGAGACCAATGCGGGATCGACAGCCTCTGTCACAGGTGGGGCAGACGGTGGTTGAAGGGGCGGGTGGGTGGGGTGCTTGGGTTGACGTGCGCTCCTTCCGCTGCCTGCGCTTGGCTTCTGCTTGCTCCCGGCGAAGAGACTCGAGGTGTTCAGCGCCTTCCCGGATGCTTCTCCTCCACTTTGTGCGGTCTTGGGCCAGGGATTCCCAGGTGTCGGTGGGGATGTTGCACTTTTTCAAGGAGCCTTTGAGGGTGTCCTTGAAGCGTTTCCTCTGCCCACCTGGGGCTCTCTTGCCGTGTCGGAGCTCCTAGTAGAGCGCTTGTTTTGGGAGTCTCGTGTCGGGCATGCGGACGATGTGACCCGTCCATCGGAGCTGATCGAGCATGGTCAGAGCTTCGATGCTGGGGATGTTGGCCTGAGCGACAACACTGACGTTGGTGCGCCTATCCTGCCAATGGATTTGCAGGATCTTGCAGAGACAGCGTTGGTGGTACCTCTCCAGTGCTTTGAGGTGCCTGCTGTACATGGTCCATGTCTCTGAATATACTACTGACGTTCACTGTCTGGGCCCATCTTCGACAGCGCCTCCCAAACCCGCGACCTCGTCCACCTAGAAGGACAAGGACAGCAGGCGCACGGGAACACCACCACCTCCAAGTTCCCCTCCGAGTCACACACCATCCTGACTTGGAAATATGTCGGCCGTTCCTTCATCGTCGCTGGGTCAAAATCCTGGAACTCCCTCCCCAACAGCACTGTGGGAGCACCTTCACCACACGGACTGCAGCGGATAAAGAAGGAGGCGGCTCACCACCACCTTCTCGAGGGCAATTAGGAATGGGCAATAAATGCTGGGCCTTGCCAGCGACGCCAACATCCCAGGAATGAATAATTTAAAAAAAACACACGACACAAAGCTGGGTGGGCATGTGTGCTGTGAGGAGGATGCCGAGCAACTCCAGTATGATTTGGACAGGTTGGGTGATTGGGCAGATGCACTATAATGTGGATAAATTCGAGGTTATCCACTTTGGTGGCAAAAACAGGAAGGCAGATTATTATCTGAATGGCAATAGATTGGGAGAAGGGGGAGTGCAACGAGACCTGGGTGTCCTTATGCACCAGTCGCTGAAGGTAAGCATGCAGGTGCAGCAGGCGGTTAAGAAGGCAAATGGTATGTTGGCCTTCATAGCGAGAGGATTCGAGTACAGGAGCAAGGATGCCTTGCTTCAGTTGTACAGGACCTTGAGTTTTGGTCACCTTATCTGAGGAAGGATGTTCTTGCCATGGAGGGAATGCAGCGAAGATTCACCAGACTGATACCTGGGATGGCAGGAATGACGTATGAGGAGAGATTGGGTCGATTGGGCTTATACTTGCTGGGGTTTAGAAGAATGTAGGGTTGCAAAGGGGTGGAAAGTTTCCGGTAAATTTCCGGAAATTTTCCACGGGAGGTTTCGTTTGGGAATTTTGCCCAAAAAAGCACATGCTAGCATAATATTGTTTTTTTTGTATTTCTTTCTTTTTTTTCCACAGGTCCTCTCTTAAAATTACTAACAGAGATGGAATCTTAATTATTAAGGAATTTCTCAATCAATATATGTTTATCTTCTTACTTGGCTTGTTTTAATAATTACAAGTTTTGTGTGTGACTGCGAACAAATGTGTCCTGATTGGTTGGATGAGTGGATGAGCGATTAGCTCCCTCTATTTGTAATATTTGCATATCGAATTGTGATTGGCCTGCAGGCAAAGACTGCTACAGTTTTTTTAAGAGCCAGGTTAGGGGTCCTGAGGGAAGTCATTTTGTTTTCTGCTGATGTTGTGATGATGCAGTAAGTAAATCAGACTTTATACCAAATAAACCAGTTACTTGTTGAAATCTGTTGTCCTTCAATTTAAAATATACAAAATAATACACTATTGGTGATGTAGCGTCGTGTGTGTACAGGTCATGCTTCCATCACATGGAGCATCAGCAAAAATGTACTCACCCTGTTGCAATCGTGCTGATCGACCGCAGTTCGACACAGAGATGAATGCCCTTTATTTCTCTGCATAGAACAATGCCACGTTTACCGTCGGATGTGTGGAAGCATTTTACCCCAGGCATTAAAGATGGAAAGACTGTGTACATGTGCAAACACTGTAGAAAGCCATATGTAAAGAATGCCACAAAGATGCAGCAGCATTTATCCAAATGCAACAACTTCACTCAAAGCTCACAGCAGTCAGCCCAGAGTTCCTCTGCTTCCATTCAAGAAGATGATGGTTCTCATTCAGCATCAGGCTCCTTATCATCAGCAACTCCTGGCCCACTTGGAAGGTTCTTTGATACAATGGATAACCATTGCCAGAAGAATGCAGATGAGTGCCTTGCTCGAGCTGTATATGCAATAGGCTCACCCCTCATGCTCACAGCCAATGTGTACTGGAAGAAATTTTTCAATGTTATTCGCCCTGCATACTGTCCTCCCACCAGACATGCTTTGTCTACTTATTTGCTGGAGGCTGAGTATAACAGAGTCCAAGGAAAGCTCAAAGAAACGATAGCAATGGCAGACTGTGTTGCAGTTATCTCAGATGGGTGGTCAAATGTACGAGGGGAGGGCATCATAAACTACATCGTCTCCACTCCTCTCCCAGTGTTCTTCAAGAGCACAGACACGAAGGACAACAGACACACAGGCACATACATTGCTGATGAGCTGAAAGCGGTCATCAACGATCTTGGATCACAAAAGGTCTTTGCAGTAGTTACTGACAATGCTGCGAATATGAAGGCTGCTTGGGCTCAAGTGGAGGAGGCCTACCCTCATATTACGTCTATTGGGTGCGCAGCTCATGGGCTTAACCTGCTCCTCAAGGACATCATGGGTTTGAGAACCATGGAAGCACTGTACAAGAGAGCCAAGCAAGTTGTTAAGTATGTCAGGGGAAAACAGGTAGTTGCAGCAACCTACAACTCCAAGCAAATGACAAAGAACAAGAACACCACACTGAAGCTGCCCAACAACACTAGATGGGGTGGTGTTGTCATAGTGTACAACAGCCTTCTGGAGGGTAAGGAGTCGCTGCAAGAAATGGCAATATCCCAGTCTGGGGATATGGAAACCACCATCAAGAAAATACTGCTGGATGATGTGTTTTGGGAGAGAGTGGTTAGCAGCCTTAAACTACTCTCACCAGTAGCATCTGCAATTGCTCAGATTGAAGGAGATGACGCTGTCTTGTCAGATGTTCTCAGGCTTTTTACTGATTTAAAAGAACAAATCAGCATTGCCCTACCCACATCCCTGCTGCTCAAAGCAGAGGAGAAGGCAATTGTTCAATTCATACAGACGCGTCAAGAATTTTGTGTCAAGCCGATTCATGCTGCAGCATACATGCTGGACCCAAAGCATGTTGGGAGACCAAAACTTTCTGGAGAACAGATCAACAGCGCTTACAGTGTGATTTCTACCCTCTCACACCATCTCAATCTGGATGTGGGCAAAGTTCTGGGAAGTCTGGCAAAGTTCTCTACCAAGCAAGGTCTTTGGAATGGGGATGGATATGGGAATCATGCAAGCATATCAGTGCACATACCTGGTGGAAGGGACTTTGTGCATCTGAGGCCCTGTCACCTATTGCATCGGTGATACTCCAAATCCCACCTTCATCAGCGGCCTCTGAACAAAACTGGTCACTTTTTGGGAATATGCATACAAAGGTGCGCAACAGGCTGACTAACAAGAGAGTGGAGAAACTGGTGGCTATCCGGGCGAACCTACAACTTATTGAGCCAGATACAGAAGTGTCCACCACACAGCTAGACACTGACACAGAGGAGGAAATGGACACGTCAGAGCCAGAGTCAGAGAATCAGGAGGAGCAATGAGGAGTAGAAGACTCAGAAGACTCATGAGTAGAAGACTCAAAGGGACAAAATAAGGACAAATTACAGGCTAAATAAGCTGACGCTCTTTTTATTTTATTTTAGATGGGTCTTTTTTGTGGGGGTTCAATAAAGTTCAAAATTATAACCTAAATAAAGTTTTGAAAGCATGTTTTTATTTGTATGGAACAGTAAGTCTATTTTGACGACAAAAATATAAGGGTCAGAGACAAAAACCATCAGTGTGCAAAAAAACTCAAAATTCCCATAAATTCCCCAAATTCCCAAAAATTCCCATGGAAAGTTTCCTCTTTTAAAAATTCCCAGAATTTTGCAACCCTAGAAGAATGAGAGGGGATCTCATTGAAACTTATAAAATTCTAACAAGACTAGACAGACTAGATGCAGGAAGGGTGTTCCTGATGGCGGGGGAGTCCAGAACCAGGGGTCACAGTCCAAAGATAAGGGGTAAGCCATTTAGGGCAGAGTTGAGGAGGAATTTCTTCACTCAGAGAGTGGTGAACCTGTGGAATTCTCTACCACAGCAGGCAGTTGAGGCCAATTCATTAAGTATATTCAAGAAGGAGTTGGATATATTTCTTACGGCTAAAGGGATCAAGGGATATGGGGAGAAAGCAAGGATAGGGTACTGAATTTGGATGATCAGCCATGATCTCATTAAATGGCGGAGCAGACTCGAGGGGCCGAATGGCCTACTCCTGCTCCTATCTTCTATGTTTCTATGAAGAATGATTACCAGGGTGAAATATTAAAAGGCTGCTGGTGTCCATGTTATCTACCAGTCAGGTACAGCTGAAGATAGTTTGGGGCGGGATGGAGGGGGATGCTATCCCTGTAGACATGCGGTTCACCATTATCAATGGCGCTCTCAAATATAATAACAGTGCAACCACTAGCGTTCCAATGATACTGGACACCTACGTTTTCATGGGACTCATGAGCTGCCATCAGATGTCTGCACGCACCGAGAAGTCCTGTCAATTTTCTGCACTGGGCTTCAATGGACCTGACAGGAGCACTGCCATAAAACAAATATAAATTGGGGAAGAGGGGCACGAGGAAGTTGTTACGGTGCTGCTCTCCCAAGATCAGAGTGGTTTTAAGCAAGTGTAGGGGCAGGGAAAGGGAGGAGGGAAGGAAAGAACAAAGGGGAAGGTCAGTGACAGGGTGGAAGGCAGGAGAGATTAAGAGGCAAAAGGGATGATGGTGCAAGGCAAAAGGTCCCATTACCATCTCCTTTTGCCTTGCCCCATCATCCCCTTTTGTCTCTTAATCTCTCCTGACTTCCATCCTATCACAGACCTTCCCTTTTGTTCTTTCCTCCCCTTCCCTTTCCCCGCCCCCGCACTTGCTTAAAAACCTGTTCCATCTCCAGCTTTTTCCAGTTCTGACGAAGGGTCATCGACCTGAAACGTTAACTCTGTTTCTCTCTCCACAGATGCTGTCTGACCTGCTGAGTATTTCCAGCATTTTCTGTTTTTATTTCAACATTATGCGCTGATCACTGGCATCGGACCTTCGTATCCTGGTTTCATGAGTTCCAGACCTTCAATCCCAAACAAAGTGAGGCAATTCTCACCTCTCTCTGCTACCTTTGAAGCTTTTAATCAATGTCGTTTCACACATTTCATTTGCTTGTGCATCCTACAGTATTTACTTTACATATTAGAAAACATCGAGCTCAACAGCACCAAGATAGTGAATTAACATGCACAGTTGAAGCCGAAATACCACTGGGTTAATGATCAAATTTCTGCTGCTGCTAATTTAGTTCCCACCTGCTGTCAGCTCAGTAAATCCTCTCAGCCAGAATCTACAATTATCTCACAGCTACAAGCGAGCACATGAAAAGGGCTGGAAAAGACAGTCAGGCCCACCGATGCTCACCCTATCCATTAGTTAGTGCAACCCTCCGCCTACTGTTCAAACTCGGTTTCTTAAATCAACGTAAATAAGAAGGAAAACAAAACAGAAGGGATGTTATAATAACCAAGTGATTTTATAAGGGTGGTAAAATCTGTTTTTTTTTATCCCGCCCCATTCTTCATCTCCTGAAGATAATGATTCATACTGTGGTTCATTCCTGCACTTCACCTAAGTGGACATTCTTCACGGGCGGGTTGGCAAGCTATTTGATCGCGGGGAGAAATCACATCTGAGCCCAAAGCCTGTCACCAAACAACCACATATGCACATGGCAGCAGTGCTACCCGCCCTCCTGTATGCCTCAGAGACATGGACCATGTACAGCAGGCACCTCAAAGCACTGGAGAGGTACCACCAACGCTGCCTCCGCAAGATCCTGCAAATCCATTGGCAGGATCGGCGCACCAACGTCAGTGTTCTCGCTCAGGTCAACATCCCCAGCATCGAAGCTTTGACCACGCTCAATCAGCTCCGATGGACGGGCCACATCGTCCGCATGCCCGATACGAGACTCCCAAAGCAAGCGCTCTACTCGGAGCTCCGACACGGCAAGAGAGCCCCAGGTGGGCAGAGGAAACGCTTCAAGGACACCCTCAAAGCCTCCTTGAAAAAGTGCAACATCCCCCCACCACCGACGCCTGGGAATCCCTGGCCCAAGACCGCACAAAGTGGAGGAGAAGCATCCGGGAAGGCACGGAACACCTTGAGTCTCTTCGCCGGGAGCAAGCGGAAGCCAAGTGCAAGCAGCGGAAGGAGTGCACGTCAACCCAAGCACCCCACCCACCCGCCCCTTCAACCACCGTCTGCCCCACCTGTGACAGAGACTGTAGGTCCCGCATTGGACTCATCAGTCACCTGAGAACTCATTGTTAGTGTGGAAGCAAGTCATCCTGGGTTCCGAGGGACTGCCTAAGAAGAAGACATATGCACATAATAACACGCATTTACAAATATACGAACGACGACGGACAGGAAAGACACCCCTGCTCCACCCAGCCTGCCCCACACAATTGTGACGCCTTGTGCGTCGGGAGGCCAACTCTGGTTGGACGTATTCCTGGAGGTTTTGTCACGTGACCTCCTGCCTCCGACCGCCCCGCCGCCCCCCGCCCCCCCCCCACACACACTCTCACCATTGGTTGCCCGACATGTCCATCCTCTCGGTGCCTGGCCTTCCCACGCCAATCAGAAAGGGAAAGTTACCTGATTGAATGATTCTTGACTGTCCTTTCCACCCCCCACCAAGAATTTTTTTTAAAAAACAATTTTTTATTGCCCCTCTGGCTTTTCTCCTGGGTTGCTCGCAGCGGCGTCCTGGAGCTGAAGAATTGTTGTTTAAGCCACATAATCAGAACCCCCCCCTTTAGAGCTGTTCTGCCGTTTAGGACCACTTTCAGAGGTGAAATCCCCCCCCGCCCCTTTAAAAGGTCTTAATCTGAAACATTTTCTCTTGCTGCCGGCAATGTCTTTTGCACATCAATCTAAACCGTATATTATTCTAAAGCAACGGTTTTAAAAATGCTGTCGACCTCAAGCTCATGGCAAATGCCTGCCATTCACACGCTGAGGGTGCCCGCAGACAGGACAGCGCCAGACAAATAACACTGCAGAAACTGCAAAATGAAATGCTCATTAGAGTCCAGAAAAATTACATTAACATTATTTTAAAGATGAATTACAGTCAATGTGAGCAAACCAAGCTACTTGTGACTGTTAATCATATGTGCAGTAATTGTTCATTTGTAATGCTTTGCCTTCATAAAAAATTAGGTCTAATGAGATTTTAGCGAATGCAGTTCAGCCTCTTGGCTGATATCTCCATACATGGTACAACCTTTTCCTCATAAATTATAATGAACAGCCATTCGGAGATTAATGTTTGGGACTGGCTAATTATAAATTTTAATGGATCAGGTTAACTCTTTTGCCACTTCAGAATTTGAGGAACGACGGGAGCGCAGAACCTGCTGCTCCAGTGCACTGTGTTGCATCTCTGCACTCACGATCCAACCCCACAGCGGGTTTCCCAATCTTTGTGCTAGTGTTCGGGGATCGACCCAAACAATCATCAGCAGGGAAGGAGTGCAAATGCACTTTCAAATTCCCAACTCCCCCGCCTCGTTCCCTCCGTGCGCCGGGATGATTCAGCAGCCATTGGTTCTGTTCAACCACTTCCTCGCCTCCAGCTTCAGTGCCCCTGTCTCCAGAAAAATCTTTACCCTCACCCATCCTGGTCATTCCCCCTGGTATGGCCCCCATCCACCCCCCATTTTCACTCCCTGAAGAGGTACACACCTCAGCATATCTCGTTTAGCCATCCATCACCAGATCTGGCTGGACCACACCAATCACTATCGGGCCTCACTCTCCTCTGTCAAAACCAGCCATTATCCCAGGGTTAAGCTGGAGAGCAAAGATAACCACCAGTATCTTTTCTCCAGTACCAACGGATGTAAAAAGACTACTGAGTATAAAACAAGGTTTTAATCAACTGTTTCAAAACCATGGGATTTCTAGTTACATCACTTGTTCCTGGTTACAGAAACATCCTGAGCAAGCTGGGCCCACGCCCGAGTATTTCTACTCCTTGGACGGCGCCACCAGCTAGCCGCCCAGTGTTACTTCATGAGTCATGATAAGATTCATGACACCAACAATCTCCTTAAGCAAATGTGAGGAGCTCATGGACTTCTTTGTTACTGTGATTGAGACCATCTGTTCAGCTCTCTCTGTTGCTTTCAATGCCAACCAAGTCAAAACTGCCCCCCATTCCTTCCTGCATTGGCCTTGAACTCAGGTCTCCATTCATTTCTCCCCCATTTGCCCTCATGCTTTCTCCAAGTTCATTTCATCCATGTGACCTCCTGCTCACTTGACTACGTTCCCACTAAACTGCTGACCAAAGAACTCCCCTTCCTGGAATCCATGCTAACTGACATTCTAAGTGGATCCCTTTCCTCAGTTACTGTCCTCCTCCCTTTCACAACTGCCATTATCACCCCCACCCCACCCTCTGAAAACAGCCACCCTCAACCTCCCAAATCTCTGCCCATCTGTCCCACAGCTCCTTAGCTGAATCTTTCTAATTAGGCTTCCACCCCTTCCACAGGACCGAAATGGCTCCATCCAAAGTCACAAACGACATCCTCCGTGACCATGGTTCATTACCCCTCATCGTCTTTCTCAACAACTCTGCAGCCTTTGAAACAGTTGACCACACCCAGATCAGTGGGGCTACCCTTGCTTGGATCCACTCTTATCTATTCGATCATAATCAGATCATCTCCAGCAATGGTTTCTCTTAGAAACACAGACATAGAAGCTAGGAGCAGGAGTAGGCCATTCGGCCCCTCGAGCCTGCTCCACCATTTAATGAGATCATGGCTGATCATCCAAATTCAGTACCCTGTCCCTGCCTTCTCCCCATATCCCTTGATCCCTTTAGCCTTAAGAAATATATCTAACTCCTTCTTGAATATATTTAATGAATTGGCCTCCACTGCCTTCTGTGGTAGAGAATTCCACAGGTTCACCACTCTCTGGGTGAAGAAATTCCTCCTCATTTCTGTCCTAAATGGCTTACCCCTTATCTTTAGACTGTGACCCCTGGTTCTGGACTCCCCCGCCATCGGAAACATCCTTCCTACATCTAGTCTGTCTAGTCTAGTCTTCTCGCCCATACTCTTACCTCTGGAGTTCCCCGAGGACCAGCCTTGGCCCCCCCACCTCTTCCTCATCGACGTGCTGCCCCTCGATGACATCACCCGAAGACATGGAGTCAGGTTCCACAAGTACGCAGACTCTTTTCCTCCACAACCTCTCCTCAGACTGTATGCACAGCTTCCAGTCTTGGATGAGGCAAATTTCCTCCAGCTAAACATTGGGAAGACCAAAGCCATTATCTTCAGCCCCCACACCCCGCCACTGATTCCATCCCCCTCTCTGTCCGCTGTCTCAGGCTGAACCAGAGCGCGCAACCTTGGCGTTCTATTCGACCTCGAGCTGACTCCATATGCTCTCCATCACATTGGCCGCCTACTTCCAACCCCGTTAAATCACCTACATCCACCTCTGTCTCACCACAACTGCTGCTTGAAACCCTCATCTATGCTTTGTCACCTCCAGACTCAAGCACAAGGAACCAGCACACAGTTGCCTGATGCAAACTGCAGAAGTGGCAAATGTAAAAATGTCTTAAAGCTTGGGATATAAAGCAATTTGTGATGTTGAGCACTTTCATTTTTATTTATATTTCTGCCAGTTTTTGTTAACACTTTTCATTTAGGAATTTAACATATTTTTTAAAATTGGCAGAGAAACAGAAAAGCTTCACATACCAGGGGAGCCATGATCAGTATATTGTTACAGACACAGGGTGAAATGGATAGGACAAAGTACAATGAAACATCTGGAAATTAATTGCATAAGATGGTGATGGGGTGAACACCTGGTGGACTCAACTCTGCTTAGGGCAGTGACGAGCCAGTTCAGCTATCCAAATGTGGGAAGGACAACAACTATGCCTGTAG
Organism: Somniosus microcephalus; assembly: GCF_052327205.1. NCBI lineage: Eukaryota > Metazoa > Chordata > Chondrichthyes > Squaliformes > Somniosidae > Somniosus > Somniosus microcephalus. The sequence continues at coordinate 85,791,917 of NW_028225180.1, forward strand.
GAACGGGTCCAGAGAGGGGAGGGGGGGTCTATATCATGCCTGCTGAGCTTCATCGTCTGATTTAAAATGTTCTATTTTCTCATCACCAAAGACCGCCTCTCAGCTTTGAGAGCAAGCCAATGCCATTGTTCATCAAGCCACTGCGAGGTACAGATAGCGGTCCTGGGAATTTGCTTTCCTATTTTTCCTTCCCTTGGTACACACAGAATATCTACAATTATTGTCCCCTGCTCACCCAATACCTCCACAATTGTAATCCCATTGTGTGCATTTCTAAAGAGCCTATTCTACACATCTCTGCAGATGTACATGTATCTCCGGATACTTATTTACATCAGTTTTACAGACAGATGTCTGCAGAGATGAGTATTGTAGGCTCTCGAGAAACATAAACAATGTAGTTGGAATTGTATTAGATCGAATGAAGCCCAACATAATAGCAGATGTGCCTTGCACACAGCACTCTGTGGTAACTTTAATAAAAAACTGAATTTATTTATCCTTTTTTGTAAGAGGCAGATTACATTGCTATGTAATGTGTATTGTTCTTCCTGCAAATAGTAAACACACTTTTAATTATGAAAATAATGCTCTACAAAGTTAAATAGTGCTGGGACATGAAGTCATGCAGTATCTTAAAACAAAGCTCTGAATAAAGGGTACAAAAGCAAAATACTGTGGATGCTGGAAATCTGAAATAAAAACAGAAAATGTTGGAAATACTCAGCAGGTCAGGCAGCATCTGTGGAGAGAGAAACAGAGTTAATGTTTCAGGTCGATGACCCTTCGTCAGAACTGGAAAAAGTTGGAGATGGAACCGGTTTTTAAGCAAGGGGAGGGGAGGGAAGAACAAAAGGGAAGGTCTGTGATAGGATGGAAGGCAGGAGAGATTAAGAGACAAAAGGGATGATGGTGCGAGGCAAAAGGAGATGGTAATGGGACAAGTTAAGAAACAAAAGATGGCTCTAGATGAAGTGTAAATGGCACTGGATAAAGGGAATGGACAAATTTAAGATATATCTTAATCTACAGAAGGCAACACTAGTTGGGTGCTAGGTGTGACTTACATATAACCCTTGTAGATTGAAATCTCTCAACCCCTCTACTGCCTCTGTGCTGTCGCACATCCAGTCTTGGGAAAACCAAAGGCATTGTCTTCAACCCCGCCACAATTTCTGTACTCTCACCACCAATTCCATCCCCCTCCCAAGCTACAGTCTCAGGTTGAACTGACTGTTCACACACAACCTTGGCATCCTATTCAACCCTGAGCTGAGGTTCCAATCCCATACCCTCTCCATCGCAAAGACAGCCTACTACTTGCACCTCTGTAACACCGCCCGCCTCTGCCCCTCCCGCCACCTCAACCCATCTGTTGCAGAAACCCTCATCCATGCTCTTTCTCACCTCCAGACTCAATGGGGCCGATTTTGCCAGCCCTGGGGAGGCGGGACTGCCGGGAAAATTGCAGAATTTGGGGGCGGGTGCCCAGCACGTCCCCAACCCACCTCCATGCCATCTTCCCAGGAGGCAGGTAGCTGTCCCGCGCCGGGTCCCGTCTCCTTGGAAGCGGGAAGGGATTAAAGCCTATTAACTGCCTGTTAGCAGGTAGTTAACAGGCAGAAAATAGGATTATCCCCGTTTTGCCCTCACAAGTGCGGGCTTCCCGAAGGCTCCAAAACACACCAGCTCAGCGAGGCGAGTAGTGGGTCTGCGGGGGTCGGGGGTGCAAAAGTGTGGTGTGGAGTTGAGTGATGGGTGCAAGTGTGGAGAGGTGAGTATCTGAGGTAAGTGCAAAGTGTTAGTAAAAGTGTACTTACCTTTGTTTCTTCCTGCAGGCTTCAGTCAGTGTGTATGCGGAGAGTCTCATACCTCCGTGTTGGAGATGACAGATGGCCGTTGCATTCTCAGATGCAACAACCATCTCATTTCTGTAAAAGAATGTTGATGGGGTCTTCAGCTCAAGACCTCATCAAACTACAGAGAATATCATGTGTTTGACAGATGAAACGTCATACGTTGATGTTCTCTGCAACCGGCTTCCCCTTAATTGGCCTGCTAAACCCGCTGGGCGAGCTTAACAAGGTCAATCAAGGGGAAATAGCGTGGGTTGGCCAGAAGCTGATGGAGGCGGGACTGAAACCTGACAAGTGGGAGTCCCGCCTCCAAAAGCTCCCCATTGAGAAAATCACCCCCAATAATTCCAATCACTTCCCTATTGAAAGTACAATGTAATTAAGTCATCAAAACAGACATAAATAGTATCCCCGGGAATTTCCTCAGGGGCTCACCCCATCAGCTGCCATAACTTCAGCAGAAAAGCTGGACAGACCCATAAAGGGGGTTTACGCCGATCTTCTGCCAAAGGTATGGTGGCCAATTGGGAGAACCCCCGATGAAATTTTCGGCATGTATTTTTAAAGAGTATTTGAATGGTTATCAGGTCTAAGAGTTGAAATACATATTTCTGGAAATTTTGCAAGGGTTATCTCGGTCTCCCACCATAACTTCAGCAGGAGAGCAGCGAAGCCTCAGGGGAATGGTCTGAATGGCCATTTTCAGATGTTTCTCTGGGGGTTCTGCTGACTGGGATTGGGGAAACCCCTTTGGAAGTTCAAGGCCATAATGTTACAATCTTTCAATGATTTCAAATGTTAAGAATTAACTTGGGATTGCCACTGTAAGATTTACATTTTGGCATTCGCACTTCTCAGAGTACAACATCAAACAAACTTGCCAACGCTCCCTCATTAGGATTGACAAGCACTCATTTTAGATTCCCGCTTTGATGTCACTCTGAGAAACACATCTGTAAATGGATTTACAATCTGTCAGTCTTGCTGATCATAAATGTCACCTCCAACAGCTCCCCGATGTTGACAGCCCTGCATCAAGGGCTTTGCAATGAGGTGCAAAGCTATTAAAATAAAGATTAAACGAACGAACGCACTGGCTCCACAAGGACAACGTGCAGGAGCTATTTGGGTCACCAGACCTCTGCAATGTCCTCATTTTAATTTAACCTGGGTTTCAGAGAACACTTAAAAAGTAGAACCAGAGTGGCAGGTGTGTATTCTTTCATATTCCTGTTACAAGAGTGGTATTTTAAGATAATTGTCAGGTATTGCTGTAGTATAAGCCTAAAGTAATACAGAATTCACCCCACTCCATCCTCTAACAAAATGCCTGAAGTGCCACCTCAGAACAGAGGCTGATTTTAGTATGTGTTACAACCAGCTATTCACAATTATATATATATAAATGATCTAGACGAGGGAACTAGATGTAATAACTCCAAGTTTGCAGACGGCACAAAGCTGGGTGGGCGTGTGTACTGTAAGGAGTTTGCCGAGAAACTCCAGTATGATTTGGACAGGTTGGGTGATTGGGCAGATGCAGTAAAATGTGGATAAATGCGAGGTTATCCACTTTGGTGGCAAAAACAGGAAGGCAGATTATTATCTGAACGGCAATAGATTGGGAAAAGGGGAAGTGTAACGAGACCTGGGTGTCCTCGTGCACCAGTCGCTGAAGGTAAGCATGCAGGTGCAGCAGGTGGTTAAGAAGGCAAATGATATGTTGGCCTTCGTAGCGAAAGGGTTCGAGTACAGGAACAAGGATGTTTTGCTGCAGTTGTACAGGGCCTTGGTGAGACCACATCTTGAGTATTGTGTGCAGTTTTGGTCGCCTTATCTGAGGAAGGATGTTCTTGCCATGGAGAGAGTGCAGCGAAGATTCACCAGACTGATACCTGGGATGGCAGGAATGACGTATGGGGAGAGATTGGGTCGATTAGGCTTATATTCACTGGAGTTTAGAAGAATGAGAGGGGATTTCATTGAAACTTATAAAATTCTAACAGGACTGGACAGACTAGATGCAGGAAGGATGGTCCCGATGGCCGGGGAGTCCAGAACCAGGGGTCACAGTCTAAGGATAAGGGGTAAGCCATTTAGGACTGAGATGAGGAGGAATTTCTTCACCCAGAGAGTGGTGAACCTGTGGAATTCTCTACCACAGAAGGCAGTAGAGGCCAATTCATTAAATATATTCAAGGAGGAGTTAGATATATTTCTTAAACCTTAGACTGGGTATTATGTAACGAGAAAGGATTAATTAGCAATCTTGTTGTAGGAGGCCCCTTGGGTCAGAGCGATCATAATATGATCGAATTCTTCATTAAGATGGAGAATGAAGTAGTTGACTCGGAGACTAGGGTCCTCAATTTAAATAAAGGAAACTATGATGGTCTGAGGAGCGAGTTGGGTAGGATTGATTGGGGAATGGCATTCAAAGGGTTGACGGTGGATAGGCAATGGCAAACATTCAAAGACCGAATGGATGAACTACAGAATTTGTTCATCCCAGTTTGGCATAAAAATAAAACAAAAAAGGTGACCCAACCGTGGCTAACAAGGGAAATTAGGGATAGCATAAGGTCCAAGGAGAGGGCATATAAATTGGCCAGAAAAAGCAATAATCCTGAGGATTGGGAGCAGTTTAGGATTCAACAGAGGACAAAGGGATTAATTAAGAAAGGGAAAATAGAATATGAGAGTAAGCTTGCAGAGAACATAAAAACTGACTGTAAAAGCTTTTATAGATATGTGAAGAGAAAAAGATTGGTGAAGTCAAGCGTAGGTCCCTTGCAGTCAGAATCGGGGGAATTTATAATGGGGAACAAAGAAATGGCAGACCAACTAAATACATATTTTGGTTCTGTCTTCACAAAGGAGGACACAAATAACCTCCCAGAGATGCCGGGGAACATAGGGTCTGATGAAAGGGTGGAACTGAAAGAAATCAGTATTTGTAGGGAAATGGTGTTAGGAAAATTGATGGGACTGAAGGCCGATAAATCCCCAGGGCCTGATAATCTACATCCCAGGGTACTTAAGGAAGTGGCCCTAGAAATAGTAGATGCATTGCTGGTCATCTTCCAGAACTCGATAGACTCTGGAACGGTACCCATGGATTGGCGGGTAGCTAATGTTACCCCACTATTCAAAAAAGGTGGTAGAGAAAAAGCGGGGAATTATAGACTGGTAAGCTTGACATCGGTAGTGGGGAAAATGCTAGAGTCCATTATAAAAGATGTAAATAGCAGAGCACTTGGAAAGCAGTGACTGGATCGGACAAAGTCAACATGGATTTACAAAAGGTAAATCATGCTTGACTAATCTACTGGAATTTTTTGAGGATGTAACTGGTAAAATAGATAAGGGAGAACCAGTGGATGTGGTGTATTTGGACTTTCAGAAGGCTTTCGATAAGGTCCCGCATAAGAGATTAGCGTGCAAAATTAAGGCACATGGGATTGGGGGCAAGGTATTGACTTGGATAGAGAACTGGTTGGCGGACAGAAAGCAAAGAGTTGGAATAAACGGGTCGTTTTCCGAGTGGCAGGCAGTGACTAGTGGGGTACCGCAAGGATCGGTCCTAGGACCCCAGCTGTTCACAATATATATTAATGATCTGGACGAGGGAATTGGATGTAATATCTCCAAATTTGCAGACGACACAAAGCTGTGGGGGAGGGTATGCTGTGAGGAGGATGTCGTGAAACTCCAGCACGATTTGGACAGGTTGGGTGATTGGGCAGAAACATGGCAAATGCACTATAATGTGGATAAATGTGAGGTTATCCACTTTGGTGGCAAAAACAGGAAGGCAGATTATTATTTGAATGGTAATAGATTGGGAGAAGGGGAAGTGCAAAGAGACCTGGGTGTTCTTGTACACCAGTCGCTGAAGGTAAGCATGCAGGTGCAGCAGGCGGTTAAGAAGGCAAATGGTATGTTGGCCTTCGTAGCAAGAGGGTTCGAGTACAAGAACAAGGATGTCTTGCTGCAGTTGTACAGGGCCTTGGTGAGACCACACCTTGAGTATTGTGTGCAGTTTTGGTCGCCTTACCTGAGGAAGGACGTTCTTGCCATGGAAGGAGTGCAGCGAAGATTCACCAGGCTGATACCTGGGATGGCAGGAATGACGTATGAGGAGAGATTGTGTCGATTGGGCTTATACTCACTGGAGTTTAGAAGATTGAGAGGGGATCTCATCGAAACCTATAAAATTCTGTCAGGCCTGGACAGACTAGATGCAGGATGTTTCTGATGGCCGGGGAGTCCAGAACCAGGGGTCATAGTCTAAGGATAAGGGGTAAGCCATTTAGGACTGAAATGAGGAGGAATTTCTTCACCCAGAGAGTGGTGAACCTGTGGAATTCTCTGCCACAGAGGGCGGTGGAGGCCAGTTCATTAAGTATGTTCAAGAAAGAGTTGGATATATTTCTTAAGGCTAAAGGGATCAAGGGATATGGGGAGAAGGCAGGGACCGGGTACTGAATTTGGATGATCAGCCATGATCTCACTGAATGGCGGAGCAGGCTCGAAGGGCCGAATGGCCTACTCCTGCTCCTATCTTCTATGTATCTAAAGGGATCAAGGGATATGGGGAGAAAGCAGGGACAGGGTACTGAATTTGGATCTCATTAAATGGCGGAACAGGCTTGAGGGGCCGAATGGCCTGCTCCTGCTCCTATCTTCTATGTTTCTATGTTAACCAGGAAAGAGGCACAGATGGGGTTGTAAAAATGGACAGAGAACACGCCCAATGAATCCGTGCACATTTTGCCTGCTGCTCAAGATTTTGCTAGGGCTTGGGGGCAGGCAGCAGAAGCTCTTACCCGAGAGAGTCATTTACCAGCCCTGAGCCTTGGCACGGCAAGATCATAATGACACCCATATATCATGGGCATTCAGGGTTACTTGGTGCATCCAGAAGTAAGTTTAAAGGGCGAAGTAAGAAGATTTATTCAGCAGTTTAGAGCCATTTCTGCACTAATTTTCTGAGTTTTTTCTCCTGCTTCCACTTAGGTTTTCAGGATCCTTGCAGCAATTGCTCCGCTGCGTGTTCTTTTACTTCCAGCTCCATTAGTGCCACCAATGGGTTGCTCAACGGGAATTACCCATCTTGGCTTTTTGGAGGAGAAGGGCCAACAGAGGGACAAGCAAACAGGTCAGATTAGTCCAGAGACGGTCTGTTCCCACCCACTGGTACCCACACACCTGCATCTGCATGGAACGAGCACACCTACCTCACTCTGGCAGATAATCAATGTTCCACAGACTTCTATTCCCAAGGGAGGTTAGGACAGCAGACCTGATGGCATGGGTACAATGTGTGAATGTGCAATTAACTATTGTGCTGGATGATTCATAGTACGCTATACCTTCAGTAGTGCGAGCTGACAGAAGGCATTCCAAGGTGTTCATCCTCCGGCAACGCTCGATTCCATTCACCAAGACATTGTCGCATCTGGCTGATATTGACCACAGGGAATTGTTTTATTAACATGCTCCTGATCCAGAGAGAGTCAGATACAAAAGTGTTAGGACACCAGAAGTCTGGCACGGCCAAGTGACTGCCCCATCTCCTTGCAGGCATGATGCGACGCTGATCCCCGGGGATGGTGCTGTGCAGCGGCAAACATGGCCAATCTCTTTGGAACCACCTCATGCAGTGCCACTTCCAATTCAGCCACCATCAAACAGGGGTCAGATGCCTGGCTGCTGTCTCACTTGCCTTTAAACTGCTGCCTGCATATTAGGCTTCCTTTTCCTTCTTTCCCAACTTCGGTTCATGCCATGCTTGATAAGCCACACGATGTGTGTAAAAGTGATGATCGACGCCTTCCTCCTGACACCAGCAAACTTCATTTTCAGCCAAATATGAGGGACTTCAGTGACTGCACTGGTGGGACCGATGACCTCCCTACGTCCAATTTGCACCTGTAATATTACTGGATGGGTGGCTTTCAATCCCACTTAGGGCTACCATTCATCTCCAATTCTCATCATCAAAGGGAGCCATGTTGTCCATCTGATCCGCCATGATGGACAATCACTCCACTGTTCTTCCACCACATCTTTCTCCTTTAAGGGCGAACAGCAGTCCTCTAGGAACTGTTGCCTCACCAGATCTGATGCCCCCTCTAAGCCAAATGTACAACAGGCAAAGTTCTCTGGGCAAGCTTTACATTTGCCCGAAGCCTATTCAAATTATGGGAGGGATCCCCGTCGTAAAATTCGGGATGAGCTACTGGCACAGGTGAACGATGCACAACATGTCAGCTCAACCTCACTTTCGTGAAACTGGTACTCACTGACGTAAGAAAACTACTAGGCACTTGATCTAAGCGTTAAACAAAGCTTTAATCAACTGTTTTTCCACATGGAGATCTAGTTGTGTCCTTCACTAGTTCCTGTTAAGAATGTCCTGCGCAAGCTGGGCCCGTGCCCGAGTATTTATACTCTCCCTGGACAGCGCCACCCGTAGGCCGCTCAGTATTATTTCATAAGTCTTTCTTTCATGAATGACTGATTCATGTCACTCACGTCTTGAGCTTGACCCCGTTTTCAGCCAACATCCACGCATCATCCAGCGGGCGTCACCAGGCAGCAGTCAAGAGCTGGGGTCCAGGTGGATTTTTCACTTCCCCAGCCCTGAGCTTGTGAGGCCGATTATAACAACACAACGGCCACACTCACTAACTGACCATGGAGCATAACTGGACCTGGGACCTTCTCGTCTTATATGACCTAGAACTACACAAAGTGCTGCCTTTATCCACTGGGCTTTTGCAGCAGTTTGGAAGCATGATTTTAGGTGAATCAGCAACATAATTATTCTATTACAGACTTTCTGCAAACGAAATTATTTTGCTTCAATGAAAACATGACAACCTTATTTTTTAGTCAGTCATCGCTGCTAATTACAAACAGAAGGAAAGAAATGCACAGTGCACTATTTATAGTCAGTCTTAAGGAATACAGTAACTTACTATATAAAGAAATAAGCAGGGAGCCCTGGATTCATTATCCAGTAAAGCATCCCACTGGTAGGACCACTGAAAGCTGCACAAACATTTTCTTTTCAGTCATCTGCTAATGAAACTGTGTGCACGCACACAATTGTAGTTCAGGTCTTGCAAACTTCATAGCAAATGAGGAGTTAGATTGAATTGAGACACAAGGACCGGCACTGAGAGGTTAGAATTTGATTTTGGTGGATAGATTATGTCATGATTGAGCAAGCATAATAATAAAAACAACAATGACATGTATTTATGCAGCAACTTTAACACAGGAAAATGTCCCACGGTACATTGTAGAGGGAAATTTTTTAAACCAAGCCATAATCTTCTTAGGCAGTCCTTCGAAGATGACTTGCTTCCACATTAAAAATGAGTTCTCAGGTGACTGATGAGTCCAATGCAGGATCTACAGTCTCTGTCACAGGTGGGGCAGCAGACAGTGGTTGAAGGGACGGGTGGGTGGGGTGCTTGGGTTGACGTGTGCTCCTTCCGCTGTTTGCGCTTGACCTCCGCTTGCTCACGGCGAAGGGACTCGAGGTATTCGGCGCCTTCCCGGATGCTTCTCCTCCACGTTCTGCGGTCTTGGGCCAGGGATTCCCAGGTGTCGGTGGTGGGGATGTTACACTTTTTCAAGGAGGCTTTGAGGGTGTCCTTGAAGCGTTTCCTCTGCCCACCTGGTGCTCTCTTGCCGTGCCGGAGCTCCGAGTAAAGCGCCTGTTTTGGGAGTCTCGTATCGGGCATGCGGACAATGTGACCCGTCCATCGGAGCTGATCAAGCGTGGTCAAAGCTTCGATGCTGGGGATGTTGGCCTGAGCAAGAACACTGACATTGGAAAAGTTATGAGGCGACTAAAGGGTAGGCTCAAAAGATGGGTTTTAAGAACGCTTTTATAGGAACTGAGAAAAGTAGACAGGCAGAGAAGGGCCAAGCTGGCTGAAGGCTGTGCTACCACTGGGGGTATGCACAGAAGGTCAGAGTTGAAGGACTAAAGAATTCGGGAGAGGACCCAAGGTGGGAGGAGGTTGCAGCGGTAGGGTGGAGCGAGGCTACCAAGGGACTTACTAGAGTGGACGAAAAGTTCAGGTGAAAGGGAGCCTTGTGTGGGTCTGCAATGACTGGGGGGGGATGGGTAAGCAGAACTCCGTGCTAAACAAGAATTCGGCAACTGGTTTTCAACAAGCTGCAGTTTACAGAGAGAGGCTAACAGAAGGCCGGCAAGGAGGAGTTTCTAGAAATCAAGTCTAGAGCTAACACAAGTGTGGATAAGATTTTCAACTGCAATAGGGGTGAGGTAGAGCTGGAGAATGAGCAGCATCTAGGTGAGGATAGATCCTTGGGGAAATCCAGAGAGGACATATGGGTTAAGAGTGGGATAATTATGACGGCAATTTTGTCAGGGAGAGGGACAGTGCCTGAGCATAGGGAGATATTAAAAATATTGGAAAGCAAAGGGGCTGGGAAAGATAATTGAGCCTCAGTCCTACTCTCAGAAACTCCCTCCTGGGGCTTCTTCGCATCGTCATCTCTGACCACCTTCAAAAACCTTCTCGAAGCCAAACTCTTCAGCCAAGCTTTCCATCACATCTAATTTCTTTCCATTTCCAATAACCATCTGTAGAAGCAACTTGCCATCTTATTTACATTAAAAGTGCTGCAACTATATTAGCGTCACTTGCAGGCATAACAAGCACTGCGGGTACATACAATTAATTTTAAATGAGACACCCGCCCTACATACGAAATTTGATCTATAATAGCTATACACAACTTACTTTGTTTTATGTAGCTGAGGTCAGAGGAGGTTTCCCCCCCTCAATTTTCTCTCCTACTTTCATAAAAGGCATGAACTCATGCTGGGTATAGTTCCACAAAGTCTAGCAATCCTCTGAGGGCTTGTCCAAAGTGACAACGTAGACATTGGCAGCATGTCTGACCACAGATGGTGCAAGAGCCGAGTGCAAATCTGTTCTCGACTAATAGCCACACACGCATACGTGGCAGCAGGAGTTGCTGGATGGCAAGAGGAGAAAGAACCGTGACTAATTTTCACCTCCCCGGGCCAGGAGCAGAGGCCTCCCTGTAACGTCCCTGCTGCCGAGCTACCATCAGCTGCCTCAGCACAAGACCAGAGATTGAACTTGGAACCTACATCAGGCTGTGTTTTTATCCACTCGGCCACCGGGGGAGCTCCAAGGTTGAATTTCAAGACTGAACACTAATAATGGTATCACAGAATGATACAGCACAGGAGGCCATTCGGCCGATCGTGTCTGTGCCAGCTCTTTGAAAGAGCTCGCCAATTAATCCCACTCCCCCGCTCCTTCCCCAAGCCCTGTCATTTTTTTCTCCTCATCCAATTTTCTTTTGAATGTCACTATTGAATCTGCTTCCGTCACCCTGTCAGGCAGTGCATTCCAAATCACAACTCGCTGTGTAAAAAATATTTCCTCATGTCGCCTCTGGTTCTTTTGCAAATCACCTTAAATCTGTGTCCTCTGGTTATCGACCCTTCTGCCACTGGAAACAGGTTCTCCTTACTTACTCGATCAAAACCATTCATGAGTTTGAACGCATCTCTTCATAGAAACATAGAAGATAGGAGCAGGAGTAGGCCATTCGGCCCCTCGAGCCTGCTCTGCCATTTAATGAGATCATGGCTGATCATCCAAATTCAGTACCCGGTCCCTGCCTTCTCCCCATATCCCTTGATCCCTTTAGCCTTAAGAAATATATCTAACTCCTTCTTGAATATATTTAATGAATTGGCCTCAACTGCCCTGTGTGGTAGAGAATTCCACAGGTTCACCACTCTCTGGGTGAAGAAATTCCTCCTCATCTCAGTCCTAAACGGCTTACCCCTTATCCTTAGACTGTGACCCCTGGTTCTGGACTTCCCGGCCATCAGGAACATCCTTCCTGCATCTTCAATCTCCTCTTAACCTTCCCTGCTCTAAAGAGAAACCCCCCCCCCCCCAGCTTCTCCAGGTAACTGAAGTTCCTCATCCCTGGAACCATTCCAATAAATCTTTCTGGACCCTCTCCGAGGTCTTGACATCCTTCCTAAAGTGTGGTGCCCAGAACTGAGCACAATATTCCAGCTGAGGCCTAACCGCTGTTTTATAGAGGTTTAGCAGAATTTCCTTGCTTTTGTACTCTATTAATAAAGCCAAGGATCGCATATGCTTTTTTAACAGCCTTCTCAACTTGTCCTGCCACCTTCAAAGACTCATGTGTGTACACCCTCAGGTTTCCCTGTTCCTGCACACCCTTTAAAATTGTGCCATTTAGTTCATTCTGCATTTCCTCATTCTTCCTACCAAAATGCATCACTTCACACTTCTCTGCGTTTAATTTCATCTGCCATGTGACTGCCCATTTCACCAGTCTGCCTACGTCCTCCTGAATTCTGTTACCATCATCCTCATTTGTTTACTACCTTTTCGAGTTTCGTGTCACCTGCAAACTTTGAAATTAGGCCTCAAAGTTTCCCCACCACCAACGTTATTAAGAGATTTAAAAGCACCGCTTGCATGCCACTGAATTCATAACCTCTTGTACAGGGTTGAGGCTAGGCACCGAGGAGGAGCCAGAGTGAGTGGAAAACCGACAAGAGGAACATTTCCTGGTCGCTCTTGTGCACCTCCGAGCAGGATGGAGTGCAGTTATACTCAACCAGCATTATTTTTATTTTTTTTAAAGGTATACAAGCTCCCTCTGATGCCTCAGTTGATAAAGTCAACCTCTAACGGAATTGTACAGAACAGAAAGTCCTGACTCTTTATTTCTGCTTGTAGCAGGTTAGCTGATCCCCAGGCTGGCAGTCGGCCTGTCTCTGCATCCCTGGGCAGGAGTGGCGGTGGCGGGGGGGAGGAGGAATCAGTCAGTTTTCATGTCCCCCAATTGATATCACCGAATCCGTCAACATCAACATCCTGGGGGTCACCATTGACCAGAAACTTAACTGGACCAGCCACATAAATACTGTGGCAACAAGAGCAGGTCAGAGGCTGGGTATTCTGCGGCGAGTGTCTCACCTCCTGACTCCCCAAAGCCTCTCCACCATCTACAAGGCACAAGTCAGGAGTGTGATGGAATACTCTCCACTTGCCTGGATGAGTGCAGCTCCTACAACACTCAAGAAGCTCGACACCATCCAGGACAAAGCAGCCCGCTTGATCGGCACCCCATCCACCACCTTAAACATTCACTCCCTCCACCACCGGCGCACCGTGGCTGCAGTGTGTACCATCTACAAGATGCACTGCAGCAACTCACCAAGGCTTCTTCGGCAGCACCTCCCAAACCCGCGACCTCTTCCACCTAGAAGGACAAGGGCAGCAGGCGCATGGGAACACCACCACCTCCAAGTTCCCCTCCAAGTCACACATCATCCTGACTTGGAAATATATCGGCCGATCCTTCATTGTCGCTGGGTCAAAATCCTGGAACTCCCTCCCTAACAGCACTGTGGGAGCACCTTCACCACACGGACTGCAGCGGTTCAAGAAGGCGGCTCACCACCACCTTCTCAAGGGCAATTAGGGATGGTCAATAAATGTTCGCCTTGCCAGCGATGCCCACATCCCATAAGCAAATAAAAAAATATATCTGGTGTTCCCCCTGCTGCTAGGTGCACGCATGTGGCCACTGGGTGAGAACAGGATCAGGTTCAGCTGTGATGCCCCTCGTGGTCCAATATCCTGCTGGCGCTTACTGGCCAGGGCTTCTGCCTGAAGAATAGCCGCTTGAGCACGGTATCCGACAAACATGGGACCACAACACATCAGCAAAATTCAATGACAGAAGGGGGAGAAAACTGGAAAAGTCAATAAAATATTTGGTTTCTTTAAACTTGTGTCCGCTGAATGATTTTTGCACCATGGTTGCCTGGGTCTCAGAAGACACGGTGAGTTCAGTCAATGTTAGACGTACATTTAGAACTATGCAATTACTGCAGCTTTATAGTGAAAAAAAAGTTATTTAAAAACAATCTGTGCAAGGTCTGGAAGCCATCTGTGGCTGCTTTGGGGCCCTGAGACCTGGCTGATTTTGGCCGTTGTGACTGCTGGAGGATTAAACCGAGTTTCAGTGAAATTGCAGCTGCTTTAAATAGAAAATGAAGCTCGAAAACTGCGCCGTTACTTCCTCTACCTTTGGGCTGCAGTAAAAGCAACTACAGCTCCCAGATAGTGGTGTAAATCTATCGCTGCAGCAATTTGACTCCTGTTAGATGGTGTAAAAAAAAAGCCCAAAATTAAATCCTTGATCCACTCACTGCCTTCAGTGCAGCTGCAAGAATATGTAGGGCTGCAATTTGATATTTGCCAAAGCTGACCCTGTTCCACATCACTTCAATCTGTCTTTATTTAATTTGATCTCGAACAGGGCAATTCTCTCCTTTTCATCCTTTTATTCCCCATACTGCCCTCTCTTTGCTGACAGCATTCCTTGGCCAAGAGGCTGGCAGGCAGGCAATTCACTCCCAAGAATCTGCCAGCGATGCCCTAAACCCATCTGATTTTCTGTTAGTCTCCTCCTAATGCCAAGGTGAGCTCACATGTGTGCCACAGTAAGACAAGGGACAAGTATTACTAAATTGAAGCAAAATCAAACCACTGACAAGATGACTCCTTGAAACAGTGTGAATCATAAAACAAAACACTGATGACGAGACCAATGCAGTTTTCACACTAATTGTCCAGTTAAAATATTTCTTTAATAATCTTCCGAAGACTTCTTCTCCACATCAAAGGGTCACTTTAGTCGACATAATTTTCATTTTGTTTCTAAAGTGAAAACAATTCAGTCAGTCACAAGTTCAGGGAATGAAAGCAAAGCCCAATTATTTTCTCTCTCTAAATGTTCCAATTACAAACTGCTCAGACAACTTAACGTTTCCCCGCTGAATGCGCAAATTGCGGTGCTTGCTGATGTCGCAGAGTGCATCAACTGTTGACATCATTTGTGGGCTTCAGTCAACCGCACGTGCCAACAAAAATCTTACCTGATATTTGTGTTGTACTGTGAGATTTCATTGAATTTTGAGCCACACTGTTGCCCTGGTAACACGACTTGCACATCATCTTAGCAGGTTGGTGAAAAGAGGAATCCTAATTACGTGGCCGATCGTGTCTGCATTTAAATGTAGCTACTTGGATAAATTTACAATCATCAAAACTTAAAACTTACATTGCAATATTTGCTGCAAAATGTATCACATCAGAATGGCAGATCTGAATCAGTATTGTTGGAGCAGAGTGCTCTCGGTACTAAGCTTGTACAGAAACTCCCCAGAGCACAGCAATGCCCCTTTAAGTAAATACATATAAATTATATATATATATCTAGAACAGTTAAAATCTGAACACTCATCCTGTCACTTACTCCATTTTTAATTCCACTATCCACATTTAGAATGGAAACTGCCTATGTAAACCTGTCATGCTGTAATTACACAGGCCCACCATTGGCGGCATTGTAACATCTCAGTTTTACCTCTCCCAGCTCTACAGCCTGAATTGCAAAAAAAATGCTTCAACCTAGTCTACTTCTCTACTTCCCAAATTGCTGTACGTTTTGCTACTTAACTGTAAGTAATAATATAAAATCAAATTTTATTGAAAAATAGGAACAGAACATACGACATTAAAATGGCGACTGGATTATATCTGCGCGCCCTGGTCCAATTATCCCATCGTCTAACTCCACTTCTCCAGATGACTGTACTTGGTCTGGATTCCCTGTGTGCAGTGCCACGGGATATATATATATATCTCTATGCATATATGTTTTGATTGACTTGATGGTTGACCAATCCTATGGGGTGGGCGGGGCCTAATCCTTCAAACTGCCGTTTTACAAAAAAGCCTTGGCAACGCCGGGCCCCCCAGCTAGTAAATATATACAATTGTACACACATATTTATATACATATGTACATATATATATATTTGCATGCATATATACAGATATATATACACATTTGTATACAGAACACCCCAACACACATATTATATACTAGCTGGAGTGCCCGGCGGTGCCGAGGGTTTTTTGAGGGCATGTTGTTGTTGGGAGAGAGAGAGAGACTGGGGGGAGAAGAGAGAGACTGGGGGGAGAAGAGAGAGACTGGGGGGAGAAGAGAGAGACTGGGGGGGAGAGAGAGACTGGGGGGGAGAGAGAGGCTGTGGGGGAGAGAGAGAGAGAGAGAGAGACTGGGGGGAAGAGAGAGAGAAAGAGAGACTGGGGGAAGAGAGAGAGAGAGACTGGGGGAAGAGAGAGAGAGAGAGAGAGAGACTGGGGGAAGAGAGAGAGAGAGAGAGAGACTGGGGGGAAGAGAGAGAGACGGGGGAGTGTGAGAGAGAGAGAGAGACTAGGGGGAGAAGAGAGAGCCCGGGGGGGGGGGGGGGGAGAGAGAGAGCCGGGGGGGGGGAGAAGAGAGAGCCGGGGGGGGGGGGGGGGGGGGGAGAAAAGAGAGCCGGGGCGGGGAGAAGAGAGAGACGGGGGGAGAAGAGAGAGACGGGGGGAGAGAGGAAGAGAGAGACGGGGGGAGAAGAGAGAGACGGGGGGAGAAGAGAGAGACGGGGGGAAGAGAGGGAGAGAGAGACTGGGGGGAGAAGAGAAAGACGGAGGGGGAAGAGAGAGAGAGAGACTGCTGGATTTAGTTTGGGATTAGCCTGGAGGAGAGAGGGGGGGAAGGAGCGCCTCAGGCCTGGCCCGATGGACCCCTGCGAAGGAAGGAAGGAAGAAGGCGAGCTCCCTCCTTCCCTCCTCTCCCCTCACTCCCTCCCTCCCTCCCCCTCTCCTCTCCTCCCTCCCTCTCTCCTCTCACTCTCCTCCCCCTCTCCTCCCCCTCCCTCTCCTCTCCCTCCCTCCCCCCTCCCCCTCTGTCCCTCACCCTCTCTCCCTCCCTGCTCTCTCCCTCCCCCTGCTTTACTCTCTCTCTCTCCCTCCCCCTCTCCTCTCCCTCCCCCTGCTTTACTCTCTCCCTCCCCTCCCCCTCTCCCTCTCTCCTCCCCCCTCCTCTCTCTCCCTCCTCTCCCCCACTCTCTCCTCTCCCTCCCCCTCCCTCTCCTCTCCCTCCCCCTCTCTCTCCTCTCCCTCCCCCTCCCTCTCCTCTCCCTCCCCCTCTCCTCTCCCTCCCCCTGTCTCTCCCTGATTTCCTCTCTCTCCCTCCCTCCCCCCTCTCTCTCTCCCTTTCTTCAGAGCCCGGACGTGGTGACCCGAAGCCCCCGTGTGCGGATCAGCGCCTCAGGGCCGGCTGGTGCGCGGCCTAGCGCGTGAGGCCCAGCCGGACTCACCTTAGCTCAGGTCGCGCTCCGGGCCGCCGACGACGTTCACGCGCGCGCTGTCTCCCACCCCGCCAGCCTTTACCAAGATGGCGGCGATGGTTACGCTCGGCTCAGTCCCGCCCCGCCAGCCTTTACCAAGATGGCGGCGATCGCGGGGCGGGCCCAGCGGGACGGTCGGTGCCTAGCTCGGGCGTGGCTGGCGAGGAGAGGCCGAGGCTTCGAGGCCTGCAGGCAGCTCATCCACCGCCGAGGGGGGGGAAAGCCCGAGTCCCCTTTGCAAAAGGATTTTTTTTTCTTTTAAAACCAACTTTTTTTTTGCTGGAAATCTATATTTCAAAATAAACACACAGAAAGTGGGATTTCAAAATAAACACACAGAAAGTGGGAAAAATAAATCAATAGTTGGAATCAAGATGGCGGCCACTCACCTCAGCTCAGAAGGATTAGGCCCGCCCACACACGCAATGAAACGCCCCCCGTGATGCACTGATTGGTCAACCATCAGGTTAACCCCCTTTACGATTGGTCAACCATCACGTCACTCAACGCTAATGAGCGGAATTTTGCCGTTTTTTGACCTTTTTTGCATACTGTCCGAACAATTTTGTCTGACCAAAAAGTAAATACGCCTATTAGACTCCCCTAATGATAAGCTTTCTTTTGATATAACATATGTGTAGGCTCTATAACTTTTGATTGTATAGCCGGACAGACAGACAAACCAACTCTTTTATATATATATAGATATATGTATATTCTTCTTCTTCTTCTCTTCTTAGGCAGTCCCTTGGAACCGAGGATGACTTGCTTCCACACTAAAAATGAATTCTCAGGTGACTGATGAGTCCAATGCGGGACCTACAGTCTCTGTCACAGGTGGGGCAGACGGTGGTTGAGGGGCGGATGGGTGGGGTGCTTGGGTTGATGTGCGCTCCTTGCGCTGCCTGCGCTTGGCTTCCGCTTGCTCCCGGCGAAGAGGCTCGAGGTGTTCGGCGCCTTCCCGGATGCTTCTCCTCCACTTGGTGTGGTCTTGGGCCAGGGATTCCCAGGTGTCGGTGGGGATGTGGCACTTTTTCCAAGGAGGGCTTTGAGGGTTGTCCTTGAAGCGTTCCTCTGCCCACCTGGGGCTCTCTTGCCGTGTCGGAGCTCCGAGTAGAGCACTTGTTTTGGGAGTCTCGTATCGGGCATGCAGACGATGCGACCCGTCCATCGGAGCTGATTGAGCGTGGTCAAAGCTTCGATGCTGGGGATGTTGGCCTGAGCAAGAACACTGACGTTGGTGCGCCTATCCAGCCAATGGATGTATACACACACACCCCAACGACATACATATACACACACACGCGCGCATGTATACACAGCTGATGTTGGTATGTGTCCACAAGGTGCACTTGTATCACAGCAAGCTCAGTAATCTCTAGCTCTTCCCTTTCTAAATTTCAAATATTTTTTCAGGGATTTGCAACTATAGCCTGCGCTTGAACTTAACAAAACAGAAACTGGGCAGCAGCATACCTGGGCACTTCCAAAGTTTTGCCTCGTGATTAGGAGTTCTACACCGGTCTTGGGCAGGCACCAAATACCCAGCTCTTCTGACAAGAGGTTAATTTGTTGAAAATCTAACCTCAGTTTGCCGTGAACTCTGTAATTCTAAGTCTCCTCATTTAAGGAAGGATATACTTGCATTGGAGGCAGTTCAGAGGCGATTCACTAGGTTAATTCCTGAAATGAGGGGGTTGACTTATGAAGAAAGGTTGAGCGATTGGGCCTATGCCCATTGGAATTTAGATGAGTGGGAATCTTATTGAAACATATGATACTGAGGGAGCTCAACAAGGTAGATGCAGAGAGGATGTTTCCCCTCGTGGGGTAAGGAGTCGCCCATTTAAAACGGAGATGAGGAGGAATTTCTTCTCTCAGAGGGTCGTGAATCTTTGGAATTCTCTACCCCAGAGAGCTGCGGAAGGCTGGGTCATTAAATACATTTAAGGTGGAGATAGACAGATATTTGAGCTACAGGGGAGTCTAGGGTTAAGGGGAGCGGGCAGGAAAGTGGAGTTGAGGCCAAGATCAGATCAGCCATGATCTTACTGAATGGCGGAGCAGGCTCGAGGGGCTGAATGGCCTCCTCCCGCTCCTGTTTCTTATGTAAGTCACCATCAATGTTAACAAGGCACATCTGAGGAGTAAGATTTGATAGTTTAAACTTGTGGAAGCGCAGCCACTGAAAACCTGGCCATTTGTCAGTTCCGCCCCTCAGTACTGCAGCTGCCGCCTGACTGATTTTTAATAAGTAAATAGCATTTTGAAAAAAATATTTGCACGCACATGTACATATCTGATCTGCATATGAGTGCTGTATGCATTGGCACATAGATACACATATATTCAGAACACATTCAGTGGAGGTGGGCAGCAACATCAACAGGGTCAGCTCCACAAAATCTCGGCTTTGCCTACATTTATTCCATGAGTCAAGGGGGGCAATTTTGCCAGCCCTGGGGAGGCGGGTATGGAGGTGGGACTGCCGGGAAAATGGTAGAATTTGGGGGCAGGTGCCCAACCTGCCTCTGTGCCATCTTCCTAGGAGGCGGGTAACCGTCCCGTGCCGGGTCCCGTCTCCTTGGAGGCGGGAAGGGATTAAAGCCTATTAACTGCCTGTTAACAGGTAGGTAACAGGCAAAAAATGGGATTATCCCCTTTTTGCCCTCACAAGTGCGGGCTTCCCGAAAGCTCCGAACCCCGCCAGGTCAGCGAAGCGAGTACTGGGTCTGCGGGGTGCAAAAGTGTGGTGTGAAGGTAAGTGATGGGTGCAAGTGTGGAGAGGTGAGTATCTGAGGTAAGTGCAAAGTGTTAGTAAAAGTGTACTTACCTTTGTTTCTTCCTGCAGGCTTCAGTCGGTTTGTATGCGGAGAGTCTCGCACCTCCGTGTTGCAGATGACAGATGGCCGTTGCATTCTCAGGTCGCAACAACCATCTCAATTCTGTAAAGGTTGAATGAGGTCTTGTATGCAAGACTTCATCAAACTGCAGAGAATGTCAGTGTTTGACAGCTTCACAGAGCTGTCAAACGATGACAATCTGTCAAAAAGTTTTGACAGATGAAACGTCATACGTTGACATGCTCTGCAACCGGCTTCCCCTTAATTGGCCTGCTAAGCCCGCTGGGCGGGCTTAACAAGGTCAATCAAGGGAAAATAGCGTGGGTTGGCCACAAGTCGATGGAGGCGGGACATCAGCCCGCCAAGCAGCAGTCCCGCCTCCAATGGGCCCCCAGTCCAAAATGCTCCCCCTTGTTAAAAACACTGTTTAATAGCATAACAGCAGCAGCAGCAAAATGCATAGCAAAAGCACAGGGCTCATCAATGTCCCACAAATCCCCTTTGCAACCTTTCGCAGAATGCCCTGAACTTCTGGACCATGCGAAGATTGTCGATTCCATCCAATGCAGAGGTTCTCGGGTTTGGATGGCAGACACGAGACCATCCGGCAGAAAAGCAAGCACTGTGCCATGCTGGCAGGATTTTTCATATGTTAAAACACAGCTGGCGTTGTCCTGATTTACGCAATGTTCTACAGGCACATTGGAAAACAATAAAAATGATTACACTCTCACAAGGTGCAGCAGGTAACTAGCTCCACATTTTTAACCTGTCTGTTGTCTCAGCTCCTTCTTGCCGCCAGCTTGTTGTGTTTAAATGAACACACATGACTGAGTTACTGTGGTCTGTGCGGAATAGCCCACTTAAGAAGGTTCGCTTCACATCCCCTCGAGATAGTTGGAAATGCAAGATCCCAAACACATCCTTAGCTGTCTGTCAAACCCAGAGGCCCAGCCTACCGGTGATCTCATCAGAATTTTCAGCAAGCTTGTCAGCAGGAGCCCTCAGTTCTCCAGTTGAGCTCTTGCAGTGGGTACTAGCTGGCTTGTCTGACACATCTATGGAGCTTTGAGAGGGAGACTCAACCTGCTTTTTTTGCTTGTTGTGTGAACGTCTGGTGGCTTTGTACCTTGCTCGTGCTGTCTGACTTCAGGAGTGTGTTGTACTGTTTTTTTGCTCTCTTTTCCCTCGCTTACTGGAATATCTCTTGTGTTTTATGGGGGCTTGATTTGAATCACGGTGCCTGAAGATGAGCAAACCTTGAACAGGTAAGCAGGCGCTAACATGTTTTACTTATTTGGAAGATTTTGCTACTTTACGAATTGCAGAAGATTCCTGTGCAACCTGATCTCTACTCGCATTATTAAATGCAGAGCAAGCAATCTGAATAAAAGGCCTCCGTGTCTAATACACACAAAGTTTTCTACACTTGTGAACAGATTCAGTCAGCACTGGCAGATCTTAATACGAATAATTGCAGGGCTTAACCCTGTGAGGGCTGAAAGATCCTAACCGCTTGCAGAACAGGAAATTCTTCTGTGCGTCTGCAAATCAAACTTCGAACGATTAATTTTACAATCTATTAAAGTATGATTGCGATAAAAGTTAGACGTAAAAAGAAATGTAGGGAGCCAAAGACAATTGCTTAATTTGTAATTGTCTTGTAATAGTTTATGTAAATTGATGAAGTAATCTGATATTAGTCTGATTTCTAATTTTGCCGCACAAATGCTGCTGCAGCCCATCAAGGGATATACATTCCCTCAATCCAAAAAAACCCCAACACTCCCCCACCAAGCACAGTTACTAGAAAGCGCTTTGTGTGGCAACTAACTTGTGGCTGCTGACTGAACGTTGCGGCTCTGTTTTTACTTTTACTTATGAATTGGATGTTGTAAAAACAATTCCAGTTAGTGCAGTTCCCTTAGTTTTCCACGTCCTTTGTAAACTTTTTTAAAAAAGGAGAAAGGTGAAGTCAGGCAACTGAAATTCTCTCACCTTTGCAAAGGGGAACCATATTGTGAAAAACTGGGCATATTTTTACTTTCACCCTGACACAATTCTGTTCAAACATAAAGTATAATATTTGTGGCTACAAATATACAAATTCGGCAAATTGGCTAATTGCAAACGAGAATAATAGTTCTCATTTTGTGTGGGGGGTTGGGGGGGGGGGGAGTACTGAACAGGAGAAACATTCGGTTAACATTGTGCCACGAAACAAGTTTCTGATGCTTATTCTGCTGGTGTGTTCGAGTAGCTTCCAACACAGACATTAATACCTGTGCTCCTTCGATCCGTGTAATGCTACTGCCCTGATTAAACAGAGAAAAAAAGAACAATTGTAAACTTGGGAAAGAAAAATGCCTGCAGGCACAAGCCAGCAGACTCAGCTGTTTAACCAGCAACTATGTGAACCCCAAGGAAACGCTTTTTGAATTGTCTTGCCAACCAAAAAAGCTGCCTCGTAACGTTCTGCTCGTTTAGCTGATGACAATGAAGAAACCGGTTCGTTCTGCGAACCCGTTCCAGTTGCCAGATCGAGGTGCCTGCGTATAACTCAAGTGTTCCCTTCTTTCACGACCCCTTTCCTTTTGCTTTTTAAAAAAATTCTGTTTTTGTGCACCACAAAGCAATGCAGTAAATGACCAGGAGTTTTAATTCCTACACCTTCCCTTGGTCAAACCCGCTTGTCAAAAGCACTGGATAACCTGCATCTCGCTTTAGGGGCTCATTCCTGGGCAGTCTTTGGATTGCTGATTAATCCATTTTTATTACTGGGTAATTTTTTTTTTGGTTGAAAGAAATTTATTTTGTATGCATTTGAGAATGTTATGGTCCAAGCTGCTTTTACCAGGTGGGCGGTTTTCTACCTTATTGCTTTCTGTGGTGAGAAGCTGAGATTTCAAAGCAATGTGTTGAAAAATCTACTGCACTGTATGATGTGTAGCTGTTACAGTACTCGGGGTCCTCACTTTTCTCTCCCCTTTTATATTTATGCACCGAATTCGGATGATTTCTCTGGCTTTACTGGGTATTCCCGCGGAGGAATTAGCTGTGCTTTTTAAAAAAAACTGTTCTATGCACTGAATGTTAATGAATTTGTGGAAGTAAGGCTTTAGGTCCCAAGTAACAGATGCTGTGCAGATATTTGCAAGGGGTAGAGGGGGGAGGGAAGAAATGTGAAAAGCACGGAAACAAAAATAATGCTGGGAGGCCAGGCTCACCATTGGGTGACCAGTTTCACAACCTGCTCAGACATAAAAGCCTGCTCAGCCCTGACGTATTGTGAGAATCAGGCTGTTTTAAAAAAAAAACCTGGCTAAGTTGTCACAGTTTTCTGTGGAAACAGTCGGCAAGACAGCGCAGATGCCAAGTTTGCAAGTCTGCATGATTGGGGTGGGGGTTTCCCTGTAAAACTGCAATTTGCAGGAGTTGCGATATCGCTTTAAATGGAGAAAAGTCTTTAAGAACAAAAGAGACACTGCAGTGAGAATAAGCAGCACACACACAGCCAGTGGAGCCTCTTTCAACAACTCCACTGAATGGCAAGGAGGATTAAGTCATATTGTGCTAAAAGCCTAACCTCTGACCTGAATTTATGCCCTCCCCACAGCTCCGCCCCCCCCCCCCCCCCCCGCAAAAAAAGATAAATGTTACTGAGCAGACGCTGCTAGGGTTAATAGAAACACATTTACTGTGCGTTCAATAACAAAAAGAGATGGAGTCTCTCAACATCAGATATTCACTCTGTTATCTGGCTTCAGGCACTAGCCAGACAAAACAAATAATAATAGAGCGTTCAGACACCAGAAGCAGTTCAGACACAAGTGATTTCACACTGTGTGTGATTCAGCATTCAGGAGCAGAATGATCCCGCTGTCCCCAAACCTACATTCGGCAATTTACCTTTCATTGTGGATAAAATTACTTAACCCGTTTCTGTCGGCCAATTATAGAGGATCCCATTATCGGACGTAAGTTAGCCAAAAAAAGTTGCATTGTAAACCAGACTCGGCTGTAGCCTGACTGATTGTACAGAGTTGCGTCTGACGAGGCTGCTGTGCAAGAATAGACTTGTTAAGCACCGACTTAAGTTTTACATAACAGGGAATGTGATGATGCTCCGAGCTGCTGCGATCCATTTCTGCTTGTGGTACTTGAAAGTTCCAACTTGGTCCTCTTTTGCATTTGGCTCTCCTGCTTTTCACTGCCAGTCTGGCTTTGCCAGTCTTTCTCTCCCGCAACACCCCCCAGTTCCTTTCAAGTGCTGCATTTGTGAACTGAGCTTTGGCAGCAGTTTTAGCCCAAAGCTGAAAACATACCGGGCTTCGTTATTCCCCGCTGCACAGTCACAGTCGCAAGGTTACAAGTGTAGCAGGACTGCACATGCTTCTTGTGTCTCTGGCTGTGGACTGCAATAAATCTTGCGATTCAAGAAACAAAC